>NC_138723.1:2664873-2872373 GCF_965113295.1 Leuciscus leuciscus
GCAGAGACATATTGTTTCTTTGAAATAACGCTCTTATGGATACGTTTTGTGAGTTAAGGTGCATCTGTATTAAGTAATTTGGTGAGGTTAATTTGTAAAGAAAGACTGCACACATTTATATTCAAACGCGCATATATCTGTAGACTAAAACCCATGATACGCATGTGCACGATTCACTGATTTCACAGATTCACGTTTTTGAAGTTTATGTGGAGATGATAACGTTTAAAAAAAAATCAAAACTTGTGCCTTGGAACCAGTTTCAAAGTTTGCGTTCGCGAGCCACCGAACACTGTTGTCGTGCAAACGAACGGCCAGAACACATTAAACGTTTTCTGTTTTCAGTTAAAGCGGTGTCGTGTAAGCGGCCGCTAAATTAATAATAATAATAATAATAATAATACATTTTATTTATAGGTGCCTTACGTGACACTCAAGGACACCTTACATGCAGATAAAACGCATAAAACAATTTGCAAGAAAAAAATTAATAAAAATAATAATAATTGATATAATAATTGATGATCTTTGCAATGGGAGTGAATCAATCAAAACTTTATCTGGACAATAACTTCTAGATCTGCTGTAAAGCCTAAACAATCTCTGTTACTGTAATCTCCTGTCATCACTGTAAAGCTGCTGTGAAACATCTATACAGGGTATCTGCACAATTTTTAAAGTCAAATTTAAGGCTTTTTAAGACCTGAAGAAATCAAAATTAATACCGTACATTAGGGGTGCGCAATATTGACAAAAATATGTCTTGATATTTTCAAAGTTTTGTTGATAATAATTAGATGATATTTTACTGATTGTGTTTTTGTACTGGTACCCTGGCTGGTTTAGGCCTGTTGTTGACAGCAGACCCATGAAGATATTCATATTTTTTATATTCTATGCAGTGGTCAGTTCACAGTAGTGACCGAAATTAACATTTTAATTAAGGCACCTTAAATAAACACACCTTAAATTGACACCTTAAATTGATTTCCAGGGGCATTTTCACCTTTATATGGACATTGTTTCTAAACGTATTTAGAGGTATGCATCACCTTTTATGTCAAATTCTAACATTCAAATTAAATTATATTAGAATAACACAGTATCAATGTCAACATAAATCATTAAATTAAAATCCATCCTTGCAGTGCAGAGGTGACACAGAAGCAGCATCAAAACTGGCATTAGCCTACTATATTTACACTTCATTTACAATTGCATAAATAAAGCTATTCAATATTTAAATATGAAATGATTTATCATTTTAATGTTTTAATTAAAGGATACTTTAAATATGAAACTAAAACCACCAGTAGGTGGCGGCAAGTCACTGTCTTAATAAGCAAGTTGTTGGAGTCAACCGATTTGTTCAAACGGCTGATTCATCTAGAAAAACAAGTGATTGTTCATTGAATCGTTAAAATGATTTGTTCAAAACGCGGATTTCAGTAAAATAAAAAATAAATAAAAATAATCATCGCTGTCTGTTGGACCACGGCTTCATTATGAAATTCTCGTCGGTGATATAAAGTGAAAATTGACAATATTGTGTCCAAAAAGTAACTCACAATGTTAACTTTATTGTTAATTTAACTGTTGTATAAAATAAATAGCACATTTGCAATGGAAACCGGCACTCTTGCTCATGATATTCTAATATAACAACATAATATGATATAAATATAAGACAAAAACTCATTTGGGGACATCTATAACTGCACTGACACATCACGCAGTGAAAGCAAGCATGAGAGACAAACGCGATGTCAGCTCACACTCGCAGTGCCTCGTACATAGTTAAAACAATGATTACAATATCATCATAGTTCATAGACAATATCGCACACTCCTAAGCACATAAAGAATGAACTTACAATTGAACTGACATTGACTCGTTTTCTTCTCTCCTCTGGCGTGCAGGAGACAGATGTAGGCTAATATACTGCCATAAGTGACGCGAATTGTCACGTGAACAAGCAAATCCACCAAGATAGATTTAAAAAAATAATACGTAGGCCAACGCTAATTAGATAGTTTTAATTTCGAAAGCATTTAGATAAGTCTAAGTTAAAGTGTCATCTAAAATGTAAGACCTTTCATAAGTAAAATTTAAGGCTTTTTTATGGCCTTAAATTAAAAAAAATCTAATTTAAGACCTTTTAAGACTTTTAAGGATCCGCGGGGACCCTGCTATATTGTTAAAGCGCTGTATAAATGAAGGAGACTTGACTTGACTTGGAGGTGAAGCAGAAACACACACCTTTTTGTTTTTGATAATGAAGTCCAGGTAAGTGCCCTGCTGCAGCTGACTGAAGTCTGTGAATCTGAAGTGCTCTGCGATCTTCTTCTCCAGCGTGCGCAGCTCAGCTAGGCTAGGTGTGCTAGTGAAGCTGGCGACATGATCCTGGAAATAGCTCTTCACGTCAGCTATGCAAAACAGGACCACATCATTAGGCAGGAAAGTTTTTAAATCAAGTATGAACATTTGATCCAACAAACACTGATACTGATTATGCACACTCCCCATAGTCATCGTCATCCTAGGAAAAGGAGAACCGTAATAATAAGGGAATCTATAGATTTGCATCAAAAACTATGCAACAAATCAATGCAATCTTTCTTAACAAAATTCAAGCACCTGAGCAAAAGTAATTTAGAAGTTAGACTGTCAGCGGACTAAAATTTTACTGAATTAATTGGTAACAATTCACAATAAGGGTCCTTTTTTTAAAACAGCTAACAATTAAAAATCCTGTAGTCAATAATTGTATCTCTTAAAACTCATCTTTGTCACTAAACTGACATATTTAAATGTGTTTTCATCTTCATGCCTTAGACGTCTTGCATATTGTTAGTTAATGCATTAACCAATGCTAACTAATAGGACCTTTCTGTAACATGCTACCAATTCATTTTTTATAATATGCAGATTAATTTATTAATTAAATTAACTGCAATTAAATAAAAAACCTCAATAACTGCTAAGAAAACCCCAACAAATACAGATAAATAAATAAAATATTACGAAAAGTTTCTATTCATTGTCATGTTCCCCTTTTAAGGCACAGATATACTTCAAGTGAAATCGAAGAATGAACTAGTGTGATGTCTTTTCCAACAAAATCATGACAAAACCAAGTTCATTAATGGATTTCAAGAACAATTTTTGATTTTATTTTTTGATTCCCAAAAAACGAGTGTAAAAAGAGACAAAAGTGGATACAGGCCTTGAGACAGAGCGACACGCGTCATGGGGGGAGGGGGGGGGAGCAATCAAACTGTCCCCATTGACTTTGTATTGTGTGAAGCTGCCTCTTCAATTTCAAGTTTCAAGTTTACTTTATTTATAGAGCACATTTAAAACAGCCACAGACTGACCAAAGTGCTTCACATCAAAAGAACAGCATTATAAAAGAATTAAAACAAACAGACAGATAAAAATTTTTTTTTAATAAAAAATCCTCCTTGTCATTTCTGACTTGTAACAAAAAACAAAACAAAATGTCTAAAAGCTGCTATGTGACAAGGTGTACTGCAAACAAGCTAAAAAAAACCCAGAAATAAGTGTTTAAGGACTCAAAAGTGGATACAGGCTGAAACAAATCGGTAATCCTAACACTCAGTATGCTCTAAAAATACTACAGGGCCGTTGAATGCTGGAATCTGATTGGTTGACGAACGTTCTAAGGTGCGCATTATTTTCAGGGAAACGCACGGCTAAAGTAGTTCCAGGCAGGTCTCGACCGCATTACAGCTCCATATCACTTCGCGTAGTCAACTGTAATAACGGAAAATAGGATACAATTCATAACAAGAAAAAGCATTTCGCCCCATGCGCTTGATCTGCAATTTTCAATGTCTAGCTTCACAATCAATAGAAACATGCAGTTTAATTTTAATAAATACAATATATAGTCCTATCTATAATCAATAGAAAATTAAACTGAATATAGGCTAAATAAATGGATAGTCCTGCAGCACGGATTTGTATTGCAGATAATATAACAAATAAATAATTATTGATAGGCCTACTTGTTAAAAGGGCTTTGTGTTTCATTTATTTGGCTATAGTCTACTGTCATCTGTCAGTTATGGAAAAAAAAGAATGAACGAATTAATTAAAACGAATTGAATTAATAAATAAATAATAATATTGACGCACATACTTTTCTGTCTCATTATTGCAACATCTCCCTCTAATAACTGCATAATGAATGTAATTTGATACTTATGACTCATAAGTATCAAATTACATTCATTATGCAGTTATTTATGCAGTTATTAATGCAGTTAATGCCGAGTCTGGTTATTCTGCAAATGGAACAGCGCGCGTCACTCAGCTCGCTCTGCTACTCCGGGTATCTCTGTACCGGTATGTATATTTTAGGCAACAACAAAACGAAATATGTTATAAAACACCACACTGCCTCTTTACGTTTTCATTTAAAGAAATCTTAAACATTATAGCCACACAAATGTGGTTCAGGCAACGCGTATTGATTATATTCACTGCATATAACGTTAGCCTATTTATAACAAAACAAAATATAAAACACAACCCTGCCTCTTTTCGTTTAAATATAATATAAAAATATTAAACATTTTAATATGGTCCAGGCAATATGTGCATTTGTACTAAACAACAGATGTTGCAGTAAACAACATTACAGATCTTCGTTGTATTAAAATTTAAAATGACAAAACTCAACCCAGTCTCTTTTTGTTAAATTTCAGTTTTATCAATATTAGCCATTATAAAAGTATAAGTAAAAGGTACAAGAAGCAAATAAAGCAAACAATTCAGTCAAACATACAAAGTCAGCGCTCGAGTCTAACCATACAACGGTAAAGTTAAATAGCTTATAAAGTTATGAAACTTCCCCTCAGCCAAAACGATTGGCCAGGGAACAAATTATAGATTCACGAGACCAAAGATCACCCGTTAGATATACACAAGACGAGTTATATCTCATGTTTAACCACTACAGAGACGCCAGAGTCAGCGGCAAACGTCAGAACGACTAGCCGAGGAAAGGCTGTTCCAGGCGGGGTACATGAGCGCCGAGCGCCCGGTGATCGACTGGATCTCACAACCTGGATAAAATTTTCATAAATATTTATAAATAAACCACAGATTTGAGCTTTAAACAACTACATTCTCGCCTGAAAAACTCTTAAAACTACATTTCATGATACAAAAACAGTAGTATTATATTTCAACTGTATATTAAAAAATGGCGCTTCCTATGTTGTCATTCTCCTTGGCGCAGCCTATGCTCGTTATCAGCTGTCAATCAAGCTGTCAATCAAAGTTAACCACGCCCTTATTTGTCATAAATTTTATATCTAAATACGATCTAAACTAACGAGTTAGAAAAAAATTCACCCCCCTCACAGTTGTCAGGCACTCGGAACCTATCGAAAAATACAATAAAAGTCCATGGGACCAACCTGTAAAAACATGAATTTATGCTGTGAAATCAGACATTTTAACATGGGGGTCTATGGACATTTGCTCCCTTTTGGGACCTCCCCCTAGCGGATTTTCGATGTATTGCAGTTTTTTGCACTTCCGGGTAGGCTTAATTTTTCAGATTAGAATGTTGCCGCTTGGTTCAGACGCGAGTAAAAACATGAACACACTGAAGAGCCGCTTTATAGTAGAAACTGAAGCTGTGACTCTAATTGAAAGAGACTCTGATATTGTTGTTCATGTTTAATACTGTAACACATCTACTGTATAAAGTGCTGTCTGAGTAAACGTGACGAGACAGGAGAGTCTGAATATAAACATTTCCACATCTCTATGAACAGAAGATGCTTTCTGAACTGCTGTTTTCTCATTTCTGTTGTGTGTTTATTGTGTTATTGAGAGGAAAGAGCAGCACATATTGACATATTCATCTAAATGCCGTTGGATGTTCACTTTTAAACCCTAGGCGGAGGACAAAAACATGACTTTGCTGTGAGTACATCAGGGCCTTAACCTTAGAGGGTACTAAAACTGAAAAGGAAATTAAGATGACTAATGAGGTGATGAAGTGGACACCTTCAGTGGGGAGCATCTCTGTTGCTCTCTCTTCCATAGCTTCCTTTGCCTCTGCTTTTATCTGAGGTTTCTCTTTATCTACCAGGTCCTGAGGCGCGTCCAAGGAGCCACAGCATATAGCAAGCTGGAATAGGGCTCTAGCTTGCCTGTCTCTCATTACACATGTCAGGAATGCCTGAATATCCTGAGGATACACACAAAAAAACAAGCACAATCAGTCGTTTCCATAACACGTTATAAAGTAGAAACATTCATGTTCAATTACAGGGTTCCCACGCTTCGGTAAACTTCAAATTCAAGGAGCTTTCAAGGACTTTCCAGGTCCAATACCCTCAAACCCTCAGACTTAATGTGGGACACATTTCAAGTAAGAGCAAGGTTACATCGTGTTACCCTGTAAGATACATTGTTACAGTTTTGCACGCGTGAATGTCATGGCAACGTACAACACAAAGTACCTCACGCGGCAAACACTTAACGTAACACGTAAACGCGCGTAACTACCGTAAATGCGCAAGCTAGTGCGCATGGGCCACGAAGTGTTGGCGGAATAACACATTAGCGGATCGGAGGGAATCATATGGAAGCACTTTCAAGGGCCTGTATCTGTGTGTGTTTACTTTCAAAAACTTTCCAAGGACTTGAATTTTTATTTTTTTTATTTTTTACAAACTTTCAAGGATTTCAAGGACCCGTGGGAACTCTGCAATTAATCAAACCAGAGCAGAAATGGCATGGATAAGTTCATGGATATGTACAAAGAATGGCTTAAAGTGAATGAAGAGGGAAAGGTCAATCAAAAGAGCAACTGCATGAGGACCATAAAGACTCAATGGTTATGATGCAAGTCGTTGGAGAAACATTTCTGTGTGGGATTAGCAGATGATGAGCGTGACATCACATTAATGAGGAAAGCAACCGATCCCTCTCCTACTCTCATCGTTAAACCGATTTACATCCTTAAACAGCTGAAAGGAATTACCACTGCAATTACCAGGAATGAAGCATGAAGTAAAAGAATAGTTCACCCAAAATTCAAATTCTACATCATCCACACACTTTTTGAAGCTTGAAAGCTTCAGTTCCAGTCGTAATTGCAAACACCAAGCAAATAAAATCTCCTTTTGGGTTTTGGTAAGTAGAAAGTACGTGATTCTGGTTTGGAACAAAACGAGAAAGAGTACTTTATAAGAGAGCTTGGGGTGGACTATCCCTTGCATCTCATTAGGAATAATAATTACAAGTGGGAACTCAACCACCAAACCTTGTTTAAGAAAGACAAACACTTTTACGTAAAGGCTGCTCCAAACAAAAGGCAGCAAAACTACACCGCTATATTGTGTTCGCCCATATGCAAATCTTACCGAAGCTTGTTTTGGAATTCCTAGATGTAAACTCACAATTGTAAGAAAAACATCTGAATTGTGAGATAACCTTCAAGTTTAATACTCAGGCTATGCGTCAGTGTTTTATTACTCGAGACTAGACTCGATCTGCGTGCATCACAGCTAGTGCAAGATAAGAATTTGTGGTTAAAAGTATATGAATGTTTATTTTGTTTAGAAAATGTCCGCTGGTTTGTCTAGATAAGACTCTTATTCCTCAGCTGGATCGTGTCGAGACTTTGAAGCTGCACTGAAACTCACATCTGGACCTTTGACCCGTTGGACCCCATTGAAGTCACTATATGGAGAAAAATCCTGGAGTGTTTTCCTCAAAAACCTTCATTTCTTTTCCACTGAAGAAAGAAAGACTTGAGCATCTTGGATGACGTGGGGGAGAGAAAATTATCAGTCAATTTGAATTCTGAAGTGAACTACTCCTTTACCTCGAATTTGGTCTGAAGCACTACAACACTGTTAGGAGTTTTGGAAAAAACTTTAGTAAGTATGCACAAAAGTAAGTGCCAAAACAAGCCCTGCTTTAACTTTGCAAGATGCCACCCATGAAGGACAGCAACTTGAGCGTTTTCAGTGAGGTTAGCAGACATCAGACATCAAACATCCAAACCACAAGAAAAAACAACTTGCAAACGAATACTCGCCCTTAAGTTGCTCACCTTCGTCATAGTTTCACTGAAGATGCCTTCAGAGTTGTTGAAGACTTCCAGGACTGCATCGGTGGCGGTCATATTTGCATATTTGTTCCTAAGCTTGGAGTTTCCCACCTGGGAGTAGATCACAGGTCCTTGGGTGGGATCCAGCAGGCTCTTCTTGATCTCAAACATTTTGTCATCCACCTCCTCCAGAATGGTTTCTTTGGCATTTTCCATGTGGCAATACTCAGCAGCCGATGCCTTATTCAACATCTAAGAACAGAGCATGAGCAAATAAAGTCTTATCCATTGGATTAAGAATGATGGGAATTTTAGAGCGCAACAGTTTCACAGTTCCAGAGTTTGGGAGAATTCTTGAAGGATCAATGCTTTGTAGATAGGGATGCATCGATATGAACATTTTGCAGATGCCGATAACCAATAATTCTTTATACTTAGATAAAAGTAAAAAGCTATTATTTTGTGTAGATCCATGTTCGAGGCAGTTCGACTTAACAAGCGGATTTCTTTACACACACACACACACACACACACACACACACACACACACACACACACACACACACACACACACACACACACACACACACACACACACACACACACACACACACACACACGAATTGGAAACACTCGATCTGCGCCAGTGGACGCGCACTGTTATGAATGCCTGTGCAGCAATGTGAAACAACGGCAAGCACACAAGCAACTTCTAAGGAAAGACTGTATTCTCGAACTGTTTCGACTTTAATCTCGAAATGCTAGATTTTCTTTCTTTTAGACTACAGAATTTATTATACTTGTCAAAACGATAATAGGAACTCCACTATGTCTCTCTTTACATTTATTTTGTCCTGTTGTCGGCTTCAGCTAAGAAAAGAAATAGTTCACCCCACACGTCCAAAATTCATAGCACACTTTAGATAACCTTCGGCAGCGAGTGCAGGCTCTTTGGTGGAGCTCTGCTCTGAAGGAAGTTCCATCGTGACAAATGAATGGACTACTAGCGGACTCGGAGTGACATGAAGACATGAATCAGAGGCACAAAAACGTTGACAGGGGTGAGCGGTCATTATGTTTACTAATTCCTGAACAGTGCTTTGTGCGCGACCCGAAAAAAAAAGAAAAGAAAAAAGCGGATTTGCATGATTTACGAGAGCATCATTTTCAGGTCGGAAAAGCCGGATTTCCGGATTTATCCGGAAGAATCACATCCCTGAATAATGTTTTCATTATAATTTTATGTAGCCGATATGACAGACTTGCGCTGCACATGTTGCACTGAACTCTATTTTCCTTTTTGAAGTGATTCAATCATATTTCAAGCAACTCAATCCCATCATGCTGAACAGTGGCATCTGAAGCGTCTCAGCTGAAGGAAATAATACATTGTTTATCAGCTTTAATATCTCAGCTACATTTTCTGCAGACACCGACATGGTGGCCGATATATCGTGCATCCCTATTTGTAGTGAGAACCCTCAACACCGAATCAGACATTTCCGAAAGAGGGGTGGACAGACCCAAAAAATATGGCAACAACAATAGGGAATCTTACCGAAATGGACAACCCAAGACTCTGTATTCTGATGCCGAGTTCATAAGGCGACTCGCAGCTATAATGGTCTGCAAGGTGCTTCAGGAAATCAGCAAGGTCAATTCTAGATGTCGTGCTTCTTCTCCGGAATATTCTGAGACTCTAAAGCAAGCAGAAAACCACAGCGTTACGTCAATGCAGATGTATAGGAATTGTTTTTTTTTTCTCTGTATTGTGTCTTCCCTATTATATTGGTTATGTTGTGTGTGTTAAACAAGTGAATTTCCAAAGAATTTCCCCCTGGGCACAATAAAGTTATTCAATCAATGAGTATGTTGAATACTGGTCAAGAACACAGCCAATGCCAAGCTGACTCACCTCAAGAACGTCCACAGTTGTAATCTGACGTACATCATCATCTTTAGTATTTGCATCTATTTTGAACATTCGGTGGATAAGAGGGATCTTGCAGAGAGGGCCCAGATGGAGTTCTTCAAAGCGTTTCTTGTTTTTCAGGTTGGCCAGACCCTGTCCCAGTTCGTAAAGTGTGCACACGCAAGACACCGCCTCCACTGACTGACGTGGAAAGAAACACATCAGGTAAACTCAAGGGGTCTCATTTATAAACATTACTAAAAGTGTACATGCGCCCGAAAGCAAAAAATGTTGTACACCAAAAAAAAAGTCAGACTTATAAAAGCGAGCGTACGCCAGAACCTGCGCAGAATCCCCTTTATAAACCCCAGTCATTCTTGTATGTATTTAAAATGTTATTGTGAACATGCACTGTATTTGTGATTAGGACTCATAATGAATATTAACCCTCTGAGGTCGGAAAACGCGCCCCCGCGTTTTGCTGGATTTTCTTCACATTGTAGTACAATAAACTTAAATTACTCCGTCATTTATGGTTATACAGAAAAAAGAAATATAAAAAAAGAATCTGTGATATTTCTACTTTTGTATGTGTCCACTTACAATCAAATCAAAACATTGTGCTTTTGTAAAATAAAGAAAATAAACAGGGTGTGCGTTCTGCCTCTCCGTCGCGGTGAACTTTTTTTTCTTGAGCACGTCTATAAACTGAAACAAAACTCAGCGAATACTTCTCACACATTTATGAGCCATATACCTTTATACACATTTAAGTGTGTACTTTTAAATGATCGGATTCAAACTGAAAACAAATATTCTCTGTTTAAGTAATTTGTATAAAACCAACAGGATGTCCAGTATCTCAAACGCTTGCTAATTACTTTTAATTCGGCCACGCCCACTCGCGCAAAAGAGATTCACATGCAAATCTCCACATGGAACGCGAACGCCCTCGTTACCTCAAACACAAAACACCAAAACACTTCACAAGTCTCTGCTTTTCGTCGAGTTTGGAAGACGCGCTGTGAGCTTACATTGGATTTACATCAGAAGAAGAAGAACGCGATTTGAAGACAAGAAAGATGTAAGGTAAGAAATTCTTACTTATTAGTTTATGGTATTGTTGCATAAACTTCACATTGCAGTTGAACTGTTGCTAGATATATGGTGAATATTATACTATTTAGACCCGTGTTTCCTGTTAAATACTGTTTGTGGATATCTGCTCAAACATAGATATGTATAACCATAATGTTTAATATTTTGGAGCGCGATGGCGTTTGAATGTATCATATTTTGGAGCGCGCTGTGGGTTTGAATGTATCATATTTTGGAGCGCGATTGCGTTTGAAAGGAAAAATGCACCAAACATTAGGCTTTATGTTTTTACTATTATCTCATTTCATATCATCATAACGAATGGAAACATTTGAAGTAACATAAGATAATCAATATATTTTTCTCTAGCATTGTTACTGAAATCTTTTGGAAGATTTATAGGCTGCTTTGTAAAATACAATTATTTTATGCAGTACTGCACATAGCTTATGCCTACAAGGCACAACAAATATGGTGTTCTTTATATTATATATTGTTGGAAACATTTGTGTGTGTGTGTGTGTGTGTGTGTGTGTGTGTGTGTATTCTGTGAATTTTAAAAAGCAATTTTAACCAGAAAAATCTAAAATGTATTCCCAAAATCGTTCAGGCCTAGTTTCTCTTGATACCAGTATGTTCACTTTTTTCTTTTCTTTCAGGGACCAGATGCAACTGAGTCCTGCTGACTTCAACATTCACATGAGTCTCTGTACATGAACATGGTAAAGTGAAAATCAAACACCTTGGAAATGGTATGTACAATGTTTTTAGGAATGGCACAAAGGTCTCTGTCTTTGGATCATTGTTTTCAATGTGCTCTTTTGTCATTTGTTGTGTATTTTTGGATTATGTTGTGTTGTAAATAAATCCAAACAATCTAAAAGCCATTCTTTTTTAAATCTCCTCATTCTTTGTGCAAGGTTGCTCTGAATGACAGGGCCTGATCGCTCCTAATAGGGCAGTTAGGGGAGTGTCTTTGTCTTTCTCAGGTGTTAAAAGCTTACATATTCATGAGATGATCACGCCTCTTCGAATATGGCTTTGTCACACAAAACACGTCTTAGAAATTTTAAATCAATATATTGTCTTATCTGAATGAGCAGTCAGGGTGATTTTCACATAGTTTTGGAGCAAATATTCTAGGCTACGTCATACAATTTTCAAAAGTCTTGTGAAGAAATAATCAGTATGGGTTTCATGGCCTTATTTCAGTGAGAATTTTTTTTTGTATTTTCACAAACCACGCATAAATGTCATTATCTCAAAACTACAAACTTTTACATACATGCTGCTGATATATTATTGTAGCAGAGTTTGTGCTGAATACAGTGTAATTAGACTTTAGCCATGAAAATGTCACTAGTAACAGAAAAAAACACAAATGTCAGAGCATGTCAGAACACCTCCAGGCCCAGAAAACAGCTCAGACCTCAGAGGATTAAAGTGGTTCTCTTACGAGAGGTCTCTCGTACTGCGTAAGATATCTTACGCTAGGGGAAAATCCTTTTTCCGCGAGATATTGAAGCCAAAAATTATCCTTAATTTTGTAATAATGCAAAACGCGTTGCGGCAGCATGCAGACATAGGCGAGGCAGCTCGCGCGCCTATTGGCTGCTCTGCGGCAACTGCAGCAGCCTATCGAGCGAGGCCTGGCGTGACGCCAGACCCAATCAGGGCACTTCGCGCCAGCTGCGTCACGTCCCGCCGAAATGGGCGTGGTCTAGGCCTATAAATACCGCTCGCAGGCAGCTATTATCTGATTTTTCATCCTTCAAGCGAAGCACACGCATCGCTGCAGCTGGATAAGAAGCCGCGCCGTCTGAAAGAGAGCACCTTCAGCGGGACGAGTCACTGAAGTCGCTGGCCGCGCCGCCTTCCTTGCCTTCCTGCTGCGCTATCCGGCGTTATATCCTTTCTCTGCTACTGTGTTTATGTATGTGTGTGTCCTGCTTGGGGGACGATACCTGTTCTCCCTCTGTTCGAGCCGCGCACACCGCGCCGCTCACAGAGGATGTCAGGAGCGGGCGGTCACGGGGCTAGCTTTCTCTCTCCCTCTGTTCAAGCCGCGCAAACTGCGCCGCTCACAAGGGAGGCTGGAAGCGGACGGTCGGGGTTAGTTTTTCTTTACGTTATAAGAAAGCTACCCTGCCTTCTGCGCCCCATTCATGCGTCACTCACCGGCGAAAGGAGAAAGGTGTGTTTTTAGTCCCTCCGAGGATGGACTGACCTTCAATTTCTCATACATTTCCCAGTTCCCTGATCATGCGACTGGAAATATCAATATTGCAGCAGGCGAGCCTGTTTTAATACAAGCGCGCCTGCAAGCATACGCAGAAGAAAGCATGTGACGCTCTTATATGCTCGTGCATCCGAAAACCTTTGTGTTCCCCCCTGTGGCTCAGTGGCGGAATCATTGGTTTTCCTCACGAGAGACCGGAGTTCGAATCCCGGTCTAGCGGCAGTTAAAATTATGCCGCCAATGCTTCGCTCTGTCAGTTCCCTGAAAAGCGACTGCAGATGTGCATTTTGCAGCCAACGAGCGCGTTGCACAACCCGCTCGCCTGCACCCAAACACCGTTTCTATGGTTTCCGTGCGTCACTGGCGAAAGGAGAAAAGAGCGTTTCTGGTCCCCCCGCGGACGGACGGACCGACCTCCTCTTTCTCGTACATTTCTCATTCCCCTCTGAAGTTCGGGCGACTGGAAATGTCAGTATTGCAGTGAGCAAGCCTGTTGTAATACACGCATGCCTGCAAACAAACGCCAGCACGTTGACGCTCTCTTATAATACTCGCGCTAACTGAGTTACAATGTGTCTCCCCCTGTGGCCCAGTGGCAGACTCTCAGGTTTTTGCACGCGAGAGACCCGCGTTCGATCCCCGGGTCTACCGGCAGATAAAATTATGCCGTCAATGCTCGCTCTGTCAGTTCCCTGAAAAGGCGACTGCAGATGTGTATTTTGCAGCCAACGAGCGCGTTGTACGACCCGCTCGCCTGCACCCAAACACCGTTTCTATGGTGTTCCGTGCGTCACTGGCGTAAGGAAAAAAAAAGGGAGTTTTTCTGGTCCCGCTGCGGACGGACCAACCTCTTTTTTCCTATACATTTCCCACTCCCCTCTGGAATTCAGGCGACTGGAAATGTCAATATTGCAGTGAACAAGCCTGTTGTAATGCACGCAGGCCTGCAATAAACGCCAGCATGTTGACGCTCTCTGTTTCTATGGCAACTTCTCGCTCGTTCAGTTCCAGTAAATGTGACTGTTCCAGTGTATCCTGCAGTAAACAAGTCGGTTCTGTCACCCGCTTGCCTGCACACAAACGCCGTTTTTACGGCTACCCAGATAAATCCCATAAGTGTGAATTTTTCTGGTGTCCCGGCCACGGCCGATGGTGCTTTATGTGTAGAAAGAATGCCCACTGCCCAGTGCCCATCTCTACACACAAGCACAGCCCGTCACACAGGGCTCGCGCACATGAATCGACTCAGATCGATTGCGCTTCAAACATGGTGAATGTGCCCACTAACACCACGTTATGCATGTCTCACGGTTTCTGTAAAAACAAAACCAACGTGCATTCGCTTCACTCAAGCGAACGATGCTTTCAGTGTGGTAAATGTGCCCGCTGTCCCGCGCCCACATCCACACATAGACATGACAGTTCCTACGGGAACCGCCCAGCCCTCCCCCTCGCGGTTGACCACTGCAGAGGAGTCGAGCGCGGGCAATCTGCCCGCTGTTATCAGCGCGCCCCATGCCTCAAATGTCACGAGCGCGACGCTTGTGTTACAGCACTCCGAAGCCTCCCCATCGCTGAGCGAGCGGAGCGCGCTTCGTATTCAACCCCTAGCTATTCATGCGGACGCATGGGCAAAGCTGCCCGGGGTTTCGAAGTGGGTGCTGAACATTATAAAAAGAGGCTATTCGCTACAGTTTCGCCGACGCCCTCGCCGCTATGTGGCGCGCGTCGAGACCACGGTAAAAACAGAAGTAGCACATTTACTTCGAGCCGAAGTGGCGAAACTATTGAGCAAAGGGGCCATAGAGCCTCTCTCTCAAGTTCAGAGCGAAGGAGGGCTATACAGCAGATACTTCCTGGTACCGAAAAAAGACGGGGGTCTCAGACCCATACTAGATCTAAGGCAACTGAACAAAGTGCTTGTGAAGCGACAGTTCAGGATGCTCACGACCAGACAAATCCTTGTGCAGATTCGCCAAGGAGATTGGTTTGTGTCAATAGATCTGAAAGACGCGTATTTTTCAAATACAAATAGCGTCACGTCACAGGCGATATTTGAGATTCGCCTTCGGGGGCCAGGCATATCAGTACACAGTCCTGCCGTTCGGTTTGTCCCTGGCACCCCGTACATTTACGAAGTGCATGGATGCGGCGCTCGCACCCCTCAGAATGAGAGGCATGCGAGTACTGAACTATTTGGACGATTGGCTGATTCTAGCGCAATCTCGCGCAGTGCTCATAGAACACACGACCATTTTACTCGATCACCTCGAGGATTTGGGTCTCAGTGTCAATTGGGCGAAGAGCTCTCTGTCACCCAGTCAGAAGATATCTTTCCTGGGCACAGAATTGGACTCGCTGTCCATGATAGCGCGACTATCACCACAGCGCGCGGTAGACATTCAACGCACAGCGAACTCGTTTCGCTGCGGCGCGTCTGTCCCGCTCAAGAAATTTCAGAAGATGCTAGGTCTCATGGCCTCAGCATCATCAGTGCTCCAGCTGGGCCTGCTCCGCATGCGCCCGCTGCAGTTTTGGCTGAAAGCGCGAGTCCCACACAGAGCGTGGGCATCCGGTTCGCTTCGCCTCAGGGTCAATCAGAAGTGCGTCACAACTCTGAAACCTTGGAGAGCGAACGACTGGTACCAATCAGGTGTAAGCCTGGGGACTTCCTCGAGGGTGAGAGTGGTGTCCACGGACGCGTCCACCTCGGGATGGGGAGCGCTGCTCGAGGGCAGACCGTTCTTCGGCCAGTGGTCGGAACGGGAAAAGCTCCTGCACATAAACTGCCTCGAAATGAGCCACAGACAGTCCAACTGCTGTGGAAGAAATTCGGCAGAGCGGAAGTAGACCTGTTTGCGTCTCAAGAAAACGCTCACTGTCCGGAATTTTTCTCCAAGAGCAGGAACGCGCTGGCCCATGTGTGGCCCCGCCGCCCGCTCTATGCTTTTCCCCCCGTCTCTCTCCTGCCTCAGGTGATAGAACGGATCAGGGAAGAAGGATGCTCAGTATTGCTAGTGGCACCGTTCTGGAAAAACCAACCTTGGTTCCCAGTCGTGATGTAGTTAGCAAGTACTGCCCCGTGGCCAGTACCAGTGAGGAGAGACCTCCTCTCACAGGCCCACGGCTCGATCTGGCATCCTCACCCGGAACTATGGTCCCTTCATGTCTGGGCCATCAACGGGTACATGTTGGACTCCCTAAAGGAGTATTAAACACGATCACGCAGGCTAGAGCTCCGTCTACGAGACGGCTCTACTCCTCGAAATGGTCAGTGTTTTCGGGCTGGTGCACAGCCCGTGGTGTGTCACCCACAGACTGTGGTGTGACGGAGGTGTTTTCCTTCCTACAAGAGCTGTTGGATGAGGGCAGGGCCCCCTCCACGCTCAAAGTTTATGTGGCGGCTATATCCGCTTCCTTAGAGGGGCTAAGAGACTGAATCCTCCCAGACCTCCCTCAGTCCCCGTATGGGACCTTTCTACGGTTCTGGAAGCCATGAAAGGTGCGCCATTTGAGCCTTTACAGTCAATTGATTTGAAACACCTGTCTTTCAAGACGGTGTTTTTGCTGGCTCTCGCTTCAGTGAAGCGCTTAGGGGATCTACACGCGCTCTCTGTGAGTGCGGCGTGCATGGAGTTTGGGCCTAATGACTCAAAAGTTATACTCAAACCTAAGCACGGTTATGTTCCAAAATCCCTCAACACACCGTTTAGGGCGCAGGTTATCTCCCTGTCAGCCCTACCGGTCCCTGATGAGGAAAGAGACGCGAGCCTCCTTTGCCCAGTCAGGGCATTACGAGCTTATGTGTCTCGCTCGTCTGTTTTCAGACAGACGGAGCAGCTCTTTGTTTCATTTAGCGGGCGTTCTAAGGGACTAGCCGCGTCGAAACAGAGCCTATCCAGATGGATAGTTGATGCTATAGCGCTGGCATACGCCTCCAAGGGCATGCAGTGCCCGTTGGGTGTCAGAGCGCACTCCACGAGAGGCATGGCCTCTTCGTGGGCCTGATCAAGTGGGATTGCCTTGCAAGATATTTGTATGGCGGCAGGCTGGGCCTCCCCGTCTACATTTATAAGGTTTTATAACCTAGAGGTTCCCGCCCTGCAGGCCAGGCTGCTGTCGGTCTAAGTTTACCAGTATTATCTGACCTGATGCTATCAGCTCAGAATGCTGCGTCTACTGAGCACAGCTCAATGTTCGACAGTAAAAAGTAGCAGCACGAGATGTGCCTGGGCAGACTGTGTAAGACCCACATTCCCCCATCAGTTCAGGCCGTACCCCGCCCTGTCTGTATGAAATTCGCGTCTCAGCGACGCTGCCATATGTGGAAGAGTGCGGCTTCGCCCCTCCCTCTTCCCGGACTCCCTGTGAGTTCCCTGAGTGATTGTGCACTATATGTACCCCGGGCTTTCGCCCTTGGGTCTTTGGTGTCAGATCTCAGCATGCACGGCGTTTTGCATTGGGTCCCCTAGCGTAAGATATCTTACGCAGTACGAGAGACCTCTCGTAAGAGAACGTACTCGGTTACTAACGTAACCTCGGTTCTCTCTAGAAGAGGGAACGAGTACTGCGTATCTTGCCGTGCATGCACACGCTCTGGTTGCTTCGATGATGAAAAACCAGATAATAGCTGCCTGCGAGCGGTATTTATAGGCCTAGACCACGCCCATTTCGGCGGGACGTGACGCAGCGGGCGCGAAGTGCCCTGATTGGGTCTGGCGTCACGCCAGGCCTCGCTCGATAGGCTGCTGCAGTTGCCGCAGAGCAGCCAATAGGCGCGCGAGCTGCCTCGCCTATGTCTGCATGCTGCCGCAACGCGTTTTGCATTATTACAAAATTAAGGATAATTTTTGGCTTCAATATCTCGCGGAAAAAGGATTTTCCCCTAGCGTAAGATATCTTACGCAGTACTCGTTCCCTCTTCTAGAGAGAACCGAGGTTACGTTAGTAACCGAGTACGTTTTCCTTCATCAGCCGTCAGTCCCTCAGATCAACATCGGTGTCTCTAGAATATTCATACGCATGACCAGGTCACGGTTGCAAATGAGAACCTGTTCTCAACTGATTAACCTGGTTAAATAAAGGTAAAAAAAAAAAGTTTACTTACAGATGTCCTTACACACTCTCCCGTCAAGTGTGTTTTTATAAATCACAACTTATGTGTGTGAAGTGTGAACTTATGTGAACTTATGCGTACGCTCTTTCAGGGCCTGTTTTGTGCGACACAACAGTTATAAATGAGGCCCCTGAGACAAGTCTCATCACAAACCCAGACCTGCCAACATGTACGCATTTTGCGTAGCGGATACGCATTTTGACTTCAAAGTACGCTGGTACGATTTGTCACTCTAAACTACGCAAAAACCTGGTGACGCCTCTGTGCACGCGCTGTCCTCAAATCAAGCTACAGCAAAAGAAGAAAAGTTCGACCAATCATAGGGCTGGGTTCATTCCCCAAATAGCAAGCGGGGATGATTGACAGATGCGTAAGGCCTATCATTAACCCTCTGAGGTCTGAGCTGTTTTCTGGGCTCTGGAGGTGTTCTGACATGCTCTGACATTTGTGTTTTTTTCTGTTACTTGTGACATTTTCATGGCTAAAGTCTAATTACACTGTATTCAGCACAAACTCTGCTACAATAATATATCAGCAGCATGTATGTAAAAGTTTGTAGTTTTGAGATAATGACATTTATGCGTGGTTTGTGAAAATACAAAAAAAAATTCTCACTGAAATAAGGCCATGAAACCCATACTGATTATTTCTTCACAAGACTTTTGAAAATTGTATGACATAGCCTAGAATATTTGCTCCAAAACTATGTGAAAATCACCCTGACTGCTCATTCAGATAAGACAATATATTGATTTAAAATTTCTAAGACGTGTTTTGTGTGACAAAGCCATATGCGAAGAGGCGTGATCATCTCATGAATATGTAAGGTTTTAACACCTGAGAAAGACAAAGACACTCCCCTAACTGCCCTATTAGGAGCGATCAGACCCTGTCATTCAGAGCAACCTTGCACAAAGAATGAGGAGATTTAAAAAAGAATGGCTTTTAGATTGTTTGGATTTATTTACAACACAACACAATCCAAAAATACAAATGACAAAAGAGCACATTGAAAACAATGATCCAAAGACAGAGACCTTTGTGCCATTCCTAAAAACATTGTACATACCTTTCATTTCCAAGGTGTTTGATTTTCACTTTACCATGTTCATGTACAGAGACTCATGTGAATGTTGAAGTCAGCAGGACTCAGTTGCATCTGGTCCCTGAAAGAAAAAAAAAAAGAAAAAACTGTGAACATACTGATATCAAGAGAAACTATAGGGCAGCACGATTTTGGGAATAGATTTTAGATTTTTCTGGTTAAAATTTCTTTTTAAAATTCACAGAATACACACACACACACATGTTTCCAACAATATATAATGAACACCAGGTTTGTTGTGCCTTGTAGGCATAGGCTACGCAGTGCTGCATAAAATAATAATAACAATAAATTAAATCTTCCAAAAGATTTCAAGAACAACTACGCTAGAGAAAAATATATTGATTATCATATGTTACTTCAAATGTTTCCATTCGTTATGATGATATGAAAGGAGATAATAGTAAAAACATAAAGCCTAATGTTTGGTGCATTTTTCCTTTCAAACGCAATCGCGCTCCAAAATATGATACATTAAAACCCACAGCGCGCTCCAAAATATGATACATTCAAACGCACAGCGCGCTCCAAAATATGATACATTCAAACGCACAGCGCGCTCCAAAATATGATACATTCAAACCCACAGCGCGCTCCAAAATGTGATACATTCAAACGCCATCGCGCTCCAAAATATTAAACATTATGGTTATACATATCTATGTTTGAGCAGATATCCACAAACAGTATTTAAGTCTAAATAGTATAATATTCACCATATATCTAGCAACAGTTCAACTGCAATGTGAAGTTTATGCAACAATACCATAAACTAATAAGTAAGAATTTCTTACCTTACATCTTTCTTGTCTTCAAATCACGTTCTTCTTCTTCTGAGGTAAATCCATGTAAGCTCACAGCGTGTCTTCCAAACTCGACGAAAAGCAGAGACTTGTGAAGTGTTTTGGTGTTTTGTGTTTGAGGTAACGAGGGCGTTCGCGTTCCATGTGGAGATTTGCATGTGAATCACTTTTGCGCGAGTGGGCGTGTCGAATTAAAAAGTAATTAGCAAGCGTTTGAGATACTGGACATCCTGTTGGTTTTATACAAATTACTTAAACAGAGAATATTTGTTTTCAGTTTGAATCCGATCATTTAAAAGTACACACTTAAATGTGTATAAAGGTATATGGCTCATAAATGTGTGAGAAGTATTCGCTGAGTTTTGTTTCAGTTTATAGACGTGCTCAAGAAAAAAAAGTTCACCGCGACGGAGAGGCAGAACGCACACCCTGTTTATTTTCTTTATTTTACAAAAGCACAATGTTTTGATTTGATTGTAAGTGGACACATACAAAAGTAGAATGTGTAGTATTTTTTTATATTTCTTTTTTCTGTATAACCATAAATGACGGAGTAATTTAAGTTTATGTTGCTGCTATGTGAAAAAAATCCAGCAAAACGCGTCGGCGCGTTTCTCGACCTCAGAGGGTTAAAAAGAGACTGAAAATCGACACCAATAAAGATTCCCGCTCGATCCCCCTTCCACTCCCGCGGCCGCCATCTGACTGATTTCATAAGCGAGGAGGACAGTACAGTACGGTACTTCTGACTCCTGAAGGGAAACGGCCTGGGGTCAATGTGGAAAGTTGATTGTTGAGTTAACTTAATCTTATGGATTCGATGATCACACAGATCGCATGGATTATCTTAAAATACTCCGTTAAGTTCATGGTCACTCAGAAAAGAGGAAGACATCATTCAGTCATGCAAATAATAAAATGCTCAAGTAATGCTGAACTATAAATCTTGAAATCGCTATGGCTTAGTGATTATGAAAGTGCTGTGATTTGTGGATTAGCCTACTGATAAGCGCGAGTCTGAAGAAACAGGCGTTTATTTATTCATTCATTCTCAGTGTTGAGAAACGTATGTGTTACGTTATTGTGTTAATTATAACTAAAGTACCTAATTATATTACAGATTTATTTTGTATGAAAACTAGCGCGTTAGTTACTTATGGATGAAAAAGTACCGTTGTATCAGTGCTGCGCGAGCTCTCTCACAAACACGGACGCGCGCACACACAGAGAGAAGATCATTGTAAAATGAAAATTGACGGGCTAAGTTTAAATTTTGTTCTTGCTTGGTTTTTTTTCTGTCAAAAAGCATTTTGTATTATCCATCCCTGCTTTTAAAATTCGTTAAATGACGGGCGTTTTACTGTTAACACAGCCCTCATTATATGTCGGATTCGGAACTTATACTTTATATTATTTTTAGAATAAGTGATTCGTTATGCTATGATTGGACTCCTGTCTATTCTTGTCAACTGTTTTCTATAAATATGTTTGTATTGGCTAACATTTATTCAGCTAATGCGTGTCCTGTTTAAAATGTGCAATGTTCAAATGCAAAGACAGCACGTCACAAATAGAAGCCCTTTTCCCTGTGGTATTTAGTATCATATTTGAATGGCTAATGACATGGTGTAATGAACAGAGAGTGCTCTTTGTAAATAATTGGAATCTGTTCTGGGAGTGACCTAGGCTCTTCCGTGCTGATGAATATTTGGATATTGGAAAATAAATAAATTAGCCTATCTTAATTGTACACAATGTTCCTATGTTTTTATCTTTTTTTTTTTTTTACTATGTTCTAGGGGTTTCTTAATTTTAGACTAGTTGACCAGCACACATTATATGCAATGCAATTATATAATGCATGCGTGTCGTCGTCCAAACCGCCCATACAACCCCTCCCCCCCTCGTCGTCAGTACGCAAAAAAAATTTGCAAGGTTGGCAGGTATGCAAACCTACACTGGGACTTTTGTGTAGACCTCATACCTCAATGTACAGATTGATCTCCTGGATGGTGCGCTGAAGGTCCTGCACTGCAGGAAGATGCCGAAGAGCGTCCACATTCAAATCTTCCAAAGTAGACACTTGTAGAAGTGAGCAAACTCTGCTTATTACCTTTGACAATAGAAAAAAAATATTAGTCATGGTATTGACATTGGGATGAGCACAAAATAGGTCTGGATAGTGCTGGTCGGTATACCAGTTCATACCGAATTCATTCATTTTATGGGGTCTTACAAACCTGTATTAATACTAGTGTGGGATTTTTCTACAATATTCACTCATGACAGTAAAATAGGGCATTCTGAGTCAATCCACTGCAGTGTTTCCTCTCTCAATCAGAAGAAAATGTGGTTAACACCCAGTCATGCTTTCAAAAAAATAAAATACACCGTCATGTACCGTGAAACTGGTATAATTTTGAAAAATACCGTGATATAAATCTTTGGTCATACCGCCCAGCACTAAGGTCTGGATAATTTCCCAAGACACAAACCCTCTTGATGGTCACATGCTCTCCTTCGGCTGCAAGGGCTCTCATGACATCCTCCGCCAAACTGTTCACTTCGCTTGAGCTCATGGCCTTTGTCTGTCTCCCAACATTGTTTTCATCTTCCAGCAAGGCTTCTGCTGCCCTCATGTTTGCACCATGAACCTCCCTCATCTGGCTGTAGAAGGACTCATAGAAGACAAGCCCTCTTCCCTCCTTCAGTTTCTTCTCCTCAGCATTGGGCATCTTGGAACCAAGAACTGGGAAGTCACTAGTGGACAGATTACCAGGGGCGATTGAACTAGCCTTGGGACGAACCACTTGTTCATCTACCACAGGTTTGGACTGAACCTTCTTTGCTTCCTCATCAATCTTCTGTTGTGGTCCTACAAGAATAAAGCCAACAATGTGTTTTTAAAGACTTAAAGTTATAGTTCACCCAAAAATGAAAACGACCCCATGATTTACTCACCCTGAAGTCATCCTAGGTGTATGACATTCTTCTTCAGACGAATACAATTGAAGTTGTATTAAAAAATGTCCTGGCTCTTCCAAGCTTTACAATAGGAGTGAATGGGCATCATTTTTCATTCTTTTTTTAAGTCCATTCAAGTGCATCTATCCATCATAAAAGTGCTTCTATCCATCATTAAAGTGCTTCTATCCATCATAAAAGTGCATCTATCCATCATTAAAGTGCTTCTATCCATTATAAAAGTGCATCTATCCATCATAAAAGTGCATATATCCATTATAAAAGTGCATCTATCCATTATAAAAGTGCATCTATCCATCATAAAAGTGCATCTATCCATTATAAAAGTGCATCTGTCCATTATAAAAGTGCATCTATCCATCATAAAAGTGCATCTATCCATTATAAAAGTGCATCTGTCCATTATAAAAGTGCATCTATCATCATAAAAGTGCATCTAACCATTATTAAAGTGCTTCTATCCATCATAAAAGTGCTTCTATCCATCATAAAAGTGCATCTATCCATCATTAAAGTGCTTCTATCCATCATTAAAGTGCTTTTATCCATTATAAAAGTGCATCTATCCATCATAAAAGTGCATCTATCATCATTAAAGTGCTTCTATCCATCATAAAAGTGCATCTATCCATCATTAAAGTGCTTCTATCCATCATTAAAGTGCTTCTATCCATCATTAAAGTGCTTTTATCCATTATAAAAGTGCATCTATCCATCATAAAAGTGCATCTGTCCATCATAAAAGTGCATCTATCCATTATAAAAGTGCATCTATCCATCATAAAAGTGTAGGCTATCTGTCCATCATAAAAGTGCATCTATCATCATAAAAGTGCATCTGTCCATCATAAAAGTGCATCTATCCATGATAAAAGTAAATCTATCCATCATAAAAGTGCATCTATCCATCATTAAAGTGCTTCTATCCATCATAAAAGTGCTTCTATCCATTATAAAAGTGCACCTATCCATTATAAAAGTGCTTCTATCCATCATTAAAGTGCTTTTACCCATTATAAAAGTGCATCTATCCATCATTAAAGTGCTTCTATCCATCATAAAAGTGCTTCTATCCATTATAAAAGTGCATCTATCCATCATTAAAGTGCTTCTATCCATCATTAAAGTGCTTCTATCCATCATTAAAGTGCTTTTATCCATTATAAAAGTGCATCTATCCATCATAAAAGTGCATCTATCCATCATAAAAGTGCATCTCTCCATTATAAAAGTGCATCTATCCATCATAAAAGTGCATCTGTCCATCATAAAAGTGAATCTGTCCATTATAAAAGTGTATCTGTCCATCATAAAAGTGCATCTGTCCATTATAAAAGTGAATCTATCCATCATTAAAGTGAATCTATCCATCATAAAGTGCATCTATCCATCATAAAAGTGCTTCTATCCATCATAAAAGTGCATCTGTCCATTATAAAAGTGAATCTATCCATCATCAAAGTGAATCTATCCATCATAAAGTGCATCTGTCCATCATAAAAGTGCATCTATCCATCATAAAAGTGCATCTGTCCATCATAAAAGTGCATCTATCCATGATAAAAATGCATCTATCCATCATAAAGTGCATCTATCCATCATAAAAGTACATCTATCCATCATAAAAGTACATCTATCCATCATAAAAGTGCATCTGTCCATCATAAAAGTGCATCTGTCCATCATAAAAGTGAATCTATCCATCATTAAAGTGAATCTATCCATCATAAAGTGCATCTATCCATCATTAAAGTGCATCTATCCATCATAAAGTGCTCCACACGGCTCTGCAGGGGTTAATAAAGGCCTTCTGAAGCGAAGCGATGCGTTCATGAAAGAAAAATTTCCATATTTAAAACTTTTTTAAAAGTTACTTAAAACCTTTTTAAAAGTTATTTAAAACCATATTTAAAAGGTCGACTTACGCCAAAAGAGAAACACTTGAACTTGACACACAACGTAATGACGGCAACTGACGCTTCTCTCGCGGTTCAAACACACAGGGCTGGGCAACTGCGTTCGTCATTACGTTGTTCGTCAAGTTCTAGTGTTACTCTTTTGCCGTAAGTTGACTTGCGTGCGTCCGTCTGCCGGAAGCTAGATATTTTAGTCGATGAAGTTTTAAATATGGATATTTTTCTTGCATGAATGCATCGCTTCACTTCAGAAGGCCTTTATTAACCCCCCCACAGAGCAGTTTGGGACACTTTTATGATGGATAGATGCACTTTTATCATGGATGGATGCACTTGAATGGACTTTAAAAAAATGGTGCCCATTCACTCCCATTATAAAGCTTGGAACAGCCAGGACATTTTTTAATATAACTCTGATTGTATTCGTCTGAAAGAACACCTAGGAGGTCATATACACCTAGGATGACTTCAGGGTGAGTAAATCATGGGGTCATTTTCATTTTTGGGTGAACTATCCCTTTAAGAACAAGGAACTGTTTATGTACTTGTCTATATAACTGTATATACTCTTACTGTCAGGGCACTTTGCTCCTGCTTGTTTATCATCTACAACTGGACAAACGGAGTAGGTTTTTAACGGCAGTGCAGACCCAAATAAGAGGGAGTAGCCATTCTCCAGTTCACTAATGGAGTTGCTTGCAGCTGGATATTTTCTTATAACCTCTTTAACTCTATCTATCAGATCCTCTTGCTTCATTTCACTACCTCTTTGAGCAAAGTCAGCTCCCAAATAACTTCAGGGTTTCTGCACACTTTCTGCACACAAGTTTATTTTATTTTTTTAAATTTAAGGCTTTTTAAGACCTTTTTAAGACCTTTTAAAGACCCTTTAAGACCTGAAGAAATCAAAATTAATACCATGCATTAGGGGTGTGCAACATTGACAAAATATGTCTCGATATTTTCAAAGTTTTGTTGATAATAATTAGATAATATTTTGCTGATTGTGTTTCTGTGCTTGGTGCCATGGCTGGTTTAGGCCTGTTGTTGACAGCTAACTGACGAAGATATTCATATTTTTCATATTCTATGCAGTGGTCAGTTCACAGCAGTGACAGAAATTTTAAAAAAATTAATTAAGGGGTAATATTTGCCATCTTAAATTGATTTCCAGGGGCATTTTCACATATACACTCACCTAAAGGATTATTAGGAACACCTGTTCAATTTCTCATTAATGCAATTATCTAATCAACCAATCACATGGCAGTTGCTTCAATGCATTTAGGGGTGTGGTCCTGGTCAAGACAATCTCCTGAACTCCAAACTGAATGTCAGAATGGGAAAGAAAGGTGATTTAAGCAATTTTGAGCGTGGCATGGTTGTTGGTGCCAGACGGGCCGGTCTGAGTATTTCACAATCTGCTTAGTTCCTGGGATTTTCACGCACAACCATTTCTAGGGTTTACAAAGAATGGTGTGAAAAGGGAAAAACATCCAGTATGCGGCAGTCCTGTGGGCGAAAATGCCTTGTTGATGCTAGAGGTCAGAGGAGAATGGGCCGACTGATTCAAGCTGATAGAAGAGCAACTTTGACTGAAATAACCACTCGTTACAACCGAGGTATGCAGCAAAGCATTTGTGAAGCCACAACACGCACAACCTTGAGGCGGATGGGCTACAACAGCAGAAGACCCCACCGGGTACCACTCATCTCCACTACAAATAGGAAAAAGAGGCTACAATTTGCACGAGCTCACCAAAATTGGACAGTTGAAGACTGGAAAAATGTTGCCTGGTCTGATGAGTCTCGATTTCTGTTGAGACATTCAGTGGGCGGCAGTGGCTCAGTGGTTCATGTAGATTGTCTACAAACCGGAAGGTTGGTGGTTCAATCCCCGGTTCCACCTGACCAAGTGTCGAGGTGTCCTTGAGCAAGACACCTAACCCCAGCTGCTCCCGACGAGCTGGATCGCCTTGCATGGCTGACACCGCCGTCGGTGTATGAATGAATGAGTGAGTGAATGGGTGAATGTGAGGCAATATTGTAAAGCGCTTTGGTGGCCATTGGGTCTGTGAAAGCGCTATATAAATGCAGTCCATTTACCATTTACCATTCAGATGGTAGAGTCAGAATTTGGCGTAAACAGAATGAGAACATGGATCATTCATGCCTTGTTACCACTGTGCAGGCTGGTGGTGGTGGTGTAATGGTGTGGGGGATGTTTTCTTGGCACACTTTAGGCCCCTTAGTGCCAATTGGGCATCGTTTAAATGCCACGGCCTACCTGAGCATTGTTTCTGACCATGTCCATCCCTTTATGACCACCATATACCCATCCTCTGATGGCTACTTCCAGCAGGATAATGCACCATGTCACAAAGCTCGAATCATTTCAAATTGGTTTCTTGAACATGACAATGAGTTCACTGTACTAAAATGGCCCCCACAGTCACCAGATCTCAACCCAATAGAGCATCTTTGGGATGTGGTGGAACGGGAGCTTCGTGCCCTGGATGTGCATCCCACAAATCTCCATCAACTGCAAGATGCTATCCTATCAATATGGGCCAACATTTCTAAAGAATGCTTTCAGCACCTTGTTGAATCAATGCCACGTAGAATTAAGGCAGTTCTGAAGGCGAAAGGGGGTCAAACACAGTATTAGTATGGTGTTCCTAATAATTCTTTAGGTGAGTGTAAATGGACATTTGGAATTTGTAGATGTATGCATCACCTTTCATGTCAAATTCTAACATTCAAATTAAATTCTATTAGAATAATTCAACAATACAACTGTTAACAGTCAAATTAAATAATTAAATCATTGCAGTGCAGAGGTGACACAGAAGTGGCATCAGATCTGGTTACACTACATTTACAATTGCATAAATAAAGCTATGAGATTCCTAAATATGAACTGATTTCTAATTTTAACGCTCTAATTACAGGGTAGGCTACTTTAAATGTGAAACTAAAACTGCCAGTAGGTGGCGGCAAGTCACTGTCTTAATAAGTGGGTTGAGGGAGTCATTCATTCCACCGATTTGTTCAAATGGCTGATTCATTCGGGAAAGAGGCAAGTGATCGTACATTGAATCATTACATTGATTCGTTCAAAACTCGGATTCCATTCAAAAAATCATCGCTGTCTGTTGCATTGAGACTCTGCTATGGCTTCATTTTGAAATTCTCGTCAGCGAAATAAAGGAAAAACAAACAATACTGACAATATTGTGTATAAAATGTAACAATGTTAATTTATTGTTAATTTAACTGTTATATAAAATAAATATGACATTTGCAATTGTGCACGGGAAAACAGAACTCTTGCTGATGTGATATTATAGGCCTATGATAACAAAATAATATGATATAAATATGAGACAAAAACTCATTTGGGAACATACCTATAACTGCACACATCACGCGGTGAAAGCACGAGGGACAAAAGCGATGTCAGCTCGCAGTGCCGCGTACATCATTAAAACAATGATTACAATATCATAATAGACAATACACATCGCACACCTCTACACTCATAAAGAATGAACTTAGAATTGAACTGACATTTACCAACTCGCTTCTCCTTCTCTCCTCCTGTTTCGCGTGCAGGAGACAGACGTAATGCTGCCGCGAATGTGACGAATCCACTTTTGTGTCCTTAAACGCTTGTTTTTTGGGGTCGACAGCTTATAAACACTTATTTCTGTTTTCTTTAGCTTGTTTGCAGTACACCTTGTCACATAGCAGCTTTTAGACATTGTTTTGTTTTTTGTTACAAGTCAGAAATAACAAGGAGGCAGCTTCACACAATACAAAGTCAATAAAGACGTTTGGATTGATGATGTTTGGATTGATGTGTGGGCGTGGCCTGAATGTGCTCTGTCTCTATTGGTCGGTGTCATGATGATGTATAAGGTGGGTGTGGCTCAGAGGCTCTGCCTTCTTTGAGGTGTGAATCTCTGGTTAATTTCTTCTGTTCAGACGCGAGTAAAAACATGAACACACTGAAGAGCCGCTTTATAGCAGAAACTGAAGCTGTGACTCTAACTGAAAGACTGATATTTTTGTTCATGTTTAATACTGTAACACATCTACTGTATAAAGTGCTGTCTGAGTAAACGTGACGAGACAGGAGAGTCTGAATATAAACATTTCCACATCTCTATGAACAGAAGATGCTTTCTGAACTGCTGTTTTCTCATTTCTGTTGTGTGTTTATTGTGTTATTGAGAGGAAAGAGCAGCACATATTGACATATTCATCTAAATGCCGTTGGATGTTCACTTTTAAACCCTAAGCGGAGGACAAAAACATGACTTTGCTGTGAGTACATCAAGGCCTTAACCTTAGAGGGTGCTAAAAGGAGAATAAGATGACTAATGAGGTGATGAAGTGGACACCTTCAGTGGGGAGCATCTCTGTTGCTCTCTCTTCCATAGCTTCCTTTGCCTCTGCTTTTATCTGAGGTTTCTCTTTATCTACCAGGTCCTGAGGCGCGTCCAAGGAGCCACAGCATATAGCAAGCTGGAATAGGGCTCTAGCTAGCCTGTCTCTCATTACACATGTCAGGAATGCCTGAATATCCTGAGGACACACACAAAAAAACAAGCACAATCAGTCGTTTCCATAACACGTTATAAAGTAGAAACATTCATGTTCAATTACAGGGTTCCCACGCCTCGGTTAACTTCAAATTCAAGGAGCTTTCAAGGACTTACCAGGTCCAATACCCTCAAACTCAAGGACTTAATGTGGGACACATTTCAAGTAAGAGCAAGGTTACATCGTGTTACCCTGTGTTATGATCAGGCACACTGGCCACAACATACAATTACCGCAAAGTCAGTTGGACTCGTTTGTCTAGGGGGTTTATTAAACAATTGAGTCAATTACAAACAAAACAGAAGATAGAGGATTAACTACAACAGATTAAAAACAACACAGGAAGATAAATCACAGGCGTGGTAGCCAGAACACAAGTCTCCCCTCTGCACGGAGTGCCTGAGATTTTAACCCTCTGAGGTCTGAGGGGTTTTTGGTGTCCTTGAGATGTTCTGACATGCCCTGACATTTGTGCTTTTTTCAGTTGCTTATAAACATATTAATGGCAAAGGTATAATTACACTCTATTTAGCACAAACAGGGCTACCATAATATGTGAGCAACATGCATGTACATGTTTGTATTTTTGAGAGAATAATGTTTATGCATGGTTATTGAAAAAAATAAAAAATAAAGTTTCTGAAATAAGGCCACAAAACCCCATACTAAATACGTGTCAATAAGACTTTTGACTAATTGATGTCTTTGCCTAGAGTTTTTTCTTCAAAATGATGTGAAAATCATCCTGCCCTTATCATTCACATAACACAATACATTGATTTAAATCTTGTAAAACACTTTTTGTTTGTAAAGGCAATATGCGCAAGGGGCGTCAACAATTCAACAGCATCATGCATATGTAGTGATTCACACCTGAGGAGACAATGGGGCCCGCATACTTAATGAGCCATTCATTCAGATGTGTCACCTATAGCCACAAGAAAGAATGCAAGAGCAATATATATACAGTATATACAGTATATATATATATATATATATATATATATATATATATATATTCTACCAAATTGGTTCACAGTTGGAAGCATGTCAAATTTTTATTTATTTTTTTTCCCCACAAATTTTGCTTGCAAATTGTATAATATCCAAGGAAAACATGTCTATTAATTGTGCAGTTAATTCTCATACTGTATTTTCAGTTTTGGAATATGTATCCTCTCCCCAAATTTGTCAATAATAAAACACAATAAAAATTATTTAAAGAAAATGCTTATATTTACCTTTTAAAATTTGTTTACATCTACCTTGTAAATATATATTTTTTTATTAAAAAGGTTACAATTACAACAACAATTGAAGTGTAATCTTTCTTTGTAAAAACTAAAGTATACATTTTATCATACATATTTCAAAGTTAAGGATTCATTACTTCGAATATAGCCTACATTGACAAAACATACTATATTTAACATATTAGCAAAAATTGGCAAACAAAAGCTTATTTGAGGTGGAAGATATTTTACTGTAAAAATGTGTAATCTATCCAAAACTAATCAACGAAATGTTGTCTTTCATTTGTCTGTAAAATAGGTCTTTCGTTTTTATTATAAGGAATATAAATGTTAATTTGCAGTTTAATACGTTGCTTATACAAATACATTTTATTTCAACATATTTCAATCGATTTTACTCAGTATAGCAAAATAGTTTGCTAAAAGCAGATCATTCATTCACACACAGAAACGCAATTCAAATTTAAACCGTCTTTTTGCGAGTTGTGGTAAACAGCGCATCTCTGCCGTTCATTCATTCACACAGAAACGCGATTTACTTGAGAATGAAAAAAAAAACTTACTACATTATTCCATCCGTTGCTCCTCGAAATACCAGCACTTCTGAGGTAAGTTTTCCATTATTATTATTCCTCACAGCGCTGCGAGACAGTGTAGACAAGTACACTTATCTGAATAAACTTGATGTGTTTTCTCGAGCTGATATGTGGGCGTTCACAGTTTGTATGGGATCGTCTCAGTCATTTGCGTTTGAATAGCGCGCGCTCTCCGTGGGCGGGGCCGATTAAAACGTAATGAGATGAGATGAGCTCGACTGGAATCACTCTCTTTTAATACAGATTTCACAAGATGAGAATATTTGTTTTTTATATAAATTACTTCATTTAAAAGAAGAGAATTCAAGCTTCATGCCTGTGTGTCTGTATGCCTGTTTGACTGAGTATTCGCTGAGTTATTGTTAATTTTCGGACGCGTTTCAGAATGGACTTCACTGGCAGAGAGAAGGCAGAACTCGCTTCGTGTTTATTTTTCTTTATTTGGCAAAAAGCACAACACTTTGTTTTTATTGTGAGTATACACAAAAATAATACACATTTAACAGAATCGATTGATGTATGAAACTCCTATGGAAAATCAAAGTCAACAGAGTATTTATGAGTTTCTTTTACATTGATAAAAAAAAAGCGAGCTGGTATCGCCGGCGATACCGTAGACCTCAGGGGGTTAAAGGGTGTCTCTCCGCCCACTCGTTACAGATCACACCTGCACACAATAACGAATGAAAACATACTGCAGAGCAGCCAAACATTAGAAAAGGAAACAGAGCCACCACATGTAGTGGACGCAGGGGTGGGCAACTTCGGTCCTGGAGGGCCACTGTCCTACAGAGTTTAGCTCCAACCCTGAAAAAATCACCTGCCTGTAATTTTCTAGTAATCCTGAGGACCTTGATTAGCTTGTTCAGGTGTGTTTGATTAGGGTTGAAGCTAAACTCTGTAGGACAGTGGCCCTCCAGGACCGGAGTTGCCCACCCCTGGGACGTAACACCCTGTAAGATACATTGTTACAGTTTTGCGCGTGTGAACGTCATGGCAACGTACAACACAAAGTACCTCACGCGGCAAACACTTAACGTAACACGTAAACGCGCGTAACTACCGTAAATGTGCAAGCTAGTGCGCATAGGCCACGAAGTGTTGGCGGAATAACACATTAGCGGATCGGAGGGAATCATATGGAAGCACTTTCAAGGGCCTGTATCTGTGTGTGTTTACTTTCAAAAACTTTCCAAGCACTTGAATTTTTTTTTTTTTTTTTATTCACAAACTTTCAAGGATTTCAAGGACCCGTGGGAACCCTGCAATTAATCAAACCAGAGCAGAAATGGCATGAATAAGTTCATGGATATGTACAAAGAATGGCTTAAAGTGAATGAAGAGGGAAAGGTCAATCAAAAGAGCAACTGCATGAGGACCATAAAGACTCAATGGTCATGATGCAAGTCGTTGGAGAAACATTTCTGTGTGGGATTAGCAGATGATGAGCGTGACATCACATTAATGAGGAAAGCAACCGATCCCTCTCCTACTCTAATCGTTAAACCCATTTACATCCTTAAACAGCTGAAAGGAATTACCACTGCAATTACCAGGAATGAAGCATGAAGTAAAAGAATAGTTCACCCAAAATTCAAATTCTACATCATCCACACACTTTTTGAAGCTTGAAAGCTTCAGTTCCAGTCGTAATTGCAAACACCAAGCAAATAAAATCGCCTTTTGGGTTTTGGTAAGTAGAAAGTACGTGATTCTGGTTTGGAACAAAACGAGAAAGACATACCTGCTAACCGTGAAGAAATTTTATGAGTACTACAACCCACTACCCCCCCCCCCCCCCCGGTGCGCGCAAGAACCTTACAGCCCACCGCCAATGTACGCTCCACCGTTGCACACACACCTTTGAGAAACCTATGAGATACCCAACACTATAATACATATTATACACATAATATACTTTCACCAATTAAGATTTATTAGTTACTCCATAACCATATACAAGTAGACCATAAATGTTATACAATTACTGCAATCACTCCGAACATTTTGTACAGGAGGCATAGCCCATGGAAACTTCTTCCACCTGAAAATCTTGTCAGAAATAGAAGTAAACTGAGGACATTCTTTGTAAATAAATAAATCAAAACATTAATTAAATGTGCAAAACCAGCAGTTATTAATATCAAAATCAGTTTTCTAAAAACAAAAACAAAATTATAATTTACCATGCATAGTGTTTAAACTTTTGCATCATTTAACTTGTTAAAGGTTGCAGATTTGGCTTTTTTAAGTAGTGCGTCAGTGAAAGTCTCTTTGTAACAAATGCTGCCTTTGGAGGCAATCATGACTTTTCTTGTCACCAGAGAACTAAGCATCTCTGTGCTCAGGCTAGCACGACATTGTGTTTTGTTTTTAGTGACCAAGCTGAAAATCCTTTCACAGTCTGCATTGCTGTGAAAAATCACACACACCCCAAGCATAACTGTGGAGAGGTTTGCAAAAAGTTTCTTCCCTCCTGATTCCATCACACCTAATTCTCTCCAAGCTTCATCAGCCCATTTGGTAAGAAAACCATCATTCAAGGTGGAGGACTGAAAGAGCCGAAACTCCTCCGCCACTTCATCCACTGTAACACCATTTCCCAAGAAGCAGGGGAACCTGTCTTTGAAGTATGTCAGTGAGGAGAATTTAGCTGTTTGCCGTCCGTCGAAAGCATTTTTTGCAACTGTAGCTCCAAGATCTGCAGCAATATGGGCACACATGGCTCTTCTTTCTGCAGGTTCTGATTTGCGGTTTCAAATAAAGGTATAGCTCTCTTTAAAAAAAGAGCATACAGCTTGGACTGTGGGTCAGTCAAGAAAGCATACAACCTCTGTGGTTTTGTGACCTCTGTTTTTTCTATCTTCTTTTCCTTTTCTGTTTTCTTTTTGGACAGATCCCTCTGTTTTTTGCCCGTTTCTTTTTGTTTAAAAACAAATTGGTTTAAGTCAAACCCCTTAGGTGGTTGAGCTGACTGCTGTGTAGTGCTTGGTCCTGCCGGCAGCTGTTTGGTTGTAGGTCCTGTCTGCTGTCGTTTTGGTGTAGGCCCTGCCTGTTGCTGTGTGGAGCTTGGTCCGGTCTTGGACTTTCTCTGGTGGACTTTGGTCTTCAAAAAGCTGGAGGACAAAGTCTTTGAGACAGCAAGCTACCCGAGGTAGGTGCTTAGGGGCAGCTGGGCTCTTCAGAGAGGGATGAGCTGAGGATATGTGAGAGGTTTAGCTGCCTTCTTCCCTGCTGCCTCTTCAGCAAAAAACAGAGTCAGAGGTTCCCACTGCTAGAGGAGTCAATTGACACATTTGCCAAGAGCCAGCCATCTGGTCGAGGATAATTTCAAAATCTTCCTCACATCAGTGTCGCACAGCATTTGTAGGTCACGCAGCAAAGCTTTCCTCTTGCTACTCTTGTCAAGGTAGTAGTAGACAAAGATGAGCATGTCTTCAATGTCAATACATAGACTTCTTGAAGCCTTTTCCACAGCTAAATGCATTAGGGTGGCATGCACAGCCGACCATGTAAATGTGGGGATTCTGTGACTTAATGAATGCTGCGACACCTTTTCTTAACCCCTGCATGACAGAGGCGTTGTCAGTAGAAAAGCTTACACAATTGCCCCCATGGTATTTTCCTTTTGTTTAGTTCCTGGTCAATGAGATTGTATATCCCTTCGCCAGTAGACTCTCTACACTCAACAATTTTCAGGAGTACTACAACTATTTTTCCAACACTGGGATCATAGACACAGACAACCAAAAGAAAAAGCTTGACATCATCCATGTCTGTGCTACTATCGGTTGCAATGCTGAATGGGGAACGGCTCATAAGGTCACTGATGACCTGTTCATCATTTGAGGAAAGTGTGTTCAATATAGCTGTTGTCTTGGTTCGGGCACAGCCGTACTGCTGGGCAATTTGACTATCTGGAAACATCTTCTTAAATAATGGTCCAGCATGGTCAGCTATAGACACTGGCACATTGTGCTCAGCAATAAAGTTTGAGAAAAGTGTTTCTGCCCTGATGGTCCGTAGATCTTGATCTCCAAAAAACTTTGTGGTGATCTTAGGGACTGAGGCAATGGCACTTTCCAGTTTCTTGTGCTTTGTTCCTTCCACATGGCGTCTGCAATCTGAAAATGTAGATGGAGAGGGGGAGATTATATTCCTGCATGTTGTTACAAAATATTATGAATTACACACACACACACACACATCAACATGCAAAATTCATTCAAAGGATTCATGTAATTTACATTAAAATACATTGTTTGGCTCATCACTAGTACCTTCTAGATTACAATAAATTATTATTACTGTGTAGAGGAATGGAGTGGATGAATGGCTGTAAGCTAATAAATAGGCTTAAGTAGTAATGTGTTAAAGATGAGAGTCAGACCAGGTTACACTTAGCCTTCTGAATTATACTGCGCAAACCAAAAGTAATACTACCCACTGGAGGAAGAAGGGTTGTTTCTCCACATAACATAAAATATTCATTTTATTTTATTTTTCGTGTTCACATTTATGAGGAAAAAATGTTAGGGGCGTGACAGTTCTCCGTTACGGACATGAGCGCTCTGAAAGCGGCACTAACTGCTTTAAAACTTTCACAAAGACCTCAAACAGAAAGCACAGAGCCTTTCTTTAAAGTGAATTTCGTTTTGTATAAATTGTATCTTAATTTTAATCAATGTTTCATCAAGCAATTGCCTGGATTTAATAAATAAATATAGAAGTAAATATAGAAGACAAGATATAATCACGACACGGAGGCGCCGGCGTGAACTAGAGCTCGCCTCATAAATTAACCGAAACTCAGCGCCTACTTGACTCACAGACCGGTCTACTTTTAAACAGAATAATTCAAAACGAAAGAAAACAGACTGCTCTCTGCTTGTGTAATCCGTATGAAATGTGCATTTCTCTCTGGCGCGTTCACTACTGCGAAGATCGCGAGACAGCATCGTCAACTTCATCTTTGCAGCCGACACGACACTGATACAGGAAACACATGTTTATTAATAAACAATTAAAATGTCTCCTTTCTATATTTGACATTATTCATAATCATTAGGCTACTTTTGCCGGTTCTTTGTGACAGCTTTTAGGTGCGTTATTGGCAGCGCCACCCTTACATGTTAGCCTACATGAACGCGTGAACTGAACTGAGCTCGTCACAGCTGGACTGCCTGTTATGATGTCAAGGTCATTTTTAATGTTCATAAATTCAATTAGGCTAAAAATAGCCTAATTGTTACCTTTATCTTACGTTAATCAGCACCTGGCCTGTCTAAAACCTTCCAGATTTCTAGCCATTCAACCACTTTTCTAACTGCCAACTAATTTCCCCAACTAATGGGAAGGATGGCCGGTTTGATAAGCTAACGTTAGCCTATTGACACTATGAATGCTTTTTTTCTTCTCATTTTCCTTTTATTTTTAATATAATTATGTTTCTGGGGATGGGGAGTATTTGTGTGTGAGACTGTGTTCGTTACCTGTTGCTCCTTGGTGACTGATGTCGATGTCCGTCTTGCAGACGGTGCAGAACGCATGATGAGGTAGCCTGGACATCTGGAGGCAAGGCCATCTCTTACGATAGCGGTCTAAAAATCTTTGTGTTTTTCAAACCTTTTTTTTGTGGCGGTTCAGCCATGGCATGAAAGCCTAGGTATCTTATCCGCCCAGTCTGGCTTGCTTGAGGCACTGAATTGAATTGAGTGCAAAGCATGTGGATAGGAGGGGGAGGTGGGCGGCGGGTTAACATGCAGGGCTCTGATTGGCCGAAAGCTTTTCACTCCATTTACACGCTGTGGCTCAGTGGCAGAATCTGCGTCATAGATTGCATAGAAACTGAAATCGGCGAAATGCGAGAAGCAACAAAATGCGTACCTAGAGAGCAGCGAATCGTACAAGCGTACTTATGGGTCAAAATGCGTGCCGAGTACGAAAAATGCGTACATGTTGGCAGGTCTGGAAAGAGTACTTTATAAGAGAGCTTGGGGTGAACTATCCCTTGCATCTTATTAGGAATAATAATTACAAGTGGGAACTCAACCACCAAACCTTGTTTAAGAAAGACAAACACTTTTACGTAAAGGCTGCTCCAAACAAAAGGCAGCAAAACTACACCGCTATATTGTGTTCGCCCATATGCAAATCTTACCGAAGCTTGTTTTGGAATTCCTAGATGTAAACTCACAATTGTAAGAAAAACATCTGAATTGTGAGATAACATTCAAGTTTAATACTCAGGCTATGCGTCAGTGTTTTATTACTCGAGACTAGACTCGATCTGCGTGCATCACAGCTAGTGCAAGATAAGAATTTGTGGTTAAAAGTATATGAATGTTTATTTTGTTTAGAAAATGTCCGCTGGTTTGTCTAGATAAGACTCTTATTCCTCGGCTGGATCGTGTCGAGACTTTGAAGCTGCACTGAAACTCACATCTGGACCTTCGACCCGTTGGACCCCATTGAAGTCACTATATGGAGAAAAATCCTGGAGTGTTTTCCTCAAAAACCTTCATTTCTTTTCCACTGAAGAAAGAAAGACTTGAGCATCTTGGATGACGTGGGGGAGAGAAAATTATCAGTCAATTTGAATTCTGAAGTGAACTACTCCTTTACCTCGAATTTGGTCTGAAGCACTACAACACTGTTAGGAGTTTTGGAAAAACCTTTAGTAAGTATGCACAAAAGTAATAGAGGTGAGTGCCAAAACAAGCCCTGCTTTAACTTTGCAAGATGCCACCCATGAAGGACAGCAACTTGAGCGTTTTCAGTGAGGTTAGCAGATATCAAACATCCAAACCACAAGAAAAACCAACTTGCAAACGAATACTCGCCCTTAAGTTGCTCACCTTCGTCATAGTTTCACTGAAGATGCCTTCAGAGTTGTTGAAGACTTCCAGGACTGCATCGGTGGCGGTCATATTTGCATATTTGTTCCTAAGCTCGGAGTTTCCCACCTGGGAGTAGATCACAGGTCCTCGGGTGGGATCCAGCAGGCTCTTCTTTATCTCAAACATTTTGGCATCCACCTCCTTCAGAATGGTTTCTTTGGCCTTTTCCATGTGGCAATACTCAGCAGCCGATGCCTTATTCAACATCTAAGAACACAGCATGAGCAAATAAAGTCTTATAGTCAATATTGCGTGCTGACCCAACAAATGCCACCATTGGATTAAGAATGATGGGAATTTTAGAGCGCAACAGTTTCACAGTTCCAGAGTTTGGGAAAATTCTTGAAGGATGCAGGATTTTTCCTGCATAGAGAATTATGAGGCGGCCGCCTCCGTCAAATTTCGTGCCGCCTCCGGCTCTCGACAAAACTCGGACTGACAGTCACATGGTGAGATACACTTTTTTCACCGTGACGGTTCTGTTGCGGTTTATGTCCATTCTCAAACCGTAGCCTATATAGTGCTGCGCGGATCGCGGATAATCCGCGGGGCGGGCGGGCCAAGTAATAAAAACATTCCATTTCAATGAATCGAGGGTGGATGATAGATAAATCAATATACTGAGTTGAGTTTAATAAAGACACGGAACTCTCATCACGGTAAAACGCAATGAACGAGCGTCACTCTTTTACTTTCGTTTTCAACAACGTAATTTTCTTCAGGGAAAACCAATCAAGGAAAACATATCAGGGCTCGACATTAACGCTTGTCAGGGACCATAGACTGTGTCCGGGACACGTGTGTTTTTTTCTTTTTTTGAAGGGAAAAGTGAGAGAGAATTGTACTACTTGCCCAACCGTACAAATGCCCTGATTAAAACAATTTTTTATATAAAAATAAAAAATAACTAGGGAATCACCAAAAACATGAGGATAATTCTGTTTTATTTCATATAATGTAAGTGGCGACTGATAGCCTATAGCCTAGTTGATAATAATATAGGCCTACCTAATGTAGCCTACTGACGGTAACAAAGTTGCGCTGTTGAGGCTCGCGCAGTTATTTATAACATATTATAGTTAAACAATAGAGCTGTTTTCCTGAATGCCATCAAGATTGAAACAGAGACTGATTTCATAACAGTTCAATAAACAAATAACGTTAGTTAAAATTAAGTCACTTACATTTTAAACGCAATGACTGTTTTTGTTCTGTTTCAGCAGCGAAAATAGTTCCAAACAAAGACCACAGCAGAACCATAGCACATCTCACAGCAACACTCATTATTGAATGATTCAGCGTTTGATTCAGTCAAAGTTTCAATTACCCATTCATAAACTGCCTCATTCTGAATAAATCAGCCGTTTGAACGAATCGTTTGAATGAATGACTCAATGACTCGCTCATTAAGACGGTCACCTGCCGCCTCCTACTGGCAGTTTAGTTTCATAAAGTATCATTCTTTTCAACATTCCTTATTTGCATATTCAAAAATATTTTAAATAATCTCATTTAATACAGTTATAATCTTTCAATGTAAATTATTTAATTTGATTGGTAACAGCCTAGTGTCTTATTATTTTTATTGAATATATTGATCAAATTTAAGAATTTGAAATGAAAGATGGAGCATACATTTAATAAAATTAGGGGGAAAATGCCCTTTATAAAAGGTAAAAAAATTATTCTGAGTGTTTTCAAACAGTGATGTAATGAAACATTGACAATTTAAGCTTGAAGAGAGTAAAGCCTCTGTTTAGGCTATTAAGGAAATGTAATTTTGCCAAAAGAAGAACTTTTATTTTAAATAAATGTTCATTTTAAATCAGCCTACTTCAGTGTGATATGTTACCATATTATCATGCGTAACACTGAGAATATGAATAATTGTAATGTGATGATCAGATGCAGATATCTAAATCAGAGAATATGGGCGGTTGGCGGGTGGATTATTTATTTTTAACAGTGGATTCGGGAGACTCAAAGTGCACCAGATTAATGAATTTATCTTTAAAATGTACAAAATTTTCTTCCGGGGGGCCTTGCCACCGGACCCCCCAAGAGGTACCGAGCTCCACCCGCAAAAATAATGTGGGAAACACATTAGGCTATATGATGATCTACGAAAAATACAAATTGAATTACTTTATTATTAAAATACATTATTAGGATTTTACCACCTCCGCCTCATTTTGAGCCAGGAAAAACCCTGGGATGTATTTTCAATGCTTTGTAGATAGGGATGCACCGATAAGAACATTTTGCAGATGCCGATAACCAATAATTCTTTATACTTAGATAAAAGTAAAAAGCTATTATTTTGTGTAGATCCATGTTCGAGGCAGTTCGACTTAACAAGCGCATTTCTTTACACACACACACACACACACACACACACACACACGAATTGGAAACACTCGATCTGCGCCAGTGGACGCGCACTGTTATGAATGCCTGTGCAGCAATGTGAAACAACGGCAAGCACACACGCAACTTCTAAGGAAAGACTGTATTCTCGAACTGTTTCGACTTTAATCTCGAAATGCTAGATTTTCTTTCTTTTAGACTACAGAATTTATTAAACTTGTCAAAACGATAATAGGAACTCCACTATGTCTCTCTTTACATTTATTTTGTCCTGTTGTCGGCTTCAGCTAAGAAAAGAAATAGTTCACCCCACACGTCCAAAATTCATAGCACACTTTAGATAACCTTCGGCAGCGAGTGCAGGCTCTTTGGTGGAGCTCTGCTCTGAAGGAAGTTCCATCGTGACAAATGAATGGACTACTAGCGGACTCGGAGTGACATGAAGACATGAATCAGAGGCACAAAAACGTTGGCAGGGGTGAGCGGTCATTATGTTTACTAATTCCTGAACCGTGCTTTGTGCGCGACCCGAAAAAAAAAAGAAAAGAAAAAAGCGGATTTGCATGATTTACGAGAGCATAATTTTCAGGTCGGAAAAGCCGGATTTCTGGATTTATCTGGAAGAATCACATCCCTGAATAATGTTTTCATTATAATTTTATGTAGCCGATATGACAGACTTGCGCTGCACATGTTGCACTGAACTCTATTTTCCTTTTTGAAGTGATTCAATCATATTTCAAGCAACTCAATCCCATCATGCTGAACAGTGGCATCTGAAGCGTCTCAGCTGAAGGAAATAATACATTGTTTATCAGCTTTAATATCTCAGCTACATTTTCTGCAGACACCGACATGGTGGCCGATATATCGTGCATCCCTATTTGTAGTGAGAACCCTCAACACCGAATCAGACATTTACGAAAGAGGGGTGGACAGACCCAAAAAATATGGCAACAACAATAGGGAATCTTACCGAAATGGACAACCCAAGACTCTGGATTCGGATGCCAAGTTCATAAGGCGACTCGCAGCTATAATGGTCTGCAAGGTACTTCAGGAAATCAGCAAGGTCAATTCTAGGTGTCGTGCTTCTTCTCCGGAATATTCTGAGACTCTAAGCAAGCAGAAAACCACAGCGTTACGTCAATGCAGATGTATAGGAATTGTTTTTTTTTTCTCTGTATTGTGTCTTCCCTATTATATTGGTTATGTTGTGTGTGTTAAACAAGTGAATTTCCAAAGAATTTCCCCCTGGGCACAATAAAGTTATTCAATCAATGAGTATGTTGAATACTGGTCAAGAACACAGCCAATGCCAAGCTGACTCACCTCAAGAACGTCCACAGTTGTAATCTGACGTACATCATCATCTTTAGTATTTGCATCTATTTTGAACATTCGGTGGATAAGAGGGATCTTGCAGAGAGGGCCCAGATGGAGTTCTTCAAAGCGCTTCTTGTTCTTCAGGTTGGCCAGACCCTGTCCCAGTTCGTAAAGTGTGCACACGCAAGACACCGCCTCCACTGACTGACGTGGAAAGAAACACATCAGGTAAACTCAAGGGGTCTCATTTATAAACATTACTAAAAGTGTACATGCGCCCAAAAGCAAAAAATGTTGTACGCCAAAAAAATGTCAGACTTATAAAAGCGAGCGTACGCCGGAACCTGCGCAAAATCCCCTTTATAAACCCCAGTCAGAGGAAGATTGTGAACCTGCGTCTACTCCCCGAAATTACCATATGAGTTTACAACGCCTCCTTTACTGTGCATATCCTCATCTGCATATCATTTGCATATGCATATTCATGCACGTGATGCCATGTTTATCGGTATGTTGGAAACTCAGATTTCGAAGACCAGGAGACTTGGTTCTTTCTTCAGCAGGATTCTTTATTGAGAACACGAGCTGTCGGTAGCTGCAGTCACCAAAGTCTAACTGAGTTCTATACAGTATAGTTTTTATACATTTACAAGGAGGAGGGACTTTTGGAGGTGGAGATAAATCAAAACAAAGCATAGGGATGATTTGGCTCAATCAAGAATCAGATCAACATCGGTGTCTCTAGAATATTCATACGCATGATCAGAGTTTACTTACAGATGTCCTTACACACTCTCCCGTCAAGTGTGTTTTTATAAATCACAACTTATGTGTGTGAAGTGTGAACTTATGTGAACTTATGCGTACGCTCTTTCAGGGCCTGTTTTGTGCGACGCAACAGTTAGAAATGAGACAAGTCTCATCACAAACCTACACTGGGACTTTTGTGTAGACCTCGTACCTCAATGTACAGATTGATCTCCTGGATGGTGCACTGAAGGTCCTGCACTACAGGAAGATGCCGAAGTGAGCAAACTCTGCTTATTACCTTTGACAAAAAAAATAAAAAAAATGAGTCATGGTATTGACATTGGGATGAGCACAAAATAGGTCTGGATAGTGCTGGCTGTTCGGTATACCGGTTCATATCGAATACCGGTGTTTATTTTTGTTATGATATGATTGTTTAATATACCTCAATACCGGTGTATGTCACTTTAACAATGTTGGGAACACGGCGCAATACTGTTTGAGAGGGTCTTTTCACTGTTGCACTGTGTGGTGATGCACAGATGTATGAAGATGGACAGGTTAAACTATAATTAATAGCTGTCAAATTATAGTCAAGTCAAGTCATCTTCATTTATATAGCGCTTTTAACAATGTAGATTGTTTCAAAGCAGCTTCACAGAGATAAACGTATAATTTATGGTAACAGAGATTGTTTTGGCTTTATAGTGGTTCTTTAATAAAGTTATTTTCCAGCTAAAGTTAGTTTTGATTGATTCGCTTCCGTCGCAATGATCATTTGTTATTAAATTAGGGGCCGCTAAGACGACACCATTCTCTCTACACAGACTTTAAACGCGAACCTGTGAGAAAATGCTGATGGCGTTCACATGCGCATTAAGAACTGGTTCTATAGTTATGTGCGTTTGAATATATGTGCGCAGGTTTGGAATTCCCCACAGACCAAGCCTAAACAAAGTACTGGTGTTTCCTTATAATTTTTTATACAGAATTTTATTTTATTTTATCAATTCGGGGTAGATACGCAAATTGAGTTTCCCGACGACGCTTTATCTGTAGAGTGGTAAAGGGATCCTCCATAGGGAGAGACTAGTTGGCACTTCAGCACTGCGTTGTCATCGGGTCCAGGCGCAGGTCCTTCATCAGATCTGGATACGGCCTGGATCCGGCAGGCTGCGGGAAAACCTCGGGATAAACAAAGACACTAAAATTAGCGTAGATGCCATTCTTCTTATGATGTAACAAGTACATCAGGATTTATGGGAAGTGTTCCCGGTTCCGGCTGATCTAATCTATGCAGCCTAACATTGAATTATAGAAGACTATAATGTATTATGTGTATGCTACAGTAGGTCAAAGAGATGTGTCTTTAATCTAGCTTTGAACTGACAGAGTGTGTCTGCTTCACGGACAATGTTAGGAAGACTGTTCCAAAGTTTTGGTGCTAAATAGGAGAAGGATCTACCGCCAGCAGCCGATTTTGATATTCTAGGTATTATTAACTGGACGGAATTTTGAGATTGCAATAGACGTGAAGGACTATAATGCGTTAAGAGCTCGCTCAAGCACTCCGGAGCTAAACCATTTAGTGCTTTGTAAGTAATCAGCAATATTTTAAAATTGATGCGATGTTTAATAGGGAGCCAATGCAGTGTTGACAGAACCGGGCTAATATGGTCATACTTCCTGGTTCTGGTAAGAACTCGAGCTGCTGCGTTTTGGACCAGCTGTAGTTTGTTTATTAAGCGTGCAGGGCAACCACCCAGTAGAGCATTACAATAATCTAGCCTTGAGGTCATGAACGCATTAACTAATTGTTCCGCATTTGTCATTGAGAGCATATGGCGTAATTTAGATATATTTTTAAGATGGAAAAATGCAGTTTTACAGATACTAGACACGTGACTTTCAAATGAAAGGTTGGTATCAAAGAGCACACCCAGGTTCCTAACCGACGACGAAGACTTGACAGAGCAGCCATCAAGTGTTAGACAGTATTCTAGGTTATTACGTGAGGAAGTTTTTTGTCCAATAATTAGAATCTCTGTTTTTTTTCTGAATTTAGAAGTAGGAAATTACGAGTCATCCAATTTTTTATATCAGCTATGCATTCCGTTAATTTTGTGAATTGGTAAGTTTCGTTAGGTTTTGAAGAAATATACAGCTGAGTATCGTCAGCATAACAGTGAAAGCTAATTCCATGTTTCCTAATGATATCTCCTAATGGTAGCATGTACAGAGTGAACAGCAGCGGTCCTAGTACTGAGCCTTGTGGTACGCCATACTGAACTTGTGATCGATGAGACATCTCTTAATTTACTGCTACAAGTCATTTACTGCTACACTGCTATATTACAGTGTTTTCCATACATTGGTTCACAATATCAACACTGCCCGGCACAAATAGACTTTCCAGAAGGCTTTGACATTGTTAAATAAACATGAGCACTGCATGTTTCAAAGTCAAGACGCGGCACGGGTGTTTATATATGAATGTATTTCAAGGGAACTGACTGTCTTTAGAAAAGTTTCTATGTTATTTTCATTCAATCTTTCTTTATCTTTCCTGATAAAGCAGCGTTTATGAGCGCCTCCTGCTGGACCTCTTTGTAAACAGCATCATTTTATGGGGTCTTACAAACCTGTATTAATACTAGTGTGGGATTTTTCTACAATATTCACTCATGACAGTAAAATAGGGCATTCTGAGTCAATCCACTGCAGTGTTTCCTCTCTCAATCAAAAGAAAATGTGGTCAACAACACCCAGTCATGATTTAAAAAAAATAAATAAATACACCATCATGTACCGTGAAACTGGTATAATTTTGAAAAATACCGTGATATAAATCTTTGGTCATACCGCCCAGCACTAAGGTCTGGATAATTTCCCAAGACACAAACCCTCTCGATGGTCACATGCTCTCCTTCGGCTGCAAGGGCTCTCATGACATCCTCCGCCAAACTGTTCACTTCGCTTGAGCTCATGGCCTTTCTCTGTCTCCCAACATTGTTTTCATCTTCTAGCAAGGCTTCTGCTGCCCTCATGCTTGCACCATGAACCTCCCTCATCTGGCTGTAGAAGGACTCATAGAAGACAAGCCCTCTTCCCTCCTTCAGTTTCTTCTCCTCAGCATTGGGCATCTTGGAACCAAGAACTGGGAAGTCACTAGTGGACAGATTACCAGGGGCGATTGAACTTGCCTTGGGCCGAACCACTTGTTCATCCACCACAGGTTTGGACTGAACCTTCTTTGCTTCCTCATCAATCTTCTGTTGTGGTCCTACAAGAATAAAGCCAACAATGTGTTTTTAAAGACTTAAAGTTATAGTTCACCCAAAAATGAAAACGACCCCATGATTTACTCACCCTGAAGTCATCCTAGGTGTATGACATTCTTCTTCAGACGAATAAAATCGAAGTTGTATTAAAAAATGTCCTGGCTCTTCCAAGCTTTACAATAGGAGTGAATGGGCATCATTTTTTTAAGTCCATTCAAGTGCATCTATCCATCATTAAAGTGCTTCTATCCATCATAAAAGTGCATCTATCCATCATAAAAGTGCTTCTATCCATCATTAAAGTGCTTCTATCCATCATTAAAGTGCTTCTATCCATCATTAAAGTGCTTCTATCCATCATAAAAGTGCATCTATCCATCATAAAAGTGCTTCTATCCATCATTAAAGTGCTTCTATCCATCATAAAAGTGCTTCTATCCATCATAAAAGTGCTTCTATCCATCATTAAAGTGCTTCTATCCATCATTAAAGTGCTTCTATCCATCATTAAAGTGCATCTATCTATTATAAAAGTGCTTCTATCCATCATTAAAGTGAATCTATCCATTATAAAAGTACATCTATCCATCATAAAAGTACATCTATCCATCATTAAAGTGCTTCTATCCATCATTAAAGTGCATCTGTCCATCATAAAAGTGCATCTATCCATCATTAAAGTGCTTCTATCCATCATTAAAGTGCATCTGCCCATCATAAAAGTGTTTCTATCCATCATAAAAGTTAATCTATCCATTATTAAAGTGCTTCTATCCATCATAAAAGTGCATCTATCCATCATAATATTATTATTTTTAAATATGGATATTTTTCTTGCATGAATGCATCGCTTCACTTCAGAAGGCCTTTATTAACCCCCTCACAGAGCAGTTTGGGACTGCTCTGCTTTTATGATGGATAGATGCACTTTTATCAAGGATGGATGCACTTGAATGGACTTTAAAAAAAATGGTGCCCATTCACTCCCATTATAAAGCTTGGAAGAGCCAGGACATTTTTGAATATAACTCTGATTGTATTAGTCTGAAAGAACACCTAGGAGGTCATATACACCTAGGATGACTTCAGGGTGAGTAAATCATGGGATCATTTTCATTTTTGGGTGAACTATCCCTTTAAGAACAAGGAACTGTTTATGTACTTGTCTATATAACTGTATATAGGGCTGTGCGATATGACGATATATATCGTATGAACGATATAAAAAGTATATTGTTTCATATTATGCTCTATCGTTTATATCGTGGTGTCGCAAAAAAACATTGTTTACGACAAAACTTTTTCATCATTTGGATGACTGCAATCTTACACGCAACCACGGGGACGCAGGCAGAAACGTGAATAATGGCGAGTGAAGGGGAGACAGAACCGGGTGGCTCCGAGCAGGAGAAGGACCAGCCAAGACAAACCGAGGAGCTCGTTCCTAAACGAGGGGCTACCTCTGTAGCATGGGCATGGTTTGGTTAACTTTCTATATGTTTGGTTGACTATTTTATTTTGATAATGAACATGCTGCGATGTCAAGTTAGCAATGCTAGAACGTGTGCGCGTGTGAGGCGTCGGCGCGATCACAGGATTTTTTTGTCCTTCTGAGGGACCTGTTACTCCGTATAGTCATACGGATAGAAGCAACAACAACAAAATTATATCGTCATATATAATATATATAGTCATATATATATATACATATATATAGTCATATATATATATATAGTCATACGGATAGAAGCAACAACAACAAAATTATTCAAAACTGTATAGTTTTTGTAAAATACAGAAAATAAGCACGATGCCGTTTTCTGCCGTCTCGGTTTCCTCTATGTGAACTTTGGATCCCGTTGCGTGAACCGAGGCCAGCAAAAATTTTCCTTTTGTTTTGTTAATCTGTAATTATTTAAGTGAAATAGCCTATATTTTGCGTATAGGCCTATATATTAGTTTTATATATTTAGTTTTATTCTGTTTCCTCCGTTTACAGAAGAGCTTTAAGTGCGTGATGTGACATTGTTTGAATCAATGTTCTACACTATCCTGCAATTTTCGCTGGTTTCAAAAACAAAAAGTTGCATATTACCTGCTATTCATTTTCACTGAAATGTAGGCCTAATTGTTTGACATTTGGTGACATATACAGTAGCATATACATCCTCGGGAAAACTAACGCCAGCGCATTGCCATTGCGACTTAGGCTACCTATGACTTGACAGCTGAGCACGGGCATTTCACTCACGTTGATATTGGCTATGCGTCAGTATCACATTTGCACAGTAGCCTAGCCTACTATTTGAATTCATGATTGGTTGACTGCCAAATTAAAATATTTAACAGAATGATCAAATAATGTTAATAACCGGTTAATGGCCTTTTCAAATAAGTGTGTCTGAGAACGATTCAATTAGATTTTGTTTCCTTTTCTGGTTATGTTCCTGTCAAAATTTTGTTCATTTGTTTTTGTTCATTGAACAGATTCAGAGCCCTGATTGCTGCTACATTTTAAACTTGAAAGTACAATGTTTGCATTTGGCATTTTATATATCAATATTTTATGTTGGGCTTTTATATTTCATTCATATTTTATGTAAAAATATATATATATAAACTATTATTTTAGTTTATATATATTAAAAGAAAGTATTTTCCATGTGGTAAATATTTAAACTATTAATTGATTGAATTTACAGAAAAGGTACTATACCGTGATATATATCGTTATCGGGATATGAGATGACTTATATCGTGATATGAGATTTTGGTCATATCGCCCAGCCCTAACTGTATATACTCTTACTGTCAAAGCACTTTGCTCCTGCTTGTTTATCATCTACAACTGGACAAACGGAGTAGGTTTTTAACGGCAGTGCAGACCCAAATAAGAGGGAGTAGCCATTCTCCAGTTCACTAATGGAGTTGCTTGCAGCTGGATATTTTCTTATAACCTCTTTAACTCTATCTATCAGATCCTCTTGCTTCATTTCACTACCTCTTTGAGCAAAGTCAGCTCCCAAATAACTTCAGGGTTTCTGCACACTTTCTGCACACAAGTCAAATTTAAGGCTTTTTAAGACCCTTTAAGACCTGAAGAAATCAAAATTAATACCATGCATTAGGGGTGTGCAACATTGACAAAATATGTCTCAATATTTTCAAAGTTGTGTTGATAATAGTGTTGTCACGATACCAAAATTATTGTTTCGATACCGATACCAAGTCAAGTATTGCGATTTCGATACTTTTTCGATACTTTTCCTGAAAAGGGAGAAACACTCTCAAATATCACTGCTGTGCTTTATTTTAAAACCGGGACAACATTCTAATCATATAACACACTAATAAATGAACATATGAACAGCAGATATATTAAACATTTGAACAAAATATGAAATATGAAATATAAAAAATAAATTAGAGCAATGACATTCAAGGAAAAAAAAAAAGATAAATTTAGCAGCATTATCTCATTTATCATAAGAAACATAAGAGCTTTATCTTGATTCTGAACTTTGAATAAAAATATGAACAGCGATTATATTAAACAATGTTTAATATTGGTAACATATGATAAGCCTCATTGGTGATATATTTGACATGTGGGGAGAGAGTTGTGGAAGGCCTATACTTCATGTTAAACATAAATATATAGCAGCAAAGACAACAATAGGCTACAGAATAATTCGTTCTGTATTGAGAGGTGCAATATTTGAAAATCGATAATATTTTTTTAAATTACATTTATATTGTATTTATGTCAAAACTTTCAAACATCAAAATGTCATTTATTAATATGTATTCGTGTCAAAATGACATAGAAACATCTTTTCCTATTCTATTTTGCCTGGAAACGCTTCCAACAGGCTTGCGTGTCGCGTGAAAAATAGGCGTCGGTTCTATTTATAGCATACACGCGTTTTCCGCGCGTCTCGAGCTGCGCCCAGACGCGTGTGTCACGCAGGCAGTTAACATGGGAGCCGAAATAAAAACGGACACGACACGCAGACAGTGTGTCGCCGGCCTTACAAATCTGGAACGTGGTCATTCTTAGAAGTATGATACTAATAAATTAAGGAATCGTGACGTTTTTCATTTCCTATTTACTTTTGAAGTATCGGTGCACCGTGCAACAGAGCAAGGTAGGCAACGTACTTCCATATGTCACTCCTCGCGTCATCTTTTTCTACGAGTCGTGGACCACTTGTCCTCGCACATGCAGCCATCTCGCTGTAGTGTTTTGTCACATGACACTGACAGCGGCAGGTTCTTTGCTGCGTGCGTCAGGAAAAAAACACAGACGTCCATAGGGAGGCGTTTTTTCAAAAAAAAAAAAAGTATCGATACTGATAAATTTAGGTATCGTGACGTTTTTAATTTCCGAGTATCGCGATACTTTTGAAGTATCGGTACACCGTGCAACACTAGTTGATAATAATTAGATAATATTTTGCTGATTGTGTTTCTGTGCTTGGTGCCATGGCTGGTTTAGGCCTGTTGTTGACAGCTGACTGACGAAGATATTCATATTTTTCATATTCTATGCAGTAGTCAGTTCACAGCAGTGACAGAAATGTAAAAAAAATAATTAAGGGGTAAGATTTGCCATCTTAAATTGATTTCCAGGGGCATTTTCACATATAAATGGACATTTGGAATTTGTAGATGTATGCATCACCTTTCATGTCAAATTCTAACATTCAAATTAAATGATATTAGAATAATTCAACAATACCACCACTGTTAACAGTCAAATTAAATAATTAAATCAAAGTCCATCTTTGCAGTGCAGAGGTGACACAGAAGTGGCATCAGATCTGGTTACACTACATTTACAATTGCATAAATAAAGCTATGAGATTGCTAAATATGAACTGATTTCTAATTTTAACGCTCTAATTACAGGGTAGGCTACTAGGTAGGTTAAATGTGAAACTAAAACTGCCAGTAGGTGGCGGCAAGTCACTGTCTTAATAAGTGAGTTGAGGGAGTCATTCATTCCACCGATTTGTTCAAATGGCTGATTCATTCGGGAAAGAGGCAAGTGATTGTTCATTGAATCATTACATTGATTTGTTCAAAACTCGGATTCCATTCAAAAAATCATCGCTGTCTGTTGCATTGAGACTCTGCTATGGCTTCATTTTGAAATTCTCGTCAGCAAAATAAAGGAAAAACAAACAATACTGACAATATTGTGTATAAAATGTAACAATGTTAATTTATTGTTAATTTAACTGTTAATTATCTGTTAATATAATAAATATCACATTTGCTATTGTGCACGGAAAACAGAACTCTTGCTGATGTGATATTATAGGCCTATAATAACAAAATAATATGATATAAATATGAGACAAAAACTCATTTGGGAACATACCTATAACTGCACACATCACGCGGTGAAAGCACGAGGGACAAAAGCGATGTCAGCTCGCAGTGCCGCGTACATCGTTAAAACAATGATTACAATATCATAATAGACAATACACATCGCACACCTCTACACTCATAAAGAATGAACTTAGAATTGAACTGACATTTACCAACTCGCTTCTCCTTCTCTCCTCCTGTTTCGCGTGCAGGAGACAGACGTAATGCTGCCGCGAATGTGACGCGAATGTCACGTGAACAAGCAAATCCACAAAGAAAGAATTAATAAATAAAAAAAGTACGCTAATTAGATGGTTCTAATTTGGAAAACATTTAGAAATATTCTAAGTCAAATTGCCATCGAAAATGTAAGACCTTTCATAAGTAAAAATAAGACTGTTTAAGACTTTTTATAGCCTTAAATTAAAAAAATCGAATTTAAGACTTTTTAAGGATCCGCGGAAACACTGAACTTGCTTTGGGGAATGGATTCGCAGGTGTTGTTGGATCATTGTTCACTGTTGGTGGGATTGCAGGTGTTGGGACTCTTCTGTGATTCTTATGGAAGATTCTCTCGTTCTCCGCCAAAAGCTCATCGCTCAGAGAATCAATGGAGGCGGCGATTGAGCTAAAACCAAGGTCTGACAATTTGAGGTTACGCTGATACTCCTGACTGAAGAATATAGACAACAACCTAAGAGGAATGCCTTTATGATTTCCCTTAACCAGCTCCACAACGTCTTTATAAACCCCAATGTGCACGGGTGCTGAGAAAACCATTGAAAAATCATATATGAGAACCACATGAGACTGAATGACATAACCCTTCATTGTATTGTATTTATTTGAGCCATAAAAATTGACAAATTACCTGTAGGTGTTGAAGCTTCAGCCATGGCACTCCTGTAGAAGATTTGCCCATTTTCCACGTACAGCTCTTGGCTTAGAGAGTCAATGAAAGCTGCAATTGAGGAGAACCCCCATTCTTTCTTGCTCAAGGGTCTCCCATACGCCCTATCATAAAACTCTGCTAATTGTGAAAGAGGAATGCCTCCCTGGTGGCTTTTTACCAACTCCACGACATCTTTGCATCTTTTTTCAAAGTCTTCACCTGTAAAATATATGACAGCACTTTCAGGATAATGTAAGATATATTTTAAGATGGCTTCCCTGGCAGTACTTATTATCCTTTACAAAACAGCTACAAAAATAGAATTAATGGATCTAGAAGTTGAATACAATGTGAAATCAGTACCTGTAGAAACTGTGTTTTTCTTGTGAAAGATCACACCATCTTCCAGTATAAGATCCTTGCTAAGAGAGGCCACAAACGTTTCCATCGACGGGAAACCAAGTTCAGCAGGCAAAAGGACTTGTTTATATTTATGAGCAAAGATCTCTGCTAATTTATCAAGAGGAATTCCTTGAGGGTGTTTTTTCACTATCTTGATGACTTTCTTACAAATTTCCTTCTTAGGAACGCCTTTTGGGGGTTCCTTATCCAGCTCCACAACGTCTTTACAAATTCCATCAATATAAAAAAAAGAGAAAAAGCATACAAAACATATATGAGAACTACATGAGAGTAAATGACATAACCCTTAATTGTATTGCATTTATTTGAGCCTTACGTTGACAAATTACCTGTAGGTGTTGAAGCTTCAGCCATGGCACTCCTGTAGAAGATTTGCCCATTTTCCACGTACAGCTCTTGGCTTAGAGAGTCAATGAAAGCTGCAATTGAGGAGAACCCCAATTCTTTCTTTCTCAAGGGTCTCCCATACACCCTAATATAAAACTCTGCTAATTTTGGAAGAGGAATGCCTCCCTGGTAGCTTTTTACCAACTCCACGACATCTTTGCATCTCTTTTCAAAGACTTTACCTGTAAAATATATGACAGAACTTTCAGGATAATGTAATATATTTGAAGATGGCTTCCCAGACAGTACTTTACATTATGACAGGCGATTCGGCCACTGAAAATCCTACTCTTATCAGTGCAAAAGAGACTCAGTTGATTTTGATCTTACATATAAGTGTTATAAATTATTCAAGACTGTTAAATTTCTTATTTTATTGCATTTAATTGAGCCTTACGTTGACAAATTACCTTTAGTTGTTGAAGCTTTAGCCATGGCACTCCTGTAGAAGATTTGCCCATTTTTCCTGTACAGCTCTTGGCTTAGAGAGTCAATGAAAGCTGCAATTGAGGAGAACCCCAATTCTTTCTTGCTCAAGGGTCTCCCATACACCCTAATATAAAACTCTGCTAATTTTGGAAGAGGAATGCCTCCCTGGTAGCTTTTTACCAACTCCACGACATCTTTGCATCTCTTTTCAAAGACTTTACCTGTAAAATATATGACAGAACTTTCAGGATAATGTAAGATATTTGAAGATGGCTTCCCTGACAGTACTTTACATTATGACAGGCGATTCGGCCACTGAAAATCCTACTCTGGTTTAACCCCCTGGGGTCGGCGGTCGCGCCAGCGTGACCAGCTCGCTTTTTTTCTTATCAGTGCAAAAGAGACTCAGTTGATTTTGATCTTACATGTAAGTGTTATAAATTATTCAAGACTGTTAAATTTCTTATTTTATTTGTGTACACTCATAATAAAAACAAAATCTTGTGTTTTTCATAAAATAAAGAAAATAAACATGATGCGCGTTCTGCCGTCATACTCAATGTGAAGTTCTGAAACGCGACAGAAAACGATCAGTAACTCAGCGAATGCTTTTCACACTGGCATGAGACACATGTCTTTACAAAGCTTGAAGTCTCCATTTTTAAATGATGTAAATTATATCAAAAACAAATATTCTCTGTTTAAGTAATCCGTATGAAAGCAATGACATGTACAGTTTCTCCAGCCCGTGCTCATTAGCTCTAATGTGACCACACCCACGCACGCACAAGCGATTGACATGCAAATAGTCTACGTGAAGGAACACAGACCTGTAAACACCCTCATTACCTCAAAAAAAAAAAAAAAGAATCAGAGAGTTCAGTAACGTACTCCTCTGCTTTTAATCGAGTTTGGAAGACTGTTTGTGTGCTGTGCTGTTTATTTACCTCAGAAGAATTAGAAGAACGCGATTTGAAGATGAGAATATTTTTAAGGTAAGACATTTCCACTCCTAATAGTAAGCATGTTATTGTTGTATAAACTTTACATTGTAGCTACTAGTTAAACTGGTGCCAAACTAAAATGTACGTTATGAAATGAGATTGGAGTAAAAACATGAAGCCCAATGTCGTACATGTATATAAATGTATCTATATATAAACAGAAACATGTTGAAATGTGAACTATAGACTGGTAGGCAACCTTTCAGTGCTAAATTGATATACATGTACGACAAAAGGATGTTCTTATGTTCAATAATAAAACACATGAAGCATGATAAAAGTAGGCTAGTATGAGAGTTTACTCTGATATGGTGAATATTATAATATTTAGACCCGTGTTTACTGTTAAATACTGTGTTTGTGGTTCCCTTTCAAGGGAACTCCCGTTGCGTCGAAAACTGACGCTATGGGAACGCTTTGCGTGATGACGTCTTGAAGCACATGTAAAATCAGTCCAATGGTGTGGCGGAACGTCAGAGGCGGGTGACGTCACGTACCAGGAAGCTATAAAAGCCGGCCCGAAACAGAAAACGAAAGCTTTCTGAGTCTTCAGTTGCGCTCTGTGTTGAATCTGTCCTTGTTATTTGGTGTTGTCTGTCTATATTATATATATATATTCAGTATGGCGAGCAAGCAGCAGTTTAGAGTGTGTGTCCATCCCTGCCCGCGTTATTTAACGGGAGGTGATACTCACGCTCTTTGTGTTGTTTGTTTGGGTGAGGAGCATGCCCAGTCAGCACTCGAGGGTGGTGACTGTGTGCATTGCGACGCGCTTCCATTGCGCACGCTCCGATCCCGCTTGGCTCGGTTCAATCCCGATCGCGTTCCCCAGGGCTCGGGTCCCGCCACTGCCGAGGCACGGCGGCAATCACAGACCTGGGGTTCGCAAATGGATCTATCAGTGGATGTTGAGACGGGCTCTGCCTTATCTCAACATCCTTCTGATAGATCCAGTGCCTCTCATCAGGGTGTGGAAGCACGCGCTGCGGTTTCTTCCCCCCCGATGGAGGCACCAATACTGCGATTGTCCAGCTCTGAGGAGTTGGACGTTGTTAGTATTGAAGCTGAGTCTGAGGATTCGCCACCTCAGTCTCACGCTTTTGAGGAATTGCTCGATGTTGTCACGAGAGCAGTTCACAGATTATCTATTGAGTGGCCAGAGGCAGGACGTTCGTTCGAAAAGTAAGCTCGACGAACGCTTCCTGCCATCTCGTACACAGCCTCAGCGAAGAAGCCTTCCGTTTTTCCCCGATCTCCACACCGAGGTGTCGAAATCGTGGGGAAAACCGGTTTCATACAGAGTGTATGCACCACAAACATCCCACTATTCTTCCATTCACAAATATAAAGAATATGGTTATGGGGAGATGCCGAAGGTGGAGGAGACGCTTGCGAGCTATCTCTCTCCAGCAACGGCATCTTCCCTGAAAGCTCCTTCACTTCCCTCTAAGCCAGTAAAATTCACATCATCTCTGGTTCATAAATCGTATGCAGCCGCTGGTCAAGCTGCAGCGTGTCTGCATACGATGTCTATTATGCAAGCCTTCAGGCAGAATTATTGGGGGATTTAGAGGAGGGCGGGGGAATTGGTCCTGACACAGTGGCTGAACTACGCAGAGCCACAGATCTGTCTCTCAGGGCCACCAAGGAGACCGCTAAATCAATCGGGCGGTCTATGGCAGCCCTGGTGGCCACTGAGAGGCATCTGTGGCTCAATTTGAGCGATATAAAAGAGAAAGAAAAGCACGTTCTCTTAGATGCTCCGGTTTCCACTGTTGGTTTATTTGGTGATGCAGTAAACAGTGCGGTAGCTAAATCTCAGGAAGCTGCTAAACAGGCAGCTGCATTACAAAAACTTCTCCCCCGCCGTTCTTTCATTGAGGCTGCTGAGCGGGAGCAGCCCGAAAAGTATTATAATATTTAGACCCGTGTTTACTGTTAAATACTGTGTTTGTGGTTCCCTTTCAAGGGAACTCCCGTTGCGTCGAAAACTGACGCTATGGGAACGCTTTGCGTGATGACGTCTTGAAGCACATGTAAAATCAGTCCAATGGTGTGGCGGAACGTCAGAGGCGGGTGACGTCACGTACCAGGAAGCGGCCTCGGGATGCCCGCCCCCTCTGAGGAGGGTGCTAGAGCAGTCTGTTTGGTCGTTCCCTGCCGGTGCGCCGTTACAGGGCGACGAACCGACTACTCAACAGCAACAAAATCCAGAAACCAGTCTCGAGAGGCTGGTACCTCTAGTAGAATCTTTGACAGCGTGGAAGCTACTGTCAAATGTTTCTCGTTGGGTCCTGCAGACCGTGGAAAAAGGGTATTAGATACAATTCTATTAACGCCCACCGCGGTTTATGGGGGTCCTGCCCACAGTGGTGGGCCCCGAGCAGGTTCTGGTTATGGAACAGGAAGTAAACACTCTGTTAGAGAAAGGGGCCATAGAATATGTACCCCCCTACAACAGGGAAACCGGGTTTTACAGCCGGTACTTCATAGTTCCAAAAAAGGACGGGGGATTGCGTCCCATTTTAGATCTTCGAGTTCTGTACGAGTCAGCCATGCAGCTCAAGTTCAAAATGTTAACCTTGAGACAAATCGTGCCACAGATCAGGTCCGAGGACTGGTTTGTCACGATAGACCTCAAGGACGCATTTTTCCATCCGTCCGTGTCATTGGAAGTTCCTGAGGTTTGCTTTCGGGGGCAAAGCATACCAATATCGAGTTCTTCCATTCGGCCTGGCTTTATCACCCCGCACTTTCACCAAATGCGTGGATGCAGCTCTGGCGCCTCCGGGGTATTCGCATCACGAACCACATCGACGATTGGTTGATTTTAGCTCAGTCGCATTAGATGGCGGTTCAACATCGAGATGTTGTTCTCGCCCATATGAAAGAGTTGAGGTTACGGCTGAACGCCAAGAAGAGTGTGCTTTCTCCATTTTAGAGGACCACTTTTTTAGGCGTGGTTTGGGATTCAGTGTCGATGCAGGCGCGCCTGTCATCGCCACGCTTCGATTCCATCCTGGCAGCTGTGAGAAGTGTAAAGCTAGGCCAGCTACTCACTGTCAAACAGTTCCAGAGACTGTTGGGTCTCATGGCAGCAGCTTCCAACGGGATACCTTTTGGACTGCTGCACATGAGGCCCCTGCAGTGGTGGCTCAGGACCAGAGGGTTTTTCCCCGAGGGGCAACCCATTTCGCACAATCAAGGTCACGCGGTGATGCCTACGTGCCTTGGTTATGTGGAAGAAACCTTGGTTCGTTGTCCCAGGGCCCAGTGCTGGGAGCTCCTTGTCGTCGCAAACTGCTAACGACGGATGCTTCCCTCACGGGTTGGGGAGCGATCCTGAGGGTCGCTCATCTCAAGGTCTGTGGGAAGACCATCATCGTTCCTGGCATTCTATAGCCTAGAGATGTTAGCTGTCTTCCGGGCTCTGAGGAGCTTTATCACAGGTCTCAGGGGACACCATGTGTAGTACATACGGACAACACGTCGGTAGTCGCCTATATCAAGGGGGTTTGCGCTGGCATGCCATATCCTCTTGTGGTCCCAGGGGAAGTTGCTGTCACTCAAGGCAGCCTACATCCCCGGGGTCCATAATATAGGAGCAGACACTCTGTCGAGACAGGGGCCGAGGCCCGGGGAATGGTGGCTCCACCCCCGAGGTGGTGGAGCTGATATGGAAATTATAAGTGGATCTGTTTGCGTCTCGAGAGACGTCTCACTGTCCACTTTGGTTCTCCTTCACGCATCCAGCTCCTCTGGGACTGGATGCTATGGTACAGACGTGGCCGAGGCTACGTCTGTACGCCTTTCCCCCAGTTGCTCTGCTCCCGGGAGTTCTGGAAAGAGTTCGCAGGGACCGGGTTTGCCTGCTTTTTATAGCCCCGCGCTGGCCGGGCAGAGTATGGTTTCCCGATCTTGTGTCCCTCCTCGACGGGCATCCTCTGGAGCTACCCGTCAGGAGGGACCTTCTGTCCCAAGCAGGGGGCTCAATATTTCACCCCCGCCCAGAACTGTGGAACCTGTGGGCTTGGCCTCTGAGGGGGCCCAGCTCATAGAGTCAGGTCTCTCAACTGAGGTTGTTGAGACCATTCTACAGTCCAAGCTCCCTCCACGAGGAAACTTTATGCCCTGAACTGAAGAGTATTCACCTCTTTGTGTAGTGACCGTCGGTTGGATCCAGTCAACTGCCCAATTGGTACAGTTCTGGAGTTCCTGCAGGACCGGTTCACTGCAGGTCTGACCCCGTCCACTTTAAAGGTTTATGTGGCGGCTGTAGGTGCTTACCACAGTCCTTTGGGCGGAATGTCTGTGGGGAAAGACCCTTTGGTATCTCGTTTCCCTCGTGGCACTTGGAGGTCCTCCTCCCTTTCGAAATCGGACCAGGAGGCGAATAATTTGCTTTGCCCTGTTCGGGCGTTAGACGCGCATGTCCACAGAGCTGCCCTGTGGCGTAAAAGTGACTTTTGCTCCCCTAACAAGGGAGGTCCAGTGTCTAAGCAAAGGATGAGCAAGTGGGTGGTTGAGACTATCTCACTGGCTTATGAGGCGGCTGGACAGCCTTCTCCTTTGGCTGTCCGGTCGCTCTCTACTAGGAGTATGGCGGCCTCTAAGGCCCTTATATCAGGAGTATCGTTACAGGACGTCTGTGATGCGGCAGGCTGGTCCTCACCGCACACCTTCGTCAGGTTCTACTCCCTGGATTTAGACTCTACTCCAGGGTCTCATGTTTTGTCTTCTTAGTGCTGCTCACATGATTACACACAGGACAGACATTTGTAGCTATGGAGGCGTTGGTATAGACGTTCCCATAGCGTCAGTTTTCGACGCAACGGGAGTTCCCTTGAAAGGGAACGCCTCGGTTACGACTGTAACCTCGGTTCCCTGAAGAGGGAACGAGCGTTGCGTCGCCTTGCCATATCTCCTTCATGCCTGTCAGCGCGACTTCAGACTTTACGAAGCTTTCGTTTTCTGTTTCGGGCCGGCTTTTATAGCTTCCTGGTACGTGACGTCACCCGCCTCTGACGTTCCGCCACACCATTGGACTGATTTTACATGTGCTTCAAGACGTCATCACGCAAAGCGTTCCCATAGCGTCAGTTTTCGACGCAACGCTCGTTCCCTCTTCAGGGAACCGAGGTTACAGTCGTAACCGAGGCGATATCTGCTCAAACGTAGATATGTATAATATGGCAACAATAATGTTTCATAGTTTGGAGCGGCTCGATCGCTTCAGTAAATGTTCTCCGCACGCACTGTTTGTTTGAGTCAGTCGTGCTGTGCTTTTGAAAAGCAAAATGCGCCAAACATTAGGCTTCATGTTTTCACTCCAATCTCATGTCATAACGTCATAACGAATGGAAACATTTGAAGTAACATATGATAGGCTAATCCACATATTTTTCTCTAGAGTAGTGTTACTGATATGTTCCTTTTGTTGGAAACTTTATTCCTTCATCGAAGCAAAGACCAGGAGACGTTGGGATCACGTTCAAACAGAAGTTATTCTTTATTGAGCGTGGCTGCAGTTCGTCCATCAAAATCAAAATCTAATACAGTATGCATTGTAGTTATATACATTCCAAGGGGGAGGGATTACATAGAGGCGGAGACTCTGAACAAAGCATGCAAATGAAGTAGGAACTGTTGGAGAATTTCATTTGTCTCATACATGGGTCTAAATAAATGCTGTAATATTAGAGAAAACTATGAGAAGACAGAGAAAGACAAGGTCGTAAGGGAACTGGGTGCATTTTTTAAAAAGTACATGTGTAAGGTCAGTACCCAGACAACCTTCATGAAATCATTTTATAAGTACATGCGCAAGGACTTGCCACCAATAAAAATGAGATATGGATGCAGATGTTTTAATCGTGGCAAGGTTTTGAGGAGGGGCAAAGAGGAAAAAGATAACAATTTGAACGCTAATTGGATAGAAAAAGGTATAAGAATTGGGTGCAAAGCATTGTAAGATGTCCGGATGGCCAGCCGGCGTCTCACTTTGTTGTTTGTACAATAAAGTTTATTCTTCTGGGACCTGAAACTTCGACTCTGAAAGATTTCTTCAGACATTGAAGACCTGAACCAAAGATCGTGAATTTGCCACAACAGAACACACCCTACTCTGAGAGCGCTACCAGTCCAATTGAATCAGCGTAACTATTCAAATGCTGATACTGGCCAGGAACTCTGGTTCCAAGAGCCATCCCAGAGCCATTAAAGACAAAAGGTGAAAGTCTCCCCTACAGCTAATCCAATCAACCTAACGATTCAGAGTCTGAGCCAGGGGCTCTGAAAGCCATTTGGGCTCCGAAAGGTGAGACTCATTTAAAACACAATAGAGAAAACAGGACTGGCCGGAGTCTCTAGCTAGAAACTGACCCTACTAAAATCAAAGTCTTAAACCTAACTTAATTTAATACATTTGTAATACAACACTTTTTAACGATTGATAGCCTGCCTGCTATAGGCTATTGTTATTATTATTTTATGCAGCACTGCACGTATATGCCTACAAGACACAACAAACCTGGTGTTCATTTTATATATATATATGTGTATTTTGTCAATTTTTTTATTACAATTTTAACCAGAAAAATCTAAAATATATTCCCAAAATCGTGCAGCCCTATAGTTTCTCTTGATATTTTTTTACACAGGGACCAGATGCCACTGATGAGTCCTGCTGACTTCAACATTCACATGAGTCTCTGTACATGAACATGGTAAAGTGAAAAATCAAACACCATGGAAATGAAAGGTATGTACTATGTTTCAGGAATGACACAAAGGTGTGTGACTGTTCAAGTCTCTGTCTTTAGATCAGTGTGTTAAATAATGTGCTTTTTTGTCATTTGTTGTGTATCTTTGGATTATGTTGTGTTGTAAATAAATCCAAACAATCAAAAAGTCATTCATTCTTAAATCTCCTCATTCTTTGTGCAAGGTTGCTCAGAATGGCAGGGCCTGATAGCACCTGATAGGGCCATTAGGGGAGGGTCTTTGTCTTTCTCAGGTGTGAAAGACATCAATATTCAGGATGTGTTCACGCCTCCTCGCATAAAGATTTTCTTACACAAAACACGTCTTACAAATTTTAAATCAATATATTGTCTTCTCTGAATGTGCAGTCAGGATGATTTTCACATAGTTTTGCCGGTATTCGGTAATGCGATAAATCGCGGTAATGAATATGCACAATATTGTTATCGCGGGCACTTCAAAATACCGTGAAAAATAATAGATCAGAATTTATATTTATAGAGCGCGCATTAGCTTATTTTCTATCAACCGCTTAAACAAACACTGTGTATATGCTGCGCGAAACACGTGCACACTCTGATGTAAACAATCCCCACATGTAGAAGCACTGTGTGCATGCGGCGCAGTGCGCACTCTAGTCTAATCCTCACATGGAGAAGAAGCATGGCGGAAGGAGGAACGCTGCCTTCAATTTATCCCCTTCTAAAAGCAGGGCTGTCAACTCTACGCATTCAGCGTGAGACTCATGCAATTGACACTTTTCACACGCTCTCGCGCCACACATCCATTTTCTCACGCAGAGAAAAATCACGGAGCAAAGAGGACACTGACACCGACAGACTAGACAGGGCAGGTTACTTTTGATATGAAAAAAATTCTCAGCTCTCAGGTTCTGTCCATTTTATTACAAAATTCAGACAATAAATACTGTTTTGGTGCTTGTAAATGTGACGTGACCGATCGCTGTAGCGCCTCAGTTCAAGTAAACCGATCATCTGTTACTTTTTATTTAAAGATACAGTACAACTTACCGTAAGGTATTTATGCCTCATACATAATATCGATCAATCAGTGTTTTTCAACCACGGAAAGAGGTCAATAAAACTGCCGGTGAACAATTCACAGAACGTTACATTTACCTCAGGAAAGCCATTTAATGACCAACACATTAGTTGACTAGAAAAAATTGCTATAGAGAGGAGTATTTTGATAAATATGTGCACTATATTACATTTGTATTATATTTTTACTTGTGTCATGATTGTCATTATAATGAAAACCAAATTATATTTAAATTATTTTGTTAATTTTTAACCTTTAATAATACCAGCTGACAGGGCTCTCTGTATGTTTACAGCATTATGTGAGATATATTTTTTCTTGAGAAAAATTAACATGTAGGCTATCTACTATAGCCTACCTAATATTTATCCAAAGAGTCAATAATGAATCAAGATTGAAATCAAATCCCAAGAATTGAATTCGTGAAAATTGTGTAAAATTCTGTTTAGTTACCAAATGTTTTGACAATCACAATTACACCTATTGTGATGCAAGTTGTTTTTCCATCCGTTTCTCTTGAGCAATTAAAATATCGTGATAATACTGTATACCGTGATAAAAGCTCAATCAATTAATCGCAGCATGAAAATTTGATACCGGCACATGCCTAATTCTAGGCTATGTGATACAATTTTCAAAAGTCTTGTGAAGAAATAATCAGTATTGGTTTCATGGCCTTATTTCAGTGACAATTATTTTTTGTTTTCTTTCACAAACCACACATAAATGTCATTATCTCAAAACTACAAACTTTTACATACATGCTGCTGATATATTCTTGTAGCAGAGTTTGTGCTGAATAGAGTGTAATCAGACTTTAGCCATGAAAATGTCACAAGTAACAGAAATAAGCACAAATGGAGCATGTCAGAACACCTCCAGGGCCAGAAAACACCTCAGACCCCACGTCGGCAAATTATATTTGAATGGATTGTTATTGCTGCTTCCACAGACATCAGTGTGTATTTTACAAACTCCAAATGTATTGCTTTACTAGTGCTTAGTCTCTGGCTCAGCGCCAACCAACACGTGAACGCACAATTTGAATCTGGCAGTTATGTCGTCACTGAACATTCTAAATCCCATATGTGGCACCGTACTCTGGGGGGCACAGAAATAAAAATCCCATATATGGGACCAAACCGGATACCGCTCAAAAGGTTAAACATTTCATTTGTAACCATGAATACAAAACTACTTTAACGGTATTCTTATATATATATATTTGGGCTGGGAATCGATTAAAAAAAATTAACTAATTAATTGCACAATTTCTGTAATTAATTGCAATTAATTGCGCTTCCCCCAAGCTTGTAATCATCAATATTTAAACTTAGAATCACCTAATTAAACAACACAGGAAAAAAAGGGAACAGAAAATAGCCCTATATTAAAATATTAAACATCAATATATCAATATATTATTCTTTTTCAATAATCAATCAACATAATCAATTTAACAGATTATTATTATTATTATTATTTTATTAATTATTAAAACAAAATATAGTCCTACAAAGCTATTATTACCAGAGCATGTGATCAGAGCAGGTCATTTTACCATTGTTGCCCAGCATGGCTATACCAGCTCAGCAAACAGAAGTCAACAGAGAAATTTCACGTTACTTGAGTGGACTTTACTTTTCCAGTGCTTAGTACATGATTGAAGCCTTTGGGCCGTTAACGACAGAGAGCCTCTGGGAGCACAGAGCGCGCCGACCGACCGACCGACCGACCGACCGACCGACCGACCGACACACACACACACACACACACACACACACACACACACACACACACACACACACACACACACACACACACACACTCGCGCGCGCGCGCGACGCACATACCGAGCGGAAAAGACCCGCTCATGAAAGCTGCCCGAGAATGAAACCTGACCGCCGAACATGGAGGGGCGGGACGGCATATTTCGGCCTTTTTAATAGCAGACGCAACAGGAAATCATTAACCCTCTGGGGACCAAGCTGTTTTTGGGGCCCTTGAGATGTTCTGACATGCTCTGACATTTGTGCTTTTTTCAGTTATTTATAAACATGTTAATGGCAAAGGTGTAAATTCACTCTATATAGCACAAAGAGGCCTACCATAATATGCGAGCAACATGTATGTAGATGTTTGTATTTTTAAGAGAATAATGTTTATGCGTGGTTATTTAAAAAAATAAAAATGAAAGTTGCTGAAATAAGACCACAAAACTCATACAAAATATGTGCCCACAAGACTTTTGACTAATGGATGTTGTCCCTTTCAGTTCTAGCTTCAAAATTATGTGAAAATAGTCTTGCTTTATCGTTCACAAAAAAAAATACATTGATTTAAATGGTGTAAAACAGGTTTTGCTTGGAAAGCCAATATGCGAGGGGGAGGAGTAGTTTACACCTTAGTCCCACCCACTCTGCATAATGACTCTGCATAATTAGCCATTCATTCAGGTGTGACACTGACTGAGCCACAATGCAAGGACAAAATATATATTTTGAAGAAGACTTTTATTGACCATTTAAGATTTTGCTTACATCTATCTTGTAAATATGTTTTGCTATTTTATTAAAAAGGTTACAATTACAACAATAATTACAATTTCAGCAATATTTCTGCAAAAAAGTACTCTTTCTTTGTAAAAAAAAAAAAAAAAAGATTATAGGCCTACATTTTATCATATGTATTCATTAGTTTGAATATAGCCAACATTGGAACATCTTAGTCTATGACTTTATTTTTGACAAAATAGTATTTTATATATATGAGCAGAAAAGCTTATTTGATGTGACAGTATATTCTACAGTAAAAACTGTACCCAAATCTAGTCAACAAAATGTTGTCTTTCATACTTCGCCTGACTGTAACGCAGTAACTGTAACTGTAAAAGCAGTTTATTCTTTCACACACAGACGCGCGATTCATATTTAGGCTAAACACTCTTTACAAATATGTACCCTTCATTCATCTCACAGAAAACGCGATTCATATTATAGAAACGCGATTCATCTTTTTGTTTACATAAGCCTACAACGTTATTCCATAACGTTATTCCACATTAACACTTGAGAAAGGATAACTTAGCCTACCTCACTCCTCAGCGGGATCTGCTCCTCATATCAGCACGGAAAATTTTCTCCATAAGGTAGGCTATATTATGCCTCTTTGTTTACAGCTGATGTGGGGGCGTTTCACAGACTGAAATGGTTCTCAGAATTTGCGTTTGAATAGCACGCGCTCTCCGGGGCGTGGTCAAATTACTTTTGAATGGCTCGTAATGAGCTCGACTGGAGTCGCTCTCTTTTTATACAGATTACAGAAGCTGATAATATTTGTTTTTTATATAAATTACTTCATTTAAAAGCTGCGATCTCAAGCTTTATGCCCGTGGGTCTGTTTGCCTGTTTGACTGAATTTTCGCGGAGTTATAGATAATTTTCGAACGCGTTTCAAATGGGAGTTTACTGACAGAGAGAAGGCAGAAATAGCATCATGTTAGTTTTTCTTTATTTGTCAAAAAGCAAAACACTTTATTTGTATTGTGAGTATACAGAAAAAAAATAGAAACTGAACAGGATCGATTGATGTATTACACGAAAATGAAAGATCAAAATTAACAGAGCATTTTGTGTTTATTTTTCATTGCTAAAAAAAAAAACGAGCAAAACGCGCGGGCGCGTTTTTGGTCCCCAGAGGGTTAAAACGAGGCAAAAAAAAAAAGTGCTGCGTCAATTGCGTTATTTTTTTTTAACGCGTTAAACATTTCAAATTAATCGCAAAGATTAACGCGTTAATTCCCCCAGCCCTAATATATATATATTAAACAAAGATAAACAATAGATAAACAAAAGATAAACAATTAAACAATTAAACAAAGATACACATTAGCCTATATATGCCTACACAGTGCTTTAATTTCAAGAAGGTCTACTAACATTACTGTTCAGGTATGGTCTAAAAAGAAATCTAATAAAGTAATCAAATGTAAAACAACACTGAATAATTTATAATAAATAGATTAATGCTTATTAAAGCTGAAGTTATTCTTTCAAGAGCTATGAGTGGTTTTCTCTTGTTGTTTGATTCGCAGTAATGGCGCAATCGTCCGCATGTTTATTAGACTGCGGTCCCTTTAAGACCGAGTGCAGATCTAATAAGCTACTGATGCATCATCTTTTCCCCCAACTATTTCCATAACTACGTCCATTTAAGACATAAACTGTGTTTAAGTGAATCTCCAAGCGGGTCATTTTGACATATTTTTGTGTACATTTGATCGTTTAGACGCGCACATGAAACCCAAAGTATAATTAGCTTATCTCGTTGCGGTCTGTTTCGGAGCCGTCTTGGGAACAGCATCTCTTGCGCATATCTTTGTGCTTTTAATAACTCTTTTTATTATTAAACGCATCCCGCAATTTAGCAACAGTAGCTAGACTGCATTTTACAGCAATCACGGCTCGTGCTGATTCTGTCGTTAAGTTTGAGTTTTAGGGAGAAATGACAGCACACTGCTGCGAAGGGAAGAAGTTGCGCTAGACAGAATGTGGCAATAGTTTTTAATGGTTTTACCTCAATATATTATTTGTATAATCTTTGGAAGCCTAAATCTAAAATAAAATCAGACTAATATCCCAGACCTTAAGTGTAACCAGGCTACGTTTGAGTGTTTAGTTCTGTCCTCCGTCGTCACGCGTGAGAGAAGAGTGTGAGTTCCGTCGCTTAGTTGCTTCGTCGCTTAGTTCCTTCGACACGGTGAATCATCAGATCCTTCTGTCCACCCTCTCATCACTGGGCATCACAGGAACTTCACTCCACTAGTTTGAGTCCTATCTCACAGGTAGGTCCTTCAAGGTCGCATGGAGAGGTGAGGTATCCAGAGCACATCAGCTGACCACAGGGGTTCCCCAGGGTTCAGTTCTTGGTCCCCTCCTCTTCTCCATCTACACCACATCACTGGGACACATCATACAGGCACACGGTTTTTCCTACCACTGCTATGCTGATGACACACAGCTCTTCCTCTCCTTTCAACCAGATGATCCCACAGTAGCTGCACGGGTCTCAAGCTGTCTGGCGGACATCTCCACATGGATGAAGGAACATCACCTGCAGCTCAACCTGGCAAAGACTGAGCTTCTCGTCCTCCCTGCCAATCCATCTCTACAGCACGACTTCACCATCCAGCTAGAGTCATCATTAATCACCCCATCAAGATCGGTCAGAAATCTTGGAGTAACGTTTGATGACCAGCTGACCTTCACAGATCACATTTCAAAGACAGCTCGATCATGCAGGTTTGCACTGCACAACATCAGGAAGATCAGGCCTTTCCTAACTGAGCATGCAACACAACTTATCGTCCAGGCCCTGGTCATCTCTAGGCTTGACTACTGCAATGCCCTTCTGGCTGGACTCCCAGCATGTGCGACCAAACCCCTACAGATGATCCAGAATGCTGCAGCTCGTCTTGTCTTCAACGAGCCCAAGAGGGCCCACGTCACTCCTCTGTTCATCTCTCTGCACTGGCTACCTCTAGCTGCTCGCATCAAGTTCAAGGCACTGACGCTTGCTTACAGAACTATCACAGGCTCAGCTCCCTCCTACTTTCACTCACTCCTACGAGTCTACATCCCTACCAGACACCTACGATCGGTCAACGAGCGACGTCTCGTGGTTCCATCACAGAAAGCCACAAAATCACTTTCCAGAACATTCTCATTCACAGTTCCATGCTGGTGGAACGCTCTCCCCACCCTCATCCGGAATGCAGAATCCCTGACAACATTCAAAAAAACAGCTGAAAACCAATCTCTTCCGTGAGCACTTAACCTTATAAAAAAAAAAAAAAATTTTTTTTTAAAAAAATTCCTTTCCCTTTGAAACATCACTTATCAGGCTTATGCTACTCTGAATAATACCTGAACTTCGTATTTTGAGCACTTCCTGCGTTGTTGTTGCTTTTGCCTCTTTATGATGACTCGCTGAATTTAGTCCTAATTTGTAAGTCGCTTTGGATAAAGGCGTCTGCTAAATGACTAAATGTAAATGTAGTTCGTGGAGAGGCAGCGGATGCGAGGAGGTCTACTGACATTACTGTTCAGGAGTAATATGGGCTAAAAAGACATCTGATAAAGTCAGATGTAAAATAACACTGCATAGTTTATCATAGATAGATTAAAGCTTATATCATTCAAGAGCTGCGACTGATTGTCTCTTTGCCTTTTGTTGTTTGATTCACATTAATGGAGCAATCGTCAGCAGGTTTATTAGACTGCTGCCTCTTTAAGACCAAATGCAGATCTAATCATTATTACGCCTCATATTTTCTCCCAACTATTTACGCCCATTTAAGACATACTGTATTTAAGTGAATAAACTGTTTACGTGAATCTCCAAGACGGCCATTTTGATATATTTGTGTGTATATTTGATCGTTTAGATGCGCACACGAAGCCCAAAATATACGTTGCTTGTCTCGTTGTGGTGTGTTTCGGGGCGCGCGCGCCACATTTGGAACAGCATCTTTTGCGTCAATTTTGGTACTTTTAATAGCCTTTTATTATCAAACGCGTCCAGCAGTTTAGCAACAGTATAGACTACATTTTACAACAATCACCGATCGTGCAGATTCTGACGTTATGTTTGGGTTTTAGAGAGAAATGACAGCACACCGCTGTGAAGGGAAGGAAGTTGCGCTAGACAGAATGCGGCTTTAGTTTTTAATGGTTATACCTCAAATATCTTAATTTTATAATCATTGGAAATCTAAATCTAAAACTAAATTAGTTTAATATCAAAGATCTAAAGTGTAACGGTTTGAATGTTTAGTTCTGTCCTCATCGTCACTCATTAAACAGGGCTGTTGTGTTGTGCGCGCCGTGGCTCTGCGTGAAAGATCGCTCGCTCGCTCTCTCTCTCTCTCTCTCTCTCTCTCTCTCACACACACACACACTCTCTCTCTCCCTCTCTCTCTCTCTCTCTCTCTCACACACACACTCTCTCTCTTTAGCAAAAATGCATCACAGACAAATGGTTCAATATTATTATATATAGAAGTGGCTGGCGAGATTAAATTTGCAAGATAATCATTTCTTAATAGCAATAATACATAGCACGTGTACTTTCTTAATTTCTCCAGCACCGACAGCAGAAGCGATAACGTCCGAGCTTATCGATCCAGCGGTCTTTCATAATTCAGCACCAGGGCCCGCTTAATACCGGATTTCGGTACCCATCCCTAGAAAAGACCCTCTCAAACAGTGTCGCGCCACAGCAAATGGATCGCTGTGATTCACAGAAACAACTGGATCCAGGCAGAGAAAGCTGGATTTGCAGTTTTCATTTTGTGTCGATATGTTGAATTTAGGGGTAAAATCACCCTATATATTGTATTGTTATATATTGTATTGACAACTCTTCAATTACATATTTACCATTATATATTCTGCATAATTGGATGTTTTTTAATAAACACTGACAAAAACTACACAAGTTTTAGGGCTGGACGATATGATGATATATATAGTAGGCCCCTTCTGTCTCGAAAGACAATGGCTGCGCCTTCTTTATCTTTTTCAGTCATTTTTGTTTTGTTTTGTTGGCAACATCTGGAGTGGCTCAGTAGTCCTATCATCCATGCATGGCAGGCTCTGCCGCAATTTAGGCAGACAAAGCTGGATGGCGGGTTGGAGTCATGGCTTGGTTTCCTCTCCTTCCTGAGACTTCTTTTGTCCTTCAACTGCTGGAGTCTCTTCACTTCTCCCCTTTTGATTCCATCACTTACTGTGGTTCTCCATGCGCTGCGATTTTCTGCAAGTGACTCCCAGGTATCTGGGTTTATACCGGTGGTTTTCAAATCACGCTTGAAAACATCCTTGTAACGCAGTGCTGGTCGACCTAGAGGACGGTGTCCTGTAGCTAGTTCACCATATAGTATATCCTTGGGAATACGGCCATCCTTCATACGGCGCACATGACCTATCTATGGAAACTTTCCAAGCGGTTTTCCAGTCTGGCATATGTCGTCCAGATTTCGCTGCTATACAGCAAGGTGTTGAGAACACATGCTTGGTATACTCTGAGTTTGGTATTCAATGAGATGTTATTGTTGTCCCACACTTTCATGCTGAGTTTGGACAATATTGCAGCAGCTTTTGCAATACGTGTGTCTATTTCTTTGTCAAGCGACAAGTGACTGGTGATGGTGGAGCCCAGATACTTGAAGTGGTCAGTATAGGGATGGTCCGAATACCATTTTTTGAGCTTCGAAGCTTCGGTAGTAATGAACATAGAATATGGGAAGCTTCAGAGAGAGGGGGCTGAACATATTCTTCTCTCTAATAAAGGCAGTATTCTCTATGTGTCTGTCTGTCCGTTTGCATTTTGATTATTTCGAGAACCGTTCATCCAATCGACTTCACAAGGGACTGCAGTGTCGCATTTGGTGCAATATAGATAGACAAGCGAGACGCGACACGTTCAGAATTAATAAACTTTTAATAAACTACAGAACAGCGCAAGCGGGAAGCGGCGCACCTCACACGGTAGGGGTGTGCGATATGACGATGTTTGATCGTGGACGATTAAAATGTCTCCACGATCTGCTTTTGATGAAATATCGTAGTACTGTGGATTCTATCAGTTGCTGTTCTGGCGCCTCTGTCCCAAGATACTGAACAATGCGACGTATATTCACATCAAATGTTAACGCAGCGGAACGGGACACTGCAGTTCATAAAAGTTTGAACATTTAATTTGCGTGCTGATGCGCTGTTCTAACGTGTGCGTTTCTCAGTGCGTACGTACATGTGAAGCTCACATGCACTAAAAGCCTGTCTACCAGCGCCTGGATACTGGACTAAGTTGTCTTTCGAGTCTTATTGTGCTAATACTGTCAAATACACACAAGGTTTACATAAACAAAGTCGGTTATGTCTAAAGTGAAAGCAAACTTGAGAAAATTGAGAGAAAATCTGCTTGTCAAATGCGTGTATATTAGACGCGTCGCACGCAGCTCTTAAAGAGCTCTTAAACACACTGCCGCTTGTCCTTAAAGGGTAGTTCACCCAAAATATGAAAATTATCGAATTTTTAACGCACTCTAATGATGTTCCAAACCTGTATTCATTTCCTTCTAATATTTTCTAATATTTTTCTAATATTAATATTTTAAAGAATGTGGCTATCCAAACAGTAGCTGGTCCCCATTGACTTCCATAGGAGAAAAATATACTATATAAGTCCCTGGGGTCAGAGCCCGTCTACGGAGAGCCTTGGCACTTCCTATTAAGTCCTATTGTACCGAATTTTGGTTGTAGTTCCACCAGAGCTCCACTGGGGGCGATCGCCCATGAGTGCAGAATGAATGGGAGTCTATGGGGCTAGACGGCTAAATTTGTCTCTTTCACCCGATTGCCGTTGAGAAATCTCAGATTTGATTGTAGGTTTTGCAAGTTCAACATGGGTTATAGGTCGAAAGTTGATTGAACGAGTACTTATGTCCTTTCGATTTCTTACACATTGAGTTGTTGTTGCCCATAACACGCTAGCATTATGCAAATGAACGCTGATTGGTCAGTGAAGGACTGATTACGACCAGAGATACCGCTTGGTGGCATCCGAAGCAGGACCAGAAACAAACAAAACAAAAACTCTTCTAGCACGTGTGTTTACCTGTGTCAGCTGTGTTGTGTGTTTACCTGTGTCAGCTGTGTTGTGTAGTTACCTGTGTCAGCTGTGTTGTCAATGCCTCGAGAGAAAAGAAAGTGCAGAGCGCGAAAGCACCAAAGCGACTGAAGGATTGCCGTAAAGCAGTATCTCTGGTCGTACGATGTGTATGACGTCATTGACTGATTTTAAAAGACTTTTTAAAGCAAATAAGTGACTCTAAAAAATCTAACACCCAGCAATGTGTAATTTCTTTGCATCTCCTTTCGAATACAACATTCAAATTACTAGACAAAAAATTATATCCTGAGAAAAGTGGATTTTGATGGGTATAGCGCCATAGACCTCCATTCATTCTGCACTCGTCCTGTGAGCGCCCCCGCATGGACAGAGACGGGTTACTGCAGCCCAGAAACCGGAAGTTACCAGAGAGTGCCAATTCTCTTCCTATTAGATATTCTCTGCTGGGGCACATCAACTGTTTGGTTACCCACATTCTTCCAAATAACTTTTATTTTCAACAGAAGAAAGAAACTTATTCGAGTTTAAAACAACTTGAGAGAGTAAATTATGACAATTTGAATTTTTAGCAGAACTATCCCTTTAATTTGAATAAAACAACAAAATGCAAAGAGAAAATCACTCACTGCTCTTGACTGATAACTTTTAATAGTAGCTTTAGGTGTCTACAGATATAAACAAGTTAAATTTAAGACTTTTTAAGACCTTTTTAATGCCACTTTGAATGAAATTTAAGACCAAACCTGTGATGGAAATACACATTATATTACATGCGTATATATTAGGGGTGTAACGGTTCAAAAATTCACGGTTCGGTTCGATACGATACACTTGTGTCATGGTTCGGTTCGGTACGTTTCTGATACAGCATAAAGAAATAAATGCCAGAGAAATTTCCTTGATAAAATTTTTTTTATTCTTTTTTATATTAAAACTGACATCATAAAGTATGATGTTTTTTTTTACTTTGCATATAAAACAAAACAGCTCCTTGGAAAAAATGAAATGTCATATTGTAGTAGTTATAAACAAAGGTCTATTTTAGTTCAGATTAACATTTGAGGGCAGCAAGTGTATTCATAATGTCAAAATAAAACCGACGTATTGTTACGTGAAGGCATTATAGCCTACTATTCCTGCCAAACTTCCATGGTTGCAGTTAGTGTTACTACAGTAAATCCATGGTGAATGTTGCTGATCTGTTGACACTGGATAGTTCATTCATGGCACAATCTTTCTTCCAGGTTTCCACGCGCTGTTTGATCCGTTAATAACAGAGAAATGTGAATGTTTCTCACTAGATCTCGCAGCGATGTTTTTACTTCTGTGGCGAATTCAAATGCTTTCTTGACTGGATCTCTTATTAGTGCTGTGTAGTAACAGTGTCACATGATCACGATCGGCTCGCGCTGCACTGGTCCAAACTGATAAACGGTCCTTCAACCACACAATAACGAGTAGTTTCGTTCCGTTTGCATTACGTTTGCCATTTGATGTTGGGCAATGTTGTGGTCGCGCCGGCGTCTCGTACATCTCGTACAACGCGCCTACATTTGAAATAACTAAATTTTGGTCGGCAGGAAAAATGGTCCAACGAACCGTTCGAACGGTTCAATACGAATACGCCTATCATTACACCCCTAGTATAATATTTAACCTAAGTAATTGAAATAATTTAATATTCACTACTTGTTTACTGAACTAAAATCAATGTAACATTTGCAATCGTGAGAATATTCAGCAAAATAGCTCCCGTCATGTTATGTTACTTAACTATATCACGTTATAAATAAAAAACTCAACATTTAAATTTTTTACCTCAGTATGTTTCTTCTGGGATTTTTTTTATGTTTGCCGTTATGCTCATTTGTTTTGATTTCTTCCTATAAAATCTATCACAGAGACAAGCAGCGCGAGCCTCAACAGCGTTACCAGAAAAAGCCTACATTATCATTATCAATAGCTGTTTATGTAATAAAATCTGAATCATTCTGGCGAGTCGATGCTTCACTGGTTATTTGACGGACATTAGGTCCGTCAGACTGGAGAAACTTTAGCGGTAACGTGACCAGAAATATTTAAGACCTATCGAATCTGAATTTAAGACATTTTAATACTTTTTAAGGCCTTTTATTAGGAAAACTTTATTTAAGACATTTTAAGACTTTTTAAGGACCCGCGGCCACCCTGTAAGTATCAATGTATAATTTATACAGTGAAGTCTATGTTTTTGTTTTAAAAAAACTGAAGAACAACGTTTCAAAGAACTCTTCGCCAACTGGCTAACGTTAAATAATAATACAAATATAATAAATTAAAAAAAATCTGTTGAACTGAGTAACTTAGGCTCATTCACTGTTTATTCGCGAGTGTTGTGAAGAAGAAGAACAGTATCCACTGTTGAAGGCTTCAGGCTCATTGTTTGTTGTGTTAATCAAATCAAAACTCTTTCGAAATGCAGCTTTTCCTGAAGTGTTGGGAACTTTTAGTAACTCCCCACGCTCCAACTTCTCCCTGATGCTCTGCATGGTCAACTGTCACCTGATGCATTGCATGCACGTAATTGCATATTGTAGGGATGGCCCGATACCGATACTGGCATCGGGGATCGGGCCGATACTGTCCTCAAATACTCGTACTCGTACTCATAAAAATTCGCCGATACCACGCACCGATACCACGTCCATTTTGCGAAACGAAACTGGCCGCCGCGAGTGCTTTGTCGAGGTGAACTGAGGCATAGACGCGCGAGCTGGTCGAGCACATGCCTTAGTTTAAACAGACGAGACATCAGTGGAAAGTTTGTTCAGTCGGATGTCAATGGCAACGAAATTAAACGAGGCATGTAGCTTTAGCTTATTATTAACGTTAACTGACGAGAGAGAGAGACAGAGAGAGAGCGAGAGAGCGAGCGCACTTCTGTTGAATGCTCTTGATTGCTGATCGTTCACTCAGCACATGTTATTTGGATGAAAACTAAATCGTATATGTAGCCTAAGTAAAGTAAAACATGAACTGTTACCTGACTGAAGTATAACGAGTGGTTCCCTACGTTATTACAGGACGTGTGCAGGTTAAGAAGTTTCATGAACGCAAACATCCGAAGCGCGCGCCCCACAAACCAGCGTCTCAGCGCGAATACTGAATTAAATTGTCTTTCACGTCTTGCGCTTGTACGGACGAATTCACACACAATGTAATAACGCCCGTCTTGGTGAGTATCCTAAAGTAAACAAAGTCGGTTATATCTCAAATGAACGTAGCATGTTCAAGTGCGGTCTGTGCGTTCGGTCTTAAAGGGGCAGCAGTTTGATAAACCTGCTTCTGTGTTTTAATGCTAATCAAACAAAGGAGAAATAAATACTCACTGCTCTTGACTAAATAGGCTACCCTTTTCAACTTTAGAAAATATCCATCTATATATAATTCATACAGTAATGAATATGCTTTTTTCACATTTGATTACTTTATTCAAATTTCTGTACTGTTAGATACCCGAAAAACTCTAAAAACACTGTTTATTTCATTTGTAGCCTTTCTTTGTTCTATATTGTATATATTTGTCCTATTTGTAATTCGATTGTTTGTTTTTATTTTGTTAGTGACTGCTTACTTGTTTTAAATTCACATTAATTAGGCTGCTAGTTTTTGTTGTAGTATCAAAATTGGATTAAATAATTGATATTTCACTGGTTTTGACAAACATTTGAACCGCTGACCCAGTCCTCAGCACTGAGCCCTGCTGAAGCAGCTCTAAATATGTGCTGTGCTATTAAATGAAAGATAAAATATGATAGAGCAATAGAATGAACAGTGACAGTAGGCTTACAGAAGCTCATACAATGCATTTTAGCAGGCTTAATTAAGCATGAAAATAACTGAAAGAAATATATATATTTGATGAACAAATTAAGCCAACTAATATGATTTATAATCTTTTGGTTTATCTACTAATACATTTAAAAATTACAAATGCAGTGAAAATTCAGGTATCGGTTACGGTATCGGTATCGGCGAGTACCAAAAATTACAGTATCGGTATCGGACTCGTTCTGCAAAAAGTGGTATCGGGACATCCCTAGCATATTGCGTTGCATATTTATAATATCATCAGTATAACAATATTTCATACAGTAGCCTGCACTGTGCACATATATTATGGGCACGATGAAAGGAGAGAAGCTAAATGAGCCCGAGTCCGACCAAAGCCCGATCTGTAAAAAAAAAAAAAAAGAGGCCCGATTGCTCCCAATAAGTGACAAAATAACGCCAACATTTTCCTATTTACATGTTGTGATGTGTATAGTCACAGTGTGTACAAATAACAAGGTCACATGAGACACAGCCATCTTCTAACCGTACACACACTGGGAACTATATTCTCAGAAGGCGAAGCACTGCTACTTCTGTGGAGTGATTTGCTCGCAGTGCCTGAGAAGCCCTGTGGTGAGGAGCAGAGTTCCTCAGAGTTGGAGTAAATCACTCCACAGAAGTAGCAGTGCTTCGCCTTCTGAGAATATAGTTCCCAGTTAGGGCTGGGCGATATGGACCAAAAGTCATATCCCGATATATTTAGGCTGAATATCGATATACGATATATATCCGATATTTTTTCCGCAAAGTGAGAGCAAATGTTCAGTCAAAGTCAAAGCCAAATATGACATGTCACAAGTAGTTTTATTGAAACCAGCTATTTCAGTGAACAGTTGCAAAATCAAATGAATAAATAATAAACAGGTTTCTTCACCTTAGGGCTAGACGATTATGACAAAAATCATAATTGCCGGTTATTCCCTTCGAATTGTAATTGCGATTTATTAATTATGATAATCAAAAGTTTACATTGAATATATATAAAAAAAAATTGTGTAAACATGTTATAATTTGCCTATATATATATATACATATACATATAACATAAATTGTAAGAATATGACTAATAGTAAAGACTAATAAATAAACATTAGGCCTATGCTAAAGCTATTAAATAGCAGTCCCAAACTAGTTTTTGTTAGTACAATGTTGGTATGAGCCACCACAGTCATTTAAAAATATAAAAAATAACACAAAGAAAAATAAAGTGGCATTTTGGGGTTAATATGGAAAGGACAGTTACCATGGTGAATACACAATATTAACAAGAACTGTTAATGAAACATGGAAACTGCTCCTGGTGAATAGAATGAAAATCATACCTGCATTACTTTTATTTCGTGTAATTTACAACGTAACGGCGTTGCATGCTCGTAGTTTCTTTTGCAATTGATCAGTGAGGCGATACAGCGCGTGCCGCCACGTTTGCGCGTGCAATTGAAGAGTGTGCGCTACGAGAACAGGATATAACTGCTGACAGGACAAGAAAGTCCGTTTTTCTGAGGTGAAAAACTTTATTTCAGCGTACACTTATGTCACTGCCTGGTAGATTCACCTCTCATAACATAACATGCTCTAAAGACGCACGCAGAGTGGTACCGGTACATCGTGCAACACTATTTATGTACATGGCCATAAACACCAGACACGATAAACAATGTCAATAAACTAAACACAAACCTAAAGCAATAATACTTCCCTTACATAAACATAACTATTACCGAATGCTACATTTGGAAAATATAAAATTAAGCATGCTTTGTCGACAGAACCAGCTGCAATCGGTAAAGAATAATTGTGTTCCATAACGACTGCAAGAAACAAGCTAACGTTTGTTGCTTGATAGACGCTACAACTACAACTTCCGCATTTGTCCAGGACTCCACGCAGTACGAGCGGAAACCGAGGGTAACGCAGATATGACGCAATTGACTGGCGACTCCCAGCTCACCCCTGCTCTAATGCTCCGTTTCCTTGGTTAAAATCGCAATTTTCTCACGATTTAAAAATAGTTGGAAAAATTTGGGATATGGTAAGTAATCAACTTTAACTAAATATTTAACACTGGCCTTGAGATTTTGGGATAATTTGATGCAAAAATCTTACATATTGTACCTTTAAATAAATGCTTTGTTTATAATGATGACGTTATTGTAAGCTATTAAAACTTGTATATGTCAAAAGATCAAGGCAAATTTGATTTCTCATGTCAGGACCAAAGACTGTAAAAAAAAAAATATGTATGTGACGTCACTCGTAGTGTTTCTGAAGAGCGTTTCTGAAGCCCGAAGTGGGCGGAGCCGGCCGTCGCCATCTTGGCCGTGCGTCACTCCCGGATAAACTAAACTGTGCAGCGAGGCAGATTAGCTGAGGTGACGTGATGCTAACAGACAAACGGCTAGCAGTGACATCAGCGGCAATCCACCTGTCACAAGTGGCCACGCCCTTAATTATGCAGAACTTTAAGGCTTAACACTAGAAGTCCCAGAGAGTAGCCATTTGGCTTTTCTACCTATAAAACCCGCAGGACAGCCGATGGGCTGGAAGGGTTTAGGCTAATATCCTTAATCAGCTGTGAACAGTTGCTTTTGTTATGCAAACAATGTGGGGCCATGCTGAGCCACTTCAAGGAAACTTGTGTTTCATTTTGCCATCTTAGGGAGAAATCAACACACATGTTTTTTTTTTCCTTTGTTGCTGAGATTTATTGATAAAAACAGTACAAAATAAAATAAAAAAGAAACCAACCATTTGTACACATATTTACAAATAATATTAAAAAGTGAGTGAGTAAGCTTGCAAGCTCCAGCAGGAAGTCCACCCGTCTTTCCTGCCTTCCGGTGCATGCTTGATACAGCACATGTGCATTCAGTGCTGCCATGTCAATCATGTTATAGAACACGGCAACTGGCCAGCGCCGTGTCCCTGTGCGGACAGTGTACTCCCGCACCATCTGGTCCATCACATCCACGCCGCACTTTGTGGTGTTGTAAAGGGTGATAGTGTTTGGCTTCCTTTTGGTGGTATTTTCAGTCTGAATCACGCTGTGCATGCTGCTAAGAATGTAGACGGTCTTCTTCCGTTTGGCCGCATACGCCGTCAGCGTAGCAGCAGTGGTTGAAAACACCTAATAAATAAGATAAATTGTTATTTTCATAGCACTTTTACACACAATGACACAATGACACACTTGGCGGTGTTGATTCTAAAAATTAGAAACACATAAACATAGAACCACAAAAGACCTGCAACATACCTGAGTGGTGAATTCATTGCGATCTGTGTTTCTAGCGGATTGAGGGATTTCCCGGCGAATCTTGTTGACTGTGCCGAGGATGGTGGTTTTCCGGCTAAGAAGTTTATGCGCAAGTGACAGCGATGTGAAGAAATTGTCCGTGGTAACATTTCTGCCCTTGTCTAGGAATGGTTCCATCAGCCTCATCACTACATTTTCAGACAGTCTCTCTCCACTGGGACGACTAGGGTCCTTGCCAAGATATGGGAGGACATTACAAATGTACTTGGATTTTAGGTCGCAAGCCACCCAAAACTTGATCCCAAACTTGTCAGGTTTAGTTGCAATATACTGCAGGAAACAGCAGCGAGTCAAGTTCTCTGCTTTTAGCAGCCCTCCCTCCCCCACACATACAAACAAGCCACCAGCAACCATTCACACACACCCCCCCCCCAACCCCCCTGCAGATTGCTCAGGTAATGACCACATTTACACATGAATTGATGCTAATGATAGCCAAAAGACTGGCCAGTTAGCATCCACTTGGCTAAAGGAGGGTTAAAAAACTCTGGGACTTCTAGTGTTAATATAATTTAAACGGATGAGTTATAAAAATATTCACCCCCCTCACAGTCGTCATGAAGGGCAATATTAGCTGTGTGTGTGTGTGTGTGATGTATATATATAAAGACCAAAACCCCTTTTAGCACCAGACTGTAAACATGTTTTTCTGCTGTAAAGTTGGACATTTTAACATGCGGGTCTATGGGACTGAGTCTCTTCTGCAGCCGGCCTCTAGTGGCCAGTGGATGAACTGCAGTTTAAGTCACTTCAGTGTTGGATTCAAGAGACCGGACCCATTTAAAGGGGACATATCATGCTAAATCCACCTTTTTAGCCCTTAAATGCATTTTGTTGTATATTTTGAGTGTTTAGAAGTACAGAAAAGTTGAAATTAGTCTCTCCAGGTGCTTTGTTGAGATCTTCATATTCTGTTTTGGTCATATTTTGCAACCTGTTCCGATTTTTCTATTCTCTATTACGTTTTTTGAACAATGACGTCACAGTATCTGCAGCGGAACTGCCAAATAAGGACATCAACTCCCGGCCCAACACTTCGAACAATCCGCCATTTTTATTTCTCGCTGTGATTTTGTAGTCCAAGCTCAAGGATGCAGAAGTTACGAGAGAGTAAGTCAAAATGTTCGGATGTTGGATGTAGTAACCCACACGCTTCATTACACCGTCTCCCAGCATCAGAACCTCTTCGAAGTGCCTGGTTGAGTTTTATTTTTCATGGAAATGTACCCACATCTGTGGGTAAAGTAATTTTTGTGTGCACGAAGCACTTCAAGGATAACTACTTCAGCAACAACAGGGTTTTTCCTGCATTGAACTTGTTTTAGCGCCCGTCAAACCGATTTTTTGTCCCGCCAAAGTCTTATTTGATCGGTGAGTAATGTAGATGAGCTGCCGCGCTTGTGACAGGGCGCTTGTTTAACTGAAAGAACGAGCAGAGACAGAGAGAGAGCCCCGGTCGTGCGCGCGAAAGTGTAAACAAGACTTCACCGTCTCCAAACTAAGCGCTGTCTTGCTCTCTCTCCCTTGCACATATTAATCAAAATAAATCGACACGGTGGTAAAAGGTCGGAAGACCAAAGTTTCATGTGGAGCATTCGGAGATATTTTTTTCCTGAATTACCATGTGAATTGTGCTAAATAAGTTGCCTTATCTTTTCTGAAAAGCGTTCCGGGCATTAAGCTGACATAAAACAACACTTCAATAAAACGAAAAAACTATCCAATGATGAAATGTTTTCTGTATTGACACAAATCTTGGATGTCCAAAAGTTTCTGTGCCGCTAGATAATCGTATCTCTGCTATCAAACTACAAAAATGGCCGAACGGGGTGGAGTTGAACCGAGTGTCACCTCTGCAACCTGGAGAGGGGGCGGGGTATTAACCCCCTGGGGTCGGCTGTATCGCCGGCGATACCAGCTCGCTTTTTTTTTATCAGTTCAAAAGAGATTCATTTTGCTCTGTTGACTTTGATATTACAAACAAGTTTCATACATCAATCGATTCAGTTAAATGTGTATTATTTTTGTGTATACTCACAATAAAAACAAAGTGTTGTGCTTTTTGCTAAATAAAGAAAAATAAACACGAAGCGAGTTCTGCCTTCTCTCTGCCAGTGAAGTCCATTCTGAAACGCGTCCGAAAATGAACAATAACTCAGCGAATACTCAGTCAAACAGGCACACAGACACAGGCATGAAGCTTGAATTATCTTCTTTTAAATGAAGTAATTTATACATAAAAAAAATATGATCTGTTTATGTAATATTTATGAAAAGAGAGAGATGTCAGTCGTTCTCATCTCAGCTCATTACGTTTTAATCTGCCCCGCCCACGGAGAGCGCGCGCTATTCAAACGCAAATGACTGAGACGATCCCATACAAACTGTGAACGCCCACATATCAGCTCGAGAAAACACATCAAGTTTATTCAGATCATTGCACTTGTTTACACTGTCTCGCTAGCCTGACTACGTCAGACTTCGTACTTCCGCTCAATTTCATTTCGCTTCTGTACTCAGTCTGAGACAGCGTCATAGCTTTCCGTTTTCCACCGGCCTGAAAACAGCCGGGCCAATCAATGAACAGAGGGCGGGCTGAGAGCCGTGACGTAGACGCTGATTGTACCGTGGATGCATAGATTTACTTCACATAATCTGCAAAAGTCGTTCACAGCCATGTTCACTCCGGTGTTTCGCTCGATGGTTTTTGTTTTCGCATTATACGTGTGTTTACAGTGGAAGTTAGATGCGGCTGAGCATGCGCATAACACACGCCATAACCAAACGTTATGTGATTGGCTTACGGGTAACCAATGATTTTAAACTTCAGACAAGCGCCCCCCCGCACAAGAGAAAACACTTCTCTATTATGCCATTCCAGACTCTGTCTACGAAGCAAAGCGAAGTAGCAGAGTTTGGTATTACCAGGCTACTGTCTCGCAGCGCTGTGAGGAATAATAATAATGGAAAACGTACCTCAAAAGTGCTGGTATTTCGAGGAGCAACGGATGGAATACTGTAGTAAGTTTTTTTTCATTCTCAAGTAAATCGCGTTTCTGTGTGAATGAATGAACGAAAGAGATGCGCTGTTTACCACAACTCGCAAAAATAAAATTATTCCTTATAATAAAAACGAAAGACCTATGTTACAGACAAATGAAAGACAACATTTCGTTGATTAGTTTTGGATAGATTACAAATTTTTACTGTAAAATATCTGCCACCTCAAATAAGCTTTTGTTTGCCAATTTTTGCTAATATGTTAAATATAGTATGTTTTGTCAATGTAGGCTATATTCGAAGTAATGAATCCTTAACTTTGAAATATGTATGATAAAATGTATACTTTAGTTTTTACAAAGAAAGATTACACTTCAATTGTTGTTGTAATTGTAACCTTTTTAATAAAAAATATATATTTACAAGGTAGATGTAAACAAATTTTAAAAGGTAAATATAAGCTTTTTCTTTAAATAATTTTTATTGTGTTTTATTATTGACAAATTTGGGGAGAGGATACATATTCCAAAACTGAAAATACAGTATGAGAATTAACTGCACAATTACTAGACATGTTTTCCTTGGATATTATACAATTTGCAAGCAAAATTTGTGAATAAAAAATTAATTAAAAAATTGACATGCTTCCAACTGTGTATATATATATATATATATATATATATATATATATTGCTCTTGCATTCTTTCTTGTGGCTATAGGTGACACACCTGAATGAATGGCTCATTAAGTATACGGGCCCTATTGTCTCCTCAGGTGTGAACCACTACATATGCATGATGCTGTTGAATTGTTGACGCCCCTCGCGCATATTGTCTTTACAAACAAAAAGTGTTTTACAAGATTTAAATCAATGTATTGTGTTATGTGAATGATAAGAGCAGGATGATTTTCACATCATTTTGAAGAAAAAACTCTAGGCAACGACATCCATTAGTCAAAAGTCTTATTGTCACATATTTAGTATGTGTTTTGTGGCCTTATTTCAGAAACTTTCGTTTTTAGTTATTTCAATAACCATGCATAAACATTATTCTCTCAAAAATACAAACATGTACATGCATGTTGCTCACATATTATGGTAGCCCTGTTTGTGCTAAATAGAGTGTAATTATACCTTTGCCATTAATATGTTTATAAGCAACTGAAAAAAGCACATATGTCAGCCCAGCTAGCAGGGAACGTTCTCAGAACTTTCGCTAACATTCCCTACAAGTTTGGTTAATGTTCTAAAGAAAACATTTGAATGTAATGTTTACCGAACATTTTAAGGATGTTTTCTCATTTAAAATTTTTTTCCTATAACGTTATATGAAAACTAAGATATAACATTTTAACTGCAACATTCAAAAGATGTTTTGGGAATGTTTCTGAAGTAACAAGTTGTACTATGATCTCAAAATATCATTGTCCCTATGTTTCATTATAACAAAAGAAAAACGTTCTCTCTGTCACGTTAGGAAAATGTTTTGAGGATATCATTGAGAGATGAGATGTTTAATGTTCTTTATAAAACGTTCTTCTAATGTTACAAATTAACAAAATTATAACATTTTATTTGCAACATTTTGAGAATATTTTGGGAATGTTGTTAAAGTTAAAGTTTGTACAATGATCTCAAAATAACATTGTCCCAATGTTTCATTATAACAAAAGAAGAACGTTCTTTCTGTCACGTTAGGAAAATGTTTTGAGGATATCATTGAGAGATGAGATGTTTATTGTTCTTTATAAAACGTTCTTTTAATGTGACGAGTTAACAAAATTATAACTTTTTATTTGCAACATTTTGAGAATATTTTGGGAATGTTGTTAAAGTTAATGTTTGTACAATGATCTCAAAATAACATTGTCCCAATGTTTCATGATAACAAAAGAAGACCATTCTTCTTGCAACATTTTGAGCATATTTTGGGAATGTTGCTAAAGTTAAATTTTGTACAATTATCTCAATATAACATTGTCCCAATGTTTCATGATAACAAAAGAAGGACATTCTACTTGCAACATTTTGAGCATATTTTGGGAATGTTGTTAAAGTTAAAGTTTGTACAATGATCTCAAAATAACGTTGTCTTAATGTTTCATCATAACAAAAGAAGAACGTTCTTTCTGTCACGTTAGGAAAATGTTTTGAGGATATCATTGAGAAATGAGATGTTTATTGTTCTTTATAAAACGTTCTTTTAATGTGACAAGTTAACTAAATTAAAACATTTTACTTGCAACATTTTGAGCATATTTTGGGAATGTTGTTAAAGTTAAAGTTTATACAATGATCTCAATATAACATTGTCCCAATGTTTCATGATAACAAAAGAAGAACGTTCTTTCTGTCACGTTAGGAAAATGTTTTGAGGATATCATTGAGAGATGAGATGTTTATTGTTCTTTATAAAACGTTCTTTTAATGTGACGAGTTAACAAAATTATAACTTTTTATTTGCAACATTTTGAGAATATTTTGGGAATGTTGTTAAAGTTAATGTTTGTACAATGATCTCAAAATAACATTGTCCCAATGTTTCATGATAACAAAAGAAGAACATTCTTCTTGCAACATTTTGAGCATATTTTGGGAATGTTGTTAAAGTTAAAGTTTGTACAATGATCTCAATATAACATTGTCCCAATGTTTCATGATAACAAAAGAAGGACATTCTACTTGCAACATTTTGAGCATATTTTGGGAATGTTGTTAAAGTTAAAGTTTGTACAATGATCTCAATATAACATTGTCCCAATGTTTCATGATAACAAAAGAAGGACATTCTACTTGCAACATTTTGAGCATATTTTGGGAATGTTGTTAAAGTTAAAGTTTGTACAATGATCTCAATATAACATTGTCCCAATGTTTCATGATAACAAAAGAAGAACGTTCTTTCTGTCACGTTAGGAAAATGTTTTGAGGATATCATTGAGAGATGAGATGTTTATTGTTCTTTATAAAACGTTCTTTTAATGTGACGAGTTAACAAAATTATAACTTTTTATTTGCAACATTTTGAGAATATTTTGGGAATGTTGTTAAAGTTAATGTTTGTTGTACAATGATCTCAATATAACATTGTCCCAATGTTTCATGATAACAAAAGAAGAACGTTCTTTCTGTCACGTTAGGAAAATGTTTTGAGGATATCATTGAGAGATGAGATGTTTATTGTTCTTTATAAAACGTTCTTTTAATGTGACGAGTTAACAAAATTATAACTTTTTATTTGCAACATTTTGAGAATATTTTGGGAATGTTGTTAAAGTTAATGTTTGTACAATGATCTCAAAATAACATTGTCCCAATGTTTCATGATAACAAAAGAAGAACATTCTTCTTGCAACATTTTGAGCATATTTTGGGAATGTTGCTAAAGTTAAATTTTGTACAATGATCTCAAAATATCATTGTCCCTATGTTTCATTATAACAAAAGAAAAACATTCTCTCTGTCACGTTAGGAAAACGTTTTGAGGATATCATTGAGAGATGAGATGTTTAATGTTCTTTATAAAACGTTCTTCTAATGTTACGAGTTAACAAAATTATAACATTTTACTTGCAACATTTTGAGCATATTTTGGGAATGTTGTTAAAGTTAATGTTTGTACAATGATCTCAAAATAACGTTGTCTTAATGTTTTGTCATAACAAAAGAAGAACGTTCTCTCTGTCACGTTAGGAAAATGTTTTGAGGATATTATTGAGAGATGAGATGTTGAATGTTCTTTATAAAATGTTCTTCTAATGTGATGAGTTAACACAATTAGAACATTTTACTTGCAACATTTTGAGCATATTTTGGGAATGTTGTTAAAGTTAAAGTTTGTACAATGATCTCAAAATAACATTGTCCCAATGTTTCATGATAACAAAAGAAGAACATTCTATTTGCAACATTTTGAGCATATTTTGGGAATGTTGTTAAAGTTAAAGTTTGTACAATGATCTCAATATAACATTGTCCCAATGTTTCATGATAACAAAAGAAGAACATTCTACTTGCAACATTTTGAGCATATTTTGGGAATGTTGCTTAAGTTAAAGTTTGTACAATGATCTCAATATAACATTGTCCCAATGTTTCATAAAAACAAAAGAAGAACATTCTCTCTGTCACATTAGGAAAATGTTTTGAGGATATCATTGAGAGATGAGATGTTGAATGTTCTTTATAAAACGTTCTTGTAATGTTATGTGTTAACACAATTAGAACATTTTACTTGCAACATTTTGAGGATGTTTTGAGGATGTTGTTGAGATAACAGATTATATAATGTTCTCAGTAAAACATTGGCACAATGTTCCATAATAACAGAGGAGGAACATTATCAAAACAACGTTCGTAAAATGTTTTGAGGATATCACTGAGACCTGAGATGATGAGTGTTTAAAAAAAAAAACGTTCTTGTAATGTGACGTGTTAACAAAACTAGAACATTTCAAATGTAACATTTAGCAATCAAACTACACAATTATTGTTAAATTGAGCTTGCTGGTCAGACAGCAGGCCAACAGGGTTCACGATGGAACATATGGTGCGTTTAAGTCCTCCTGGGAAGTTTGTATTCATGAGGTTTTACAATTTTTTTTAATGTTTTATATTAATGAAGCCACTGTAAACTTTATCATCACATATTATATTGTTATATTATAATGCTATCATATTTTGTGCAGGCATAAGCTTACTTCATTGTTACTGCTGAATACCTAAGTATAGTGGTATCCCACAATGTTTCTCACTTACACACCCCTAACTCTTCAAGATCGGGGTTAAAGAAAATCCTGAGCTTCCTACTCATATTCTCATCATTGTGGTGGCGTTCAACTTGTAAATACGATCTTTATGACATGGCTTGAATGCACCAATAGCTCTAGCTTAATTAGGGACAATCCATACAAACACTCTTTGCTAAAATACATTACAGACTGTCACAGTGAGAAGTTATTCGTCCTGTATCAACGCTAAAGGCCTAACCACAACACCTTGGAGTATCCATGCTGTTAAATAAAAGTCTGTAGACAAGGGTTAGGGTTAGAGTTAGGGTTAACCTTAACCCTTAATTTCTAACCCAGACCCGGTTTCACAGAGTTTAGATTAAGCCAGGATTAGGCCTTAGTGCATTTAATTAGCTTTTAAAAATGTGCCAAAGAAAAAAGAAAAAAGAAACATTACTGGTGTGCATCTTGAGTAATGGCTCAAAATAATGGCACTGACATATTGTAAGACATGTCAGTGCAAGTTGCTTTCAGGTAAAACAGATCAAACGTGCATTTTAGTCTGGGACTACGGGCTTAAACCTTGCCTGTGAAACCCGGGGTATATGTTGCAACTTGTATAGAATTATGCCAATGTTAGCAAAGTGTTGTGTTGGACAGAGGATTAACCCTAAACCAACAGGTTGTGTAACAGTGCCACACAGGGTGAAAAGCAAGTTGACATTATTAGGCATAAGAGTGTTTCTAAAGGAAAGGTCAATATTTTGTTAAAGTGCAAAAGTATCATTATGGGTCACATGAATGTAACTCTAATGTCACCATGACACCAATCCATTAGTTTTTCATGTAGGTAGGTATACAGAATTGTATATGAATAGCCTACATATGCAATGTTTGCTCTGTTTAATATATAATATGTTTGCTCTTTTAAACTGCTGTTTGGCAGAGCAGTGGTAAATATAATTTTGTTATATATGGTATATATTATTTATGTTATTTATTATTATTATTTATATGCTATTGTAAGTTTTTTTTTTTTTATCATGCACTGCAATGAAGACACCATTTAACCAATTGATTAAATATAACAGCCAGCTTACAAATACAACTAAATAAATAGCACGTGCACGTTTTTTTCATATTCTTTCTTTTAAAACATGTCATCTTTTCCTGTAATTGCAATGTTACCACATTATTGGCTGTCTCTTCGAGTTGTTTTGAGCATGATTGGTTATTCAGACTGTCATCCAGGAATCTGGCCAATGGCAGCTATGCGCGCCTTTTACTGGTCAAGTTTGAATATTCGTCTGTTAGAGTGAGTGAGTGAGTGAGTGTGTGTGTGTGTGTGTGTGTGTGTGTGTGTGTGTGTGTGTGTGTGCGCTGCTGCTGCTCGGGATCTTCAGTACTAGCCTCCTTCGGTTCTGTGGCTTTTACATTGTTTAAAACATGGATTATTTTGCATCGTACTGTTACATTTTTATTTTGAGCGAGTTGCGGGATGTAAATGGACAACGAATTTTAACAACGTACGTGTAACGGACATATTGCAATCTGCGGAAGGTAAATAACTTTTTTTTATATAAAAATACATTCTGCTACATCAAAATATAGTGTGTTAAATTGAGAAGCTAATTTTAAATGCGATTAGAGCAATATCGACATTATGTCAATGTTTCAGGCTAAGCATGTGTAAATATTGTCAGCTAACTTAGTTTTTGATAAAAAATAAATAAAATAGGAGCTTCACAATGAGTGAACTGAGAACATTGTGTCTTTATACAGAGAGGAACTCGAACCACACTATGAAAACTAGGCTTTTGAATATTGTTGATCGCGGGATATCGGCCTACCGTCAAAATGATGAGTCATCATCATAAATAATAGGCTATGTTTTTGAGCTGGTGAGTAAAATTTTGCAAGCTTTTGCAAATGTCTCTTTTAGTAAGTAAATACAAATAGCTAATAATATTGCTGTATGTGTGTGTTTCCCATTATCCAGGAATTTGGGGAATAAATATTATCCAGCCACACGATCTTCAGTTGCGGTGAGTATTGTCATAGTAAAATACACGTGAAATAGAGGCAGAACATGTAAACTCTGCTCAAAGACACACTGGTCCAAACCCTCCAGACAATATTTTACCTGTCTTCTTGATATGAGTTTACGGGCCTAGCTGACCCAAACATAAATGTCCTTTCAAAATGAAATTATTTTCAAACCTGTATGACTTGCTTCTGTGAAACACAAGAATGTTGGGAATAAAACAACATTGGAACCCATTTTATGGAAAAAAACAAAACAGAGAAGTCATTTCTCAAGATATCTTAATTAAGGTTATACAAAATAAATTCATACAGTTTTGGAACAACATGGAGTACCGGTAAATAACGAGAGAACTTTTTAGGACATGTTCCCAGGGTCCTTTGCTAAATTAACCATGATTTTTATTATAGTAAAGTGTAGAAACAATGTTTTTATGGTGGATTGATTACAATAATTTATTACCATTTAGTTAGTGTAGCAAAACCATGGTTAATGTTAGTAAGGGTTCTCCAGATTTATATAGCCTAACACTTAAGGAAAACATAAAAAATGGTCCTATGTCACCCAGGTCAATAGTCTGTTAACACACATTAACATTGTCCCAATGTTTCATGATAACAAAAGAAGAACATTCTACTTGCAACATTTTGAGGATATTTTGGGAATGTTGTTAAAGTTAAAGTTTGTACAATGATCTCAATATAACATTGTCCCATGTTTCATGATAACAAAAGAAGAACATTCTACTTGCAACATTTTGAGCATATTTTGGGAATGTTCCTAAAGTTAAAGTTGTACAATGATCTCAATATAACATTGTCCCAATGTTTCATAAAAACAAAAGAAGAACATTCTCTCTGTCACATTAGGAAAATGTTTTGAGGATATCATTGAGAGATGAGATGTTGAATGTTCTTTATAAAACGTTTTTCTAATGTGACGAGTTAAAGGGATAGTTCAGGATTTTAGACATGAATCTCTATAGCTTCCCCATAAGCAGTGTGATGCATTGACCATGACTTACCCCCGACAGCGTCCTGTGAGCCGAGCTCCGGTCCAGTTTTGGTCAAGATGAAATTAGTCCGGCAAGATTGCTGGGGTCACGGCAATAAAGCTTTTTTCTTCTCAAATCAATATGTGTTCAAAAGAGTGATATATTTGCGTCACTAAAACGTTGTCTATGGAGAGGTCAGACCTCGTAATGGCTTGGCACTATTTTCTCCCCTGTCATATCACTGCGCGCTGACGCTACCTACAGCCAGCTGCGAGCTGCGCAGGCGCACACCACTTTTCCAGTTGTTCGGCAGTGTTTACAGCAGTGTTTACGTGCTCAGAACAGCTACACGAACGAGCTAACATAGCTACTCACCAAGAGCGATCAGTTTGTACAAGCTTTGTAGAAAATGGTGCGGACTTGTGACTATCCGGACTGTACAAACAAAGATGTGGCGCTTTCTCCTCACACATTTCAAAGATTTCCTGTGGCAGATGTTGCTCTGAGGCGACTTTGGCTCATTGCTCTGGGCTTCAATGTGAACACCAAACTGGCGAAGATAAAGAAGATATCCTTTTGGCTGTGTGTCGAAGTCAATGTTGTCATCGTCGCTGCTGTAGTCAGACATGTTATCGTTCTCTTTACGAGCTGTAAACAAAGTTACACGTGCGCGGCTCCCAGCTGGCTGTAGGTAGCGGCAGCGCGCAGTGATATGACGGGGAAGAAAATAGTGCCAAGCCATTACGAGGTCTGACCTCTCCATAGACAGCGGTTTTGTGCTGCAAATATATCACTCTTTTGAACACATATTGATTTGAGAAGAAAAAAACTTTATTGCCGTGACCCCAGCAAACTTGCCGTAATAATTTCATCTTGACCAAAACTGGACCGGAGCTCGGCTCACAGGACGCTGTCGGGGGTAAGTCATGGTCAATGCACCACACTGTTTATGGGGAAGCTATAGAGATTCATGTCTAAAATCCTGAACTATCCCTTTAACACAATTAGAACATTTTACTTGCAACATTTTGAAAATTTTTTAATAAATCTCAGCATATAGGAGCTTTACAATGAGTGAACTGAGAACATTGTGTCTTTATACATAACATAAATGTCCTTTCAAAATGAAATTATTTTCAAACCTGTATGACTTGCTTCTGTGAAACACAAGAATGTTGGTAATAAAACAACATTGGAACCCGTTTTATGGAAAAAAACAAGAGAACTTTTTAGGACATGTCCCAGGGTCCTTTGCTAAATTAACCATGGTTTTTATTATAGTAAAGTGTAGAAACAATGTTTTTATGGTGGATTGATTACAATAATTTATTACCATTTAGTTAGTGTAGCAAAACCATGGTTAATGTTAGAAAGGGTTCTCCAGATTTATATAGCCTAACACTTAAGGAAAACATAAAAAATGGTCCTATGTCACCCAGATCAATAGTCTGTTAACACACATTAACACACTTTTTAAATTTTCTTAAGATCAAGCATTGGAACAATGTTCACGGAGCAGAACAGGCACCAACAGAGAAACAAGTCCATCACTAGTAAGTATCCACTGCATTTTATAAAACCGTAGTCAATTTTAAAGGCACAATGCACTCCAAAATAAAAATGATCTCTTTTTTTCTCCCTCGTGCCAGATTTATATCTGACTTTCTTTCCACAGAGATTTTTAGAAAAAATTATCATTAAAGAGAATCATATAAAGAGAAATGTGGGAGGAGCTTGAATTTATTGCCTAGCCCTGTTTGTTTGAACCGCGAGAGCCATCAAAGCTTATGCTACTCCTACGTCATACATCGACAAGAGCCTTTTATAGTCTACACGTCGGACGCAAGCAACTTGCAGTTTTGCCCCCACCAACAACGCATAGTATTGCATACAATGGTGTGTCGCGTATCAAAAACTGGGACGACACATTTTGCTACGCATAGATGGATAATGGCGGCCGAAGTGTAGCGATGCGTAGCCTTGCAGGCGCTTATGCGTATCGATGCGTTGACTATGTAACTCTTTTGGCGTAATTTGACTTGCATATGGATGTCTGCTGGAAGCTAGTTATTTAAGTCGATAAAGTTATAAATATGGTAGGGCTGGGGGAATTAACACATTAATCTTTGCGATTAATTTGAGATGCATAACGAGTAAAAAAAAAAAAACGCAATTAACGCAGCACTTTTTTTGCCTCGTTTTAATGACTTCCTGTTGCGGAAAAGGCTGCAAAATATGCCGTCCCGCCCCGCCGTGTTCGGCGATCAGGTTTTATTCTCACGCAGCTTTCATGAGCGGGTCTTTTTCGCGCCGCGCTCTCCATTCCGTGTGTGTGTGTCGGCGCATTGACACACACACACAACACTGAGCAAACATTGAGCTCTTTGCTCAATGTTCTGCTCCGTGTTTGCGCTGCGTGTTCTGCTCTGTCGTTAACGGCCCAAACGCTCCAATCATGTACCGATTATGCACTGGAAAAGCAAAGTCAAATAACGTGAATTTTCTCAATAGTAGACTTCTGTGAAATAGCCCTACTGAGCTGGTATAGTCATGCTGGCAACAATGGTAGAATTACCTGCTCTGCATGCTCTTGTAATAATAGCTTTGTAGGACTATGTTTTATTTTGATAATTAGTAAAAAAAAAATTATAATAAATTGTTAAATTGATTATGTTGATTGATTATTGAAAAATAATAATATATTTATATATTGATGTTTAATATTATTTTAATACAGGGCTATTTTCTGTTCCTTTTTTCCTGTGTTGTTTAATTAGGTTATTCTAAGTTTAAATATTGATGATTACAAGCTTGGGGGAAATGCAATTAATTGCATTTAATTACAGCAAATTGTGTAAATAATCAGTTACTTTTTTTTAATCGATTCCCAGCCCTAAAATATGGATATGTTTCTTACATGAATGCATCACTTCGCTTCACCTTTCGCCTTTATTAACCTGCCAGAGCCGTGTGGAGTACTTTTATCATGGATGGATGCATTTTTATGGACTTGTCAAAAAAATCCCACAGGGAGCTACAGAATAAGAAATCTTTGAAGTCCACTTTTTTACTGTCTGTTTCCATCAGTAAAATTACAGTTTTTTTTGTTTTTTTTTCTCAGAATTGTGAGGCAGGAACACACAATTGCAAGAAAATATCAGAATTGTGAGCTGTCTTTTTTACTCCCCTCAGAATTCACCCTTCGAGGGAGTTTGATTGACAGGTATTTATTTTTTACATTTCTATTTTACAAAAATTATTTTTTTTTCTACAAAAATTACACAAATTAAACGTTGAGACTTTGTTTCATATCAAAAGTAACCTGCTCTGTCTTGTCTCGGCGTTTAGACGTTTCAGCGTTTTTTCTTTGATCCGCAATGTATTTTTCATTGCGTGACAACATGATGTGTGGCGTGAGAGCACCATGGCTTGTTGGACATAGCAACAGTAACTAAAGGGGGCGGGTCTTTGCAAATTGCATTAACCATGGCTGCCTGTTAATTATCACTGGACTACTTCACTCTCGCATCTCCCAAAAGTTTTTTTTTTGTTTGTTTTCTTGATTCCATTTTAATGGTTTAATTAAATTGCTATAACCAATTATTTAAAATGTAATGATTTAAGCAACTTTCTTCAAAGGTTAATCCAAACTTTTATTTGACGGATTGCCGTGTAGACCTTTGAGTCTCTCTGTGTTTTATGATATGATGATAGTTTTTCTCAAATGAAGCTAAAATGCTGCTGAAGTGACTCTCAGAGCGGCTGTACACACTAAAAAAAAATGGTTCTTCAGCGGTTCTTCAGGGGTTCTTTGCGGTGGTTAAGGTCCTATATAGCACCACTACCATTTAAAGAACCTGTTAAGCCCAGTTTGGTTCTTCAGCGGTTCTTTAGCGGTTCTTTGGGGTGGTTAAGGTGCTATATGGCACCATTACCATACAAAAAAACCTGTTAAGCACCTACAGTTATTTAAAGGCTCTCTTAGTCTCTTAGTTTAGTTGGTGATAAGATTAGAAAAACGACATTAAAATATAGTGATTTTCCTGAATACAAGTCCCGCCTATATATATTCCAGGGCCCCCACACAAGACTTTTTGACCACAGAAAAAATTTGTGTGGATGTGAAGTCAGATATATAGCCTACTGAAATTATGTCACAAACTTCAATAAAAAGCTATATTCATATATTAACTGCTTTTTGTTATTTGTGTAGGCCTAGTCAAATAATTAGGCTAAACAAATGAGTGACGAGAGAAGTTATGTTTAAAAACTTGTTTAAATTTATACTTACACAATTTGAAAATGTGTCAAGAACTTGTTGTTGAATTCTGTCATTTTGAAAGTAAAAAAAAAAAAATCATAATAAATAAATATATAATTAAATAAAAACGTACGCGCTGATTAGTGTGCACTGTGCATGTCAGGTGCACGTGAGCCTCAAAGAAAATTAAGTGCCATATAGTACCAAAAGAGGTTCCCCTATTATTACGAGCCAAAGAACCACTGTTGGGTACTGTTGAGCACCATTTTTGTTGAAGCAATTATAAACAACCAAGGTGCTATATGGCACCTCTTATGGTTCTACATAGCACCATTTGACAAAGGTGCTGTATAGCACCTTTAAAGATAGGTGCTATATGGCACTTAAAGTGGTTCCCCTATGATTACAAGCCAATGAACCACTTTTAGTGCTATTTAGCACCATTTTTGTTTAGAGTGTATGAAGTGCGTTAATGTGCTCATATAGAAAAGACAGCAAAAACAAAATAAGCCAGAATTGCTTTTTTTTCTCAGGTTTTACTAATTTATCCTGTGATTCTGACTTTCAAACAGCCAATTGCGAGTTTATATCTCGCACTTCTGAGAAAAAAAAGTTTGAATTGTGAGTCGCAATTACCTTTTTTAAAAATTGTATTCCATGGCGGAAACAAGCTTTCATATGCACAGACAGTAGCTCACATTTAACGTGCAGATTGTGCGCACACAGAAACCTACTGGAGCACAGAAAGTTAGTGTCAACACTGTGCTGTGATTTCTCAATAAGAAACTGCGTAGAAACAGAAGTTATAGCACATATTTTTTTCTGCTTTTGAAGTAACTAAAACTTACAGCTTAGCTAATAGCAAAGAGACGATACACAGGTATGATTAAATCACACTAGAAATTGTTCCATCGCCAATGCATTCAAATGCAGTTCTACTTTATCTGTATCTGATTTAAAACAAGCAGAAATCTGTAAGAAATGTAACAATCCATAGACAATATAACTGATGAAAATGAGCTGTTCGTGAGCAGAGCAGTGCAAAAGCCTCGTGGGCAGTGCTGTGACATGCTGCAGCTGTGCTCAAGGCGACCTGAGTTCGAGGTTCACACTTCTCAAGCCAAGTTTTTAGTTTGTAAAAATAATTTAGCCTCTAGTTGTGTTATTAGCATGTATGGATTAAGTATAGGTTTTAAATTACAAAAACAAAATAGATACTCATAAGGTATCATATTTATACTTTTAAATAAACTAATCTAATTAATTTCTGATTAATAATTAGGCTGGCTAATTTTGAAAGTTTTCAAAGTCAATATTGCTTGTGATCTTAATATGTAATATGTATTTGTATTATTTTTGTTTACACTGTTGCATGATCTTCTTTTATAGGCTATGAGGAAAAACTCTACCATGCACACAGAGAATGGAGCTTAATTCTGCTAACTGGGAGAGCAGCTGAAAAACAAGAAGAGAAGAACAGTAGAACACCTATTAATGCAGATGACTTTATTCTTTTTCTGCAAGAACAAAGACAAGCAAATACTGATGATGAGCGCTCTGAGCAAACAGCAGTCAAGACGTGTGATTGCACATTGGACTTTACTGAGTTCTTCATGCAATGTTGGGCATCTACTGTACGCAGAACTTCTAATAATTTATGTGGATGCCATTCATAATCCTGTTAGATTTTTGTTTTATTTTAGAGATTAATAAAATTGTATGTTTTAACAATGTTATAGCTAAGCATTTTTTATGTTTAAGAGAACATTTTGGGAACAAAAATAAAAACACCCCCTGAAAACTTTCTAAGAACGTTAGAGAATAATGTTGTAAGAATGTTACACCTAAACATTTTAATAATATTTTTAAATAATGTTATCCAAACATTTAAAAGAACATTCTGGGAACAAAAATAAAACTATCCGCTTACAACATTATAAGAACGTTAGAGAATAATGTTATAAGAATGTTATTACTAAACATTTTAAAAATGTTTTAAAAAAAATGTTCTCTACATTTACATTTACATTTATTCATTTAGCTGACGCTTTTATCCAGAGCGACTTACAATTGCTATATATGTCAGAGGTCGCACGCCTCTGGAGCAACTAGGGGTTAAGTGTCTTGCTCAGGGACACATTGGTGTCTCACAGTGGATTCGAACCCGGGTCTCTCACACCAAAGGCATGTGTCTTATCCACTGCGCCACCACCACCCCCATACATTTAAAAAAACATTCTGGGAACAAAAATAAAACTACCCGCTGAAAACGTTCTATGAACGTTAGAGAATAATGTTATAAGAACGTTATTACTAAACATTTTTATAATGTTTTTAAAAAATTGTTATCCGAACATTTATAAGAACATTCTGGGAACAAAAATAAAACTACACGTTAAAAACATTATAAGAACGTTAGAGAATAATGTTATAAAAATGTTACTACTAAACATTTAATAATGTTTTTAGAAAATGTTCTCTAAACATTTAAAGAAAAAATTCTGGGAACAAAAATAAAACTACCCGCTGAAAACGTTTTAAGAACGTTAGAGAATAATGTTAAAAGAATGTTACTACTAAACATTTTAATAATGTTTTTAAAGAATGTTCTCCAAACTTTTAAAAGAACATTCTGGGAACAAAAATAAAACTACCCGCTGAAAACTTTCTAAGAACGTTAGAGAATAATGTTATAAGAATGTTATCGCTAAACATTTAAAAAATGTTTTTAAAGAATGTTCTCCAAACTTTTAAAAGAACATTCTAAGAACAAAACTAAAACTAGCCGCTGAAAACTTTCTAAGAACGTTAGAGAATAATGTTATAAGAATGTTATCGCTAAACATTTTAAAAATGTTTTTAAAGAATGTTCTCCAAACTTTTAAAAGAACATTCTAAGAACAAAACTAAAACTAGCCGCTGAAAACTTTCTAAGAACGTTAGAGAATAATGTTATAAGAATGTTATCGCTAAACATTTAAAAAATGTTTTTAAAGAATGTTCTCCAAACTTTTAAAAGAACATTCTAAGAACAAAACTAAAACTAGCCGCTGAAAACATTTATAGAACAATACATGCTAATGTTCTTAGAACATTTTTAGAACAAAAAAAATCTAGCTGGGAGGGCATGTCAGAACATCTCAAGTAGGGGTCGACCAATTAATCGGTCGGACGATTAATCGGCCGATTTTTTGCATTTTTTTACATAATCGGCATCGGCCAATATCCAGTATATCAAGCCGATTATTAGGCGGGCGCATCTGTGGGCAGCCTAGTGTTGTTGTTGTTGTGGAACACTAGTGGTGGAAATTTTGATTCTTTCCAGAGACTCGTTCATTTTCAGTTCGTTCACCAAAATGATTCGTTCAGACTCGTTCACTGATTCGTTCAGTCACAATTTCTTCATATTACGTAAATACTGCAGCAGGTGGCGAAAAAGAGTGTCTTTAATGCTATGTTTTAACGAACGTATTTACTTGTTACAAAAAAAACTGATTTGGCTTTGTTAAAATGTGTGCCTTATTTACTAAATTAATAAAATAAGTCTAAATAAGTGGTTCAGATGACCAAAGCAATGTTTTCTTGCATAATTAACATTTTAAATAGTTTGGTCAGACATACACATTCATAAATCTGGGATTATATTAAACATTGAGTTATGTTCTGTATGTTAAATATGAATATATAAACAATTGTATGTGCACACCTATAACTGCGCTTTGAATGAGGTTGAATCACATGCTAAATGACCGATCTACCCAGTAGGCTACTCTCAGTCATTTCATTCACGAACGAAATGTACCAGTTTGTTCAATTCGTTCACGAATGAGATCTCTGTCTCGTTCAGACTAAAAACAGAGCGATCTCGGTCAGTGATGGGCGTATTCGTTCAGTAGATCCAACCAATTGCATGCCCCTTCACAGCCCGAACTGAAATTCTATTTGCTGACATTACGCAAATGAGACCTAACCGTCATATTTTTTGGTTTGTTTTAGTTTTTAGAGAAGTGCATGACATCAATAAAACGTAATGAATTCATTTTTGATAATACAAAACGAACACAAAACACCCGTGCTTACAGTATTGTACAGTAGTCAAGTAAATTGTTCAAAGTGCAAAATACCACAAAACTAAGTCTAAAACACACAAACAAAATATAAGAAAAGCAGGTAAAGAGAAGTGTAAATTTAAATCAAGTAAACAGTCAAGTGCCCCACGCCCACGTAGCTCAAACCAAGTAGAAAATAACAACGCTAATTTGTCTTTGTTACATTTAACCATCAGCTTGCGTTATTAAACTGTTTTCATTACAATGGTAAAGTGTAAATTTCTTTCTTTGATGCAAATATGCTGACTACACAAACCTAGCTCTATCTGTTTGCCATCATTATCGTTCAAATAACTGGTTCTTTTCGTTCACGAACGGCATGTACCAGTTCGTTCAACTCGTTCACGAACGAGAAGATCTCTCTCTCTCTTGTTCAGACTCAAAAGCAACTCGGTCACAGTCAGTGAAGGGCGTATTCGTTCACTACATTCAACAAATCACATGCTCTGTCATAGGGGTGGGCGGTATGACCAAAATTCTGTTTCACGGTATGACTAATTTTATTTCACGGTAACGATATATTTCACGATATAGTTATTTATATCTGTAGTTATTCTCGAAAAATCGACAAAAAGGGCTTTGTATAATAAATAAACCCAAATACTTTAGAAATGAAAAGTACTTCACTTTGTTTGAATTTTCTTTTTCTTTTATTTGGTAAATTATTTCTTTGGTAAACTATTTTTAATAGCTAAATATAGTAAACAAAACACTCGCATAAACTTTTAGATGAACTGCCCCCAACTTATTGATATTAAATACAACTCATAGGTGCAATTAAACTTTAAATAAAGTGTTGCTGAATAATTTTTCAATCTCATGTTATTACTTTACTTCACCAATCAGTTTATAATATCTGAATATTTTTTATTGAACTATTCTATTCATAATAAATTAGTTACTTCCTTTTAATTTGGTAGGATATTAGTAGATACTAGTTATGTTTAAATGCTTTCCCGGTACATTTTTGCCATGTCTGCTTTTAAAGGGTTTGTTTTGTTCTTTTTGTGATATCTGGCAACCCGTCACCTAAAGCTTTAATCAAGAGAGGTTTAGAAGTGTCAAGTTCATCAAGTTCATAAGTGACTAGGAGAACAGCAGTATGAAAACCGAACAGCAGCTACTGTTAGTGTTGACTAATAGCTCGGTGAACACCGACAGTGCGTGTGCACGCGCGCGTCTTTTGCATCACTAAAATGCGATCGGTTAATTTGAGTGACAAGTTGTAATCACGCATTGAATCGAAGCAAGATTTTATCAGCGGGTTCAGTGGCCAATTGTTTGGAGTTAGAAATATATAACTCGCGCTGCATATTTAGTAATTTTGCCTCAGATACAGGATTATAGGCTACATGCTTTAACAAGCAGGTTGTTCATTACCACGGCAACCGCTCGCGTGTCATACTGAATGCGAGTTTCGTGTTTAAAAAGTAACTATACATAAGAGACAGAAAGATGCAGATAACTATACATTATTTAAGGTTATTTCTATTCGTTACGATATTGATATATGAACTGTTTTTGCCAAGTAAGATTCATGCTTTCCCCGTTGCGATCGTGCACTCCTCTAAACTGTAGCCTACGGGTGCCGCACTGCTCTAGACTGTAGCGCCTTCCCCCGAAAATATCACGTTAACAACAACCCTTTAAAAAAACGTAATTCCTTTGTGTATCCTCTTGATCTGCTTTCTCTATGTTTCTTTGACAAATCTCAGTGTCTCAGTCTCTCGCACGCTGCATGTGAGTTAACCACGCCCACTTATTTACATGTCGCGGTATCACGGAATGAAAAAATCTGTTACGGTTGACATTTTCTACCGCGGTAACGATATATACCGTCATACCGCCCAGCCCTACTCTGTCACATCTCATACTCAAAGGCTATTGGCTCGAGGTTTAGTCATTCTTTGACAGGTTGAAAACACAGAGCTACCCGGTTCACTGAGCTGCGCATGCGCTGCTAATAGCGCCGCGCTGCTGTGGAGGGAGCGATTTCAGTGAACGAGAAATATGAGTCAATGGATTACGTGAACGAGAACGATTCGTTCACCTAAAAGATTCGTTCAAAAAGAACGATTCGTTCACGAACGTAACATCACTATGGAACACGTGTTCGACGCACGCTGCGCCTAGAGTCATTTTCCAGCAGAGTGAGCAAACCTCATCCAGTGCCTAAGGAAGGAGCTAAGTTCCTTGGAGAAAACTCCTTTATATTTAATTAAAACCTTTTGATATGTTACTGCCTTCGAGAAAAAATATGAATAGGCGACATGACGTTAGGCTACTTTGGATATTGATAGCGTAGTTGAGGTTGCATTAGCACAGCAGAAGGGTTGCTATCATGTCACAATAAGTAAGCAAGAATTTTGCAATTACAAACAGAGAATCTGATACTTTTATTTGTTCTGTTTTGTGTGTCTTATATTTGAGAGGGTTGTCACTCAATGCAGAGAAATAAGTCATAAAAAGTGACCATAGGTTAGTGAAGGGCTGGCTTTGCTTTGCTAGCGTCGTCGCTAGGGTTGGGTAGCTACAGACAGACCCGGTGCTAATACGGCACTGGTGCCTTAACGACCGTTATTTACCGGACCGAATATCAATGCGGATTTCTGTGCTTCATTTCAGTGCTACTGTTATGCCTGTGCTTCTCTTGGATGCTCTGAAAACGGACGTAAGAAACGTGACGCTACTCAGCTGTTAACTTTAGCATACTAGTAGCTGGATTAAACACGGTTAAAATGCTGGCCAAACAGTGTAATGTGTGACTGTATTTCACTGTAGACTAGGGGTGGAATGTATTCGTATTGAATCGAAATGGTACGGGCGTCACGGTTCGGTGTATAAATTTACACGGAGAATACATGGTATAAAAATAAATAAAACTCGCATGCAAATTAATTCATGTAATGCGGAACTACTGTTAGATACGCGGGTTCTTTGGGGACACCTAATCTGTAGCTCCGCTTTAGCTCTGAAGCAGGCTGCGATCATAGACTGTAAAAAATAGGCTGCGATGTAAAGATTGCATTGCTGGAATATGGTGTGTGTGTGTGGGAGAGAGAGAGAGGGAGACTCGGGAGAGGGAGAGAGGGGGGCGATCGAAAAGTCGCGTGTGTTTAAAGTCGCAAAGTGTTTACTTATATTTGTGTGTGTGTGTGTGTGTGTGAGAGAGGCGCGGATGCGATCGAACAGTGGAAACATAAAAACATACTCCGTCATTTTGTTTATAAAAGACATCATTCAAACTGCAAAGTGTTTAAGTTACTGTTAATTAAAATTAAGGAAAACAAATATATTAATCTGAAATGTAGCAAATAAATTTCAATTCATTCAGGTACAATTACCAAACATATCTCAAGGTCACAACAAGTGCAGATTGGTCAAGTGTTCAATAGGGTTGGGTATCGTTTCATTTTTAGCGATTCCGATTCTGCTTATCGAATCCGGTTCTTATCGATTCTTGTTTCCGATTCCAATATTTTTTGGAGGGAGAAAAAAGGGCGAATAATTGAAGAATAAATATTTCAACCTTTTATTCTTGCCAATTTTAAGTAATAACCAATAAAATGGCTAAAGTGAAAGGAGTCTCTTCATATAAAGGTGTTGATTACATTATTACTCCAGCAGTAGGTGGCAAAAATCGACAGTTTTTTTTTTTTTTGAATTATTTATTGAAGAAGACTCGTGTTTGAATTAATTATTCAAACTAGTTTAAAAAAAAAATAGACTATTATTCTAAACATGTTATTCTGAGTAGTTGTCTGATGTATGTAATCGTGATCTCCATTTTAAACAAAACAAAAAATGATTTTAAGCCACATAGATTCCTGAATTAGGGACCGTTCACATATCGCGTCTAAAAATGCATGGAAAAGCACGGCCGCACCGTTTTCTCCTTCTTTCCACAAGCACTTGCGCTCCCGTGGCGTCTGTCGTTGCTATGCAACCAACCATTTACTAGGCTACTACTAGATATTAGGGATGGGGCCGATCCGATCCAGTATCGGTATCGGGACCGATACCAGCGTAATTCACGTATCGGATTTTCCCGATCCAACCTGCGGAGATATCCGATATCCTTGAGTCATGTCTGCGCTTTAACGTTGTCTGCTGAAATGACTCCAAAAGTGATTCCTGCCGGCTAGTCTGCTAGCTGGCTGCAAACTGCGGAATGGATTTCCTGAACGGAGGCGCGGCTCAATGAGACACAGAGTTATGAGACACGCCACCGCTCAGGAAATCCATTCCGCAGTTTGCGGCCGCTGTGTGGAAATTCTTCACACTGGAAACACCGCAGAGCAAGACAGCAAAATGCAATGTTTGCAAAGCCGTAACTCAGAGCTCGTTGAAGCTCCCTCGCGTCGTACAACACAACGAATGCAATCAAACATTTAAAAAAGCACCACGTTACTGTGCGTTCACACCAAACGCGAATAGCGCGTCAAATTCGCGTCTGCCGCGTCTAGTTGGAGGCTTGAATATTTTGAATCCATTCGCGCGCCCAGAGCGAAATTGACGCTCGTAAAAAGCAAAAGTTTGAAGCGAAATTGACGCGCGTCTGAGGCGAAATCCGCTTGTCTGTTTGCACATGGCTGATGTTGATCGAGCATTCATCGAGAGAGTTACAGCATCGGAGCGAGGATCACCCTTTAGATAGTGTGTGTGTGTGTAAGATGTTTACACTTGCACTTTTCTTATTTCAAGACTCAAGTATTTGACATTTTGGGAATGTAATAAATATTGACATGACCTACAGTTGCATATTTGTTTTCAGAATGGGATTTTTCCTGTTAACAGGATTTACTGTTTTTCTGACTTCCTTTTCTGACCTTATACTTACCATACATGCATAAATATGTAGGCCATATCATACTTGCCTGTTGAGAGGAGTTTATTTCAGCATCATATAAAATAAACAATAATGATAATAATAATATTAAAGCAAACACAGCTCTGGTATCGGAATAGTATCGGTATCGGCCGATATCCAAATTCAGGTATCGGGATCGGATCGGAAGTGAAAAAATGTGGATCGGTGCATCCCTACTAGATATATTTATGGAGATGAGAAATAAAAACCCGCCCTATTCAGCTATGATCAGCTGTTCAGCCGAGCTTTTAATGTTACAAAAAGGTCGGTTGTTTTTTGTCACTTGACCTGCGCACCGCTTGCGCCATTCTGAAAAGTTGAGATGTTTTCATCTCGCCGAGGCATAGGCGCGCCTGCAAAAACGAGCGCCACGCACCGTATGCTTGTCGCGGCCACGGCGCTTCTATTATGAATGTGCTTGCCGCGCGCCTACATTTGAAATAACGGATAGTCAGGAATCGATAAGAGGAATCGTAATGCGTGCGTCTTATCGAATACCCGGTTTTTGGAAATTTGTTACCGGTTCTAAAATGGAACCGGTTCTCGATACCCAACCCTAGTGTTCAATAAATGTTTTTGTTGAGAAATCTTGTCGATCTTAAGTAATTATTTGTGTTATATTTTATCTTTCAAATAGAGGTTAAAACAAGCACATAATCGGCCAAATATCGGCCAAAATAAATCGGCAGCATTAATCCTGGATTTCAAAAGATCGGCATCGGCCTGAAAAAAACCATATCGGTCGACCTCTAATCTCAAGGACCCCAAAAACCACTCAGACCCCAGAGGGTTAAGTGTCTCATTTGCATTTAAAGAGACCGCACCAAAACGAGTTGCTCTCAGACGCACATCAGAAAAGGGGCCTGTGGAGCTATAATAATGAGGAATTCAGACCCAAGCATTGCAGTTCCACTTTATATAGACCACAAATGTATGATTTATATGTAAAAAGGAATGATTTAAAAGCATGATATGTCAGAGTCCTGCAACGGGTCGGGTACCCGCATAAAAGTGGCTAAAACGGGTGGATTGTGACATTCCTAAAATCACGGGCAGGGACGCGGGCGGATAATGAACTCCTTGCGGGCGGGTAGCGGATGAAAAATATGTGCAATATTTGTATGTCTAAATTACCATTACACATACGCAAATATGTGTTTTAGTCAGGCCATCCTTAAAAATATTCTTGTTTGCCGTAACCCGACCGACCCTGTCAATTTAGGACCGACCCAATTATTTTTTTTCCACTTTTTAGTCCGACCGACTTGCCGGTTGTAAACTTGTGTTAAGACCGACCGATTTTTTTTTTTACTCTTCAAACAACTAATAGCCTACAAATGCAATAAAATGATATTAATAATATTTTAGTAAGTATTGTGTATATAAATTGCCCATATATAGACCTACATACAAACATATACGGTCTTTCTTTTAAATAAAAACCGGTGGCGTCATCTATGATTATAAGGACTGTAGGCTATATGCGAAATGAAACCGAAATCGCAACACTCAGGGCCACGAACCTACAATTTAAACTTTCACAGAGATCTCAAACAGGCATTAAAAACACCAAATATTAAGAATTGGCATATCAAGCAAAATAATATTCGATAAATGATCGAAAATCGTAGCCTATCTCCCCCTCCACATGCTCACCGGCAATGCTCCGAGATTAAATTTCTCTGTACTGTATGTGTTGTAGCCCTGTCATTAAAAACGATTTAGTTTCATATTCATGTTTAAAAAAATATATATATTTTTTAAATTTCATGTTGATTATTTGAAAAGTGAAAAGCATGAATAAGATAAGATGATCCCGAATATCGGGAGACAAATGCAGTGGGCAGACATGATTTTGACCATTTCATTAAGTTTGTTTTTGTAGAAAAGAGTGTGTCTGTGTGAGTGAGTGTATATGCGCTTGTGTGTCTGTGAGTGCGTGTATGAGTGTGTGAGTGAGTGAGCGTGTGTGTGCGTGTAGTATCTTTATCCTGCTTATCCTCACTGTCCTGTGAGTGTGTGAGTGTGTGTGCGGTTGTGTGTCTGTGAGTGCGTGTATGAGTGTGTGAGTGAGCGTGTGTGTGCGTGTAGTATCTTTATCCTGCTTATCCTCACTATCCTGTGAGTGTGTGTGTGTCTGTGTGAGTGAGTGTGTGTGCGCTTGTGTGTCTGTGAGCGCGTGTGTGCGTGTAGTATCTTTATCCTGCCTATCCTCACTATTCTGTGAGTGAGTGAGTGTGTGTGAGTGAGTGTGTGTGTATGAGTGTGCGAGTGTGCGTGTATGAGTGTGTCTGTGTGAGTGAGTGTGTGCTTGTGTGTCTGTGAGTGTGTGTATGAGTGTGTGTGTGAGCGTGTGTGTGCGTGTAGTATCTTTATCCTTCCTATCCTCACTATCCTGTGAGTGTGTGTGTGTGCGCTTGTGTGTCTGTGAGTGTGTGTATGAGTGTGCGAGTGAGCGTGTGTGTGTGTGTATGAGTGTGCGAGTAAGCGAGTGTGTGCGTGTAGTATCTTTATCCTGCCTATCCTCACTATCCTGTGAGTGAGTGTGTGTGCGCTTGTGTGTCTGTGTGTGTGTGTATGAGTGTGTGAGTGAGCGTGTGTGTGTGTGTGTGTATGAGTGTGTGAGTGCGAGTGAGCGTGTGTGTGCATGTAGTAGGGCTGTCAAAATTGCTCAAAAATGACGTTCGAATATTCCCTCTAAAAAACACACGAATATTCGAACTATTCGAACATCTGGTTGTGCATTTTGTCAATGCGCAATACGCATCCTGCATTACGTGAATAACAGGACAAATTAATACAAAGAGACATACATAACTACTTGTATAGGTAGTTAATTTAAGTTTAAACATATTTGACAATGTATTACCAACACAAAACCAAGTAAATAAACTAATGGCCAAGACCGCAGACCTCACTCTCGCTCACTCGCAGGCACTCTCTCTCTCGCGCGCGCTCACGCTCTCTCTGCGCATAACGGTTTAAATGAACAACAATAAGCACATGTTGAGTGCTGATCAAGAGTTTTGTGCAAGCAATTTAAGGTCGCGACTCTTGTCCCAAATATAGCAGGCTTCATTCAGTGATTGAAACAAATTTATTAACATTAATTGAAGTTTTACAGTATAGAACCGACATTGAAAGCTCAGAGCGAGCTGTGCTGTGGTAAACATGGAACTTTTCTGTTTAACGTTAAATAAAATGAGGCACACAATTCCGAGAAATGTGACAACAAAGAACTTTTACCCTGAGGTTCATCAAAAATAAAGTGCTATTAAAAAAGAAAAAGGCTACTTACATTATTGGTGCTTGTATTAAAAAAGGAAAAACTGACTGCAATTTATTCCATTGTCTTTTAGTGCACTGTCAACTTTCAGCAGTGACGCTGTGCTAGACAGTGCGACTCGTGTGACCTGTCCCTCAGGCAGCGCGCGCGCCCACTCGCAAAGCAGACAGCCGCGCCTCTGCTTCCGCGGGCGTGTTTTTCCATATTCGAAATTCACATTCGAATATTAATTTTCACGTTTGAATTTCTGTTTTTTAAAACTATTCGAATATATATTCGAATTTAGAATATTCGTTGACAGCCCTAGCATGTAGTATCTTTATCCTGCCTATCCTCACTATCCTGTGAGTGAGTGTGTGTGCGCTTGTGTGTCTGTGTGTACGTGTGTATGAGTGTGTGAGTGCGAGTGTGCATGTGTGTGTGTGTAGTATCTTTATCCTGCCACTAGAGAAAGTGCTAGTGGCAGGATACATATAAATTGTATATTAAATGCTGGACCAAAGAGAGAAAAACGGTGTGTGTGTGTGTGTGTGAGAGTGAGTGTATGAGTGCGTGTATGAGTGTTCGAGAGTGTGTAGGAGTGAGTGAGTGTGTCTGTGTGAGTGAGTGTATGTGCGCTTGTGTGTCTGTGAGTGCGCGTGTGTGTGCGTGTAGTATCTTTATCCTGCTTATCCTCACTGTCCTGTGAGTGTGTGTGTCTGTGTGAGTGAGTGTGTGTGCGGTTGTGTGTCTGTGAGTGCGTGTATGAGTGTGTGAGTGAGCGTGTGTGTGCGTGTAGTATCTTTATCCTGCTTATCCTCACTATCCTGTGAGTGTGTGAGTGTGTGTGTCTGTGTGTGTGAGTGAGTGTGTGTGCGCTTGTGTGTCTGTGAGTGCATGTATGAGTGTGTCTGTGAGCGCGTGTGTGCGTGTAGTATCTTTATCCTGCCTATCCTCACTATCCTGTGAGTGAGTGAGTGTGTGTGAGTGAGTGTGTGTGTATGAGTGTGCGTGTGTACGAGTGTGTCTGTGTGAGTGAGTGTGTGTGTGCTTGTGTGTCTGTGAGTGTGTGTGTGAGCGTGTGTGTGCGTGTAGTATCTTTATCCTTCCTATCCTCACTATCCTGTGAGTGTGTGTGTGCGCTTGTGTGTCTGTGAGTGTGTGAGTGAGCGTGTGTGTGTGTGTGTGTGTGTGTGTGAGTGTGCGAGTGCGAGTAAGCGTGTGTGTGCGTGTAGTATCTTTATCCTTCCTATCCTCACTATCCTGTAAGTGTGTGTGCTTGTGTGTCTGTGAGTGTGTGTATGAGTGTGTGAGTGAGCGTGTGAGTGCGAGTAAGCGTGTGTTAGTGTTGTCAAAAATATCGATATTTCGATAAATATCGATACTGAAATATCTGAACGGTACCAATACTAATTTCCTGAAGTATCGATACTAGCCGAGCTGTCACTTTCACTTCTCTCCAAAGGCGCGTTGACAAACACCACACACGCACTCGTCTCATTCGCTCTGGTTAAATAGCAAAAGTGAAGTGAATGGGGCCGATCACATTTAACGCGTTTTTTGCAGTGAGAGGCGCCTATTTTCAATTGGTTTCCAGCGAGCGTTCTGCGCACTGTTTATGCGCTGCTGCGCCTAGCGGGCCTTCCGTTTTAATGATGAAAGCTAGTTGCTTGAACGCCCGGAGAGTGCGATGATGGAGGATAAACTTGTGGTGCTCTCGCGGGTTACCAGGAGCTTAACGACTTCACGAACCGTAACTACCACAATGTTAACAGAAAGTAAATAAAGTTAATAAAAGGCTGATTTGACGTTTACTTGACTGACAGGACAGCTGTTTCAGTGGTTGCCGAGCAACATAACAAACGCAGCGCACTGCTCGTTCTGTGTGATGAGTGCTGTGTGCCTCGCGTGTTCGAACCTGAAAAACGCGTTAGTGTGATCGGGGCCTAGTATAGCAAAGCACCTGAAAGACAGACACCGGGATCTATATAAATAATTTCGAGAGGTTGGTAACTCTTCTCATTTTAACATTTCTGAAACATTAACCTAAGATGGCCTAGTATTGTTGTTGATATGAGTGTGTGTTGTCTCGTTTTTTCACCGTAATTCTTAAAGTTAATATAATCTGACTGCGAAATCTTAGACAAGTAACGTTAAATATTTTAACTGTGGTCAAATGTAAATTAACTTGTGCTTATTTAACTTTATTCAAAAATTTGTATTTAATTCTGCAATTTGCCTTCATATCTTATCAATTTGATTACACAGATACTAATTAAACTAAACTGAGCTATTGAATGACATCTTTGAATTCAATAATGAAATGCCTTTAACTGAAAATTTTATGTTTTATCTTATTATTATACATTACTGACACTCTATCCTCCAATTTGATACTGTTAAGTGCTTTGACACAATCTGTATTGTTAAAAGCACTAATAGCATTGTTTTCGCGTGTAATGCACACACGTTTGCGTTTAAATCTGTTCATCAAATAACGTTAATGTATTAACCAGCATTAATGCTTTTGAACAAGTGCACTACTTCAGGACATTTTTGTTCATGTAAAATATAGGCTACCTCATTGTCATGTTTTAGACTTGTTATATTTAGCTTTAAATAAAATAAAAAACCTTAATATTGTGGCAGTTTTTTTCTCCGTGGTATCGAAAATGGTATCGAATATCGATATTTTTCAAGGTATCGTATCGAAGTAAGAAATTCTAGTATCGTGACAACACTAGCGTGTGTGTGCGTGTAGTATCTTTATCCTACCTATCCTCACTATCCTGTGAGTGAGTGTGTGCGCGCTTCTGTGTCTGTGTGTGTGAGTGAGTGTGTGTGTGTGTTATGAGTGTGTGAGTGCGAGTGAGCGTGTGTGTGCGTGTAGTATCTTTATCCTGCCTATCCTCACTATCCTGTGAGTGAGTGAGTGTGCGCTTGTGTGTCTGTGTGTACGTGTGTATGAGTGTGTGAGTGCGAGTGTGCATGTGTGTGTGTGTGTAGTATCTTTATCCTGCCACTAGAGAAAGTGCTAAACATATAAATTGTATATTAAATGCTGGACCAAAGAGAGATAAACTGTACTTTGATGGGCTCCTGGCGTGGAGGGCATCTGTTCCTCCGCGACCCTTGACCTCACCGGGGGCCCCTGGTCTCTCTGAGGGCCTCCACTCATCCTCCTCTCATCTAACACCAGATCTTCTCCAGATATAAACCTCACTGAGAGTTCAGACAAAACCATTTCAGTTCAAACTTCAGTTTTCCTCAGAAAAACTGTGACATCTCCAATTTAAAGATGATCGAGGATTTATTATTTGATAGCCTACATAAAAAAGACTTTCATAACATTGAATTCAAAATCCTGGTCCTGTTTCACTGAATTGTGGCTTTTACTTTTTTTAGTCAGAAGGGAAAGTGCAGCAAATGATTAATAATCTGATACATAAAACTGGATTTGTCCAGAAGAGGTAAAATTCAGTTTAGGTACGTTGTTTGAAAATAGTTATTCGGCTAAAATAAAATACCTCAAGAAATGTTGCGCCCGTTCTAACTTATAACTGTAATATAAATCATCTCATTAGGCTAAATAATGGTAAGACCAGTTGTTTTGAAATGTACATGAAGTTATTTGAACGCTAACCGTGTGAATGAGTCTGACTCCGGATTTATTCCCTCAGAACCGCGGAATGTTTCTAAGCTTCTTCTTCTTTGGTTCCGTCCGTGCCGTTGGGAGTTTTAGCGCTGCCCTCTAGTGATGTGGAAGCATATCGCTCATGTTTACACTTACGATTACCTCAGGAATTTGAAAGCTGATTATACATAACCCATTATCTATTTATTAAACTTGCATGCAAGCAACTTAATCTAAAAATCCAAAAGGAATCTTCCAAGGTTTCCGCAAAACGGTTAATAAACAGAACTGCATGCGTCTCGCGGAAGAACATTGTAGCTGGAACTACTTCTCTGTTTATGTCTATGACGAGTCACGCAGGTACTGTGCTCCTGTAACAGCTGTAATGTAATGCTGTCAAATACATTTCTGATGGGATGCAGTTTTTAATTTGGTGTTTTTGCTGCAAACCTGATTCTGTATTACTGCATAATTCTGCACTGCTGACAAGTTTTACTTGACCGCGATAGAGCACAGCAGTGTGTTAGAAACAGCACTTTTTAAACTGACTAAACCAATCTATAAAAAGGTAATTTTACACTCAACTTTGAACACTTACTTAAAATTATACCTTCACACTTGCATATTTTCAAGTAATTGTACTAAAATGGAGCTGTCCGTGGTCCTGTAGTTTTAAGGCTAATGATGCACACTTAACAGCTATGTAATGTATAATGTATTAAATGTGGTGTTAATGCTGCAAACCTGATTCTGTACATGATATTAATTATGGAATTATGATAGTGATTATAAATTATCATGACAGTATGTAGTACAGGATGTACACGGACAGCCTGTCTGGGCGCTGTCAGATTTCTGATGGGATTCTTTTTTGAATTTTGTGTTTTTGCTGCAAATGTTGTGGTTTAATTATTTCTTTTCAGGGAAATGACTTCAGAGATTTTCGATACCAGAAATATTAGACTTTATTAACAAACAAAGCCGAGAGACCCTCTGCAGAAAAGACCCCCTGCAGAAAGATTGTCCAGCAAACGTATATACCTTCTCCTTCTCCCAAATATGGTAATACATTCTATAGGTATTTTGAGAAATAGTTTGTACCATGTGACATTACTGAAATAGAATTCTCTGCTGTAACCACACAGCTCTTAGGTTCCAAAGTCAGGAAATAATAGTGTACAAAAAACAGTTAAATTACTTATTTTCTAAATAATAAAATCTTCAACATTCCCTCCTCTGGGGCTTATTTAAGCCCCACATTCACTATCGTTTTCCAGAGTGTAGTTTCAAAATCCAGTCCCCTCCGTTATACTACCTTAGTGACTAAATTAAGTCACTCATTCTTATTTTCAATGACTGAAATTATGCCACCACACTCCTGGAGGAGCAATCGAGCCAAACATCTTTCTCCATACATTTTTCTTTCTTTCAGTTGTTTTTCTTTCTTTCTATGGAGAAAGTAAAAGACTCGAATCCTCCCTAATCAAACATCAAACATTGTTACAAGTGTGTTGATGAAATTGGTTCAGCATTGTCTGTTATTGTCACAGTTATGTTGTAGAATATGTAAAGTTCTTCTTGTCGTTTGTCTTCTTTTTGCATTCATGTTGATCATTCAGTTTCACCAGGGTGACTCTTTACGAGCCGTTGCAATGGGCTTTCCCTCGACGGCGAGGGAGGCTGTTACTAGCACAAGCCCTCTTGATCCCTCACTTCCTGTTGTGCAGGGTTGAGGCTTGTTGGTGTGGCATGGACTCAAATGTCAGTTTGCTGATCAATGCACAAGCCTTTTCTGAGATGACAAAGCAGTCACTGGTTCTTTTTGTTTGAATCGTCTTAGTAACCTTCCTGGAACTGAACTGTTCTCATCTGTGAATGAAACCTTCATTATTTCTGTTAGTTCAGTTAGTGACAACAACATATTAAATCATCTGCTCATCTGGCCCATTGTCCTTCTGGCTGTCACCTGTAAAATGATCATGTGGGCTGAGTGGTGTTCTGTCCCCTTCTGGGGGTCTTAACCCCCTATATTACTTTTTACAATTAGTCAATTCAGCTCAGTTATCTCATTGTTTTGAGTCCCACTGTTAGCATACTATTTATCAGATCTTGGACAACACTCAACCCACTTTACTAAAAGACAAAAGTTACACAACAATATTTCATACTTTTGACAAAACGTAAGCTCCTTCATGATATGCTGAAAAGAAAATCAGATGTGTTATGCTCCTTCATATTCTGAAAGGAAAGTCAGATGTGTTAGGAGCTGCGCAATTGTGGTACTGTTTTTTCTTTTCTTTTCTATTGTCACTACAGTTTCGACCAGGAAATTAACCAAATCCATCCATGGTCATTATTGGGCAGAATATGCCCTGTGGGCCCACATATCAAATTTAGATACAGCTGTAGGCAAAATAATGGATTTGCCTTGGTGTACACCATCTCTCACTCATTCATACTCAGTCACTCATTGGCCAGCACACATTCTTCTTCCGCAGGTAAATATTTCAGAATAATAGGCCTTAGTATGGTGCAGTTGAGAGTAAGACCGCCAATTGTAATTTCTCAAATGCATTTTTTCATTTGTTTGGTCTACTTTATCATATTCTTTTTATTTTTGCTCATGAGCTACTTTAAGAAGAAAATTGGAGATCTCTACCTAATCTTGGATCCATGGCCAACAACATTTCCATCTCATTATCCCAGTTTCGACAGCATTTTTGATTTCATAATTTTTTCTTCTCCAATCTATCTTTAGAAAATTATTAAAACAAGATGGAGTGACCAGTATCATGGTTTTGCAAACAAAAATAATAATTCTTTGACATTTTGTGTCTATCTTTTTCTTTGCCCTATATGTCTAATATAATAGCCCTCACTATACCAAATCCAGCCTCAGTTTTAACTATTTGGTGAGCTGAGCACCCACTTCTCTGTATTTTCTTTTTCTTATAGAGCTGGACTTGTACCTACTGAAAAAGCAGAGAGGGTTAGTTTAGCAGAGAATATAAAGAATTGCTATGAGACCAGTGAATAATCAGAATGAATAACGTTAATATAATAATTAACCAAATTTGAAGCAGTCTCTAGAGTGTTCATAAGTTTTGTCACACCTGTCGTGTCGTAAGGGTCTGTTCTTCTGTTTTTAGCTTGGCTGTCGCTCTGCATGTTTTGCCAGCCGTCACTCAAAGGCCATTGCAGAGTGGAGAATAGGCTCTGTTGTTTCTCTGCCTCTTCTTAGTTTGGGCTTTTTATCGATCCTGCCAGTTTTGCATCTCAGTATTTCTCTTTGTCCTCAGGAAAAGTCTCAAGTGAAAGTTTCACCTTTTCCCATATTAATTCAGTCTTTCTGAGTCTTTTTGATTGGTCAACTTCAGGAGGGGAGCTGAGAACCCCTCACCCACTTCTCTCTTCTTCTCTCTGTATTTGCGTCTTTGCCCTTTGCCCTCTTGTTTCTTCCACAGGACACTGAAGCCATCTGCAATTTGAACACTCAGAGATCTGCATGAATCAAATTGAACTTTTACATATAAGCTATTAGTTCTTTATCACATTCCACTTTTTAACCTGCATCTTTTCACTATTCCTTTTTATATAAAAAATCTCACTGGTTGACAATAGCATTTCCCCAATTCTATTAGTAAAGCAGTTCTTCATTGCAGGAAAAAGCAAGCTAGTTCTGTTTTTCTATATCAGCAATAACTCTGATGATCTGAGAATAATACAATTAAATAATTTTCCCTATCATAAAATTAGACTTCAATCTTTCTTCTATATTTGCATGCAGTGTTCACAATAATCTAGTATGTTTCTCAACAAACATCAAGGAATTCCTCTTATTATTTACTCTCATCAACTTCTGAAGTATTCATGACTTTTGAAACTTGGTCACTCAATCTTGTTAACCTTCAGCACTGCACCAGTTATTTTTCTCTTAACACAAACTTATTAATCTGCAATGGAATACTTTTTCCACTCTCTCTTCAGGGATAATGAGAAACAAATTTTAGACGTCTTCAGATATAATATATAATATATTAAGCACATGCAATCTTATTTATATTCATCTATTAATATATCATTACATTTATTGATTAAATATACATTTTATTATGTTAACTTATTTTATACTACAACATTCTATATAGTTAATATCTTGAAACAATTGTTTTCCCTTACTTTTCTTTCTTTTTTTTCTAATACACACCATTTCAGTCCCCTTCATTCACTGGTCATTCACATGTTCTCTGTCCCTTCAAGCAACCAGGGTCAGAGGTCACTTATTTTCAACCACAGCCACAGTCACACAGGATCCTACAGCACACCAACATGATTTCACACACTCTTCTTTCTCTACTCTGTCAGATCTGAACAATACATTACAAATGTCTGCAGATCAACCATCTATATAAGCTATACACCTGTATCAATCAATGCCCACTTACAGGTATAAAACATCAATAACTGATATCCTTATATCAGTACGCTTGTCATCCATCAAGGCCCACTTGACAAGTAAGACATAACTATCCTATTCCATAAACCTCTGTGATTCACTTCCTCAACACAACAGAGTGAAATAAGACCTAACTTCTACTGTGTTCATGCTATTCTTGTATCCATCAAGGCCCACTTACAAGAACCCACAGTCAATAATTGATATCCTTATCAATAAATTCAAACCCTCTGTGTGCATGCTTTTTGCTCATCATCCTTCAAGGCCCTCTTGATGAACATACACAGGACTTTACGTACGTACGTCAAAACTCTTAGCGCTAAATCAGCATCCCCAGTAGTTATAGAATCCACTCAGGATTAAACAAGTACTGGCAAACACTATCGGGAGCTCCCCCAAGCTATTACCAACTACTTGACATTTACAAAGACAATGCATGCAATTATTTCTGGTATCAAACATCTCAGTTTTTAAGTTCTTTAAATTTGGAGAAGCTTTTTCTTACCACATCCGGGCCACTGGTGACTAACACATACCTTATTCAAAAGCAAAACTGCTCACCTCAAAGTACAGCGGCCACTGTTGTCTGTGTAAGTCACCAGCAATCCCTTCGTGGCTTCTTCAGCTCCTAAGCCACGTCCTGCCGGGGTCGCCATTTGTTGTGGTTAATTATTTCTTTTCAGGGAAATGACTTCAGAGATTTTCGATACCAGAAATATTAGACTTTATTAACAAACAAAGCCGAGAGACCCTCTGCAGAAAAGACCCCCTGCAGAAAGATTGTCCAGCAAACGTATATACCTTCTCCTTCTCCCAAATATGGTAATACATTCTATAGGTATTTTGAGAAATAGTTTGTACCATGTGACATTACTGAAATAGAATTCTCTGCTGTAACCACACAGCTCTTAGGTTCCAAAGTCAGGAAATAATAGTGTACAAAAAACAGTTAAATTACTTATTTTCTAAATAATAAAATCTTCAACACAAACCTGATTCTGTACATGACCAGCCCATCTGTGCACTTTAAGACAGTTTGCATATGTGATGCTATTTTAAATTGAGTGTTTCCTGATTTCTGATGTTGTTGTTTTTTTTTGGTCTGTGTGCAGGTGGATCTCTTCTCTCTGGCAGGCTCACATGAAGGAGACCACTGTGAGGCACTATACCCAGAATGTTGCCCAGTTTATGAACTACATTTCGGAAACGCCTCCAACCTCCTGCCGCCTCAGCAAGACGGTCCTTATCGGGCTGCGCCGGGAGATGCGCCGTGTGCTAAAAACGCTGGGCAGGGGCGTGGCTATGCACCAGGTGGCGGTCAAGGCCATGAAGGAGGAGCAGGTCTTAAGCAAGGCGACCCGAGTAGGGGGAGGCTGCAGACCTGGAGCCGGTAGATCTACGCCCCAGGCAGTTTTACGCCCCTGTTGTTCCTGATGCGTCCAGTAGGGGGAGCCTGTACAGCGACACGAATTGAGGTATATTAAATAATCTGCTAAAGTTATTGTTGTTTAGCAACATAGACTGTAAAAAAAAATGCAGTGATGCAACATTTATTATTTATAAACGATTAGCTTGATAGAGCTAGGTAGATATCAATTCATTTCTATATATCAATGGATGGCCTATAATTTATTTCGAGAGACAAAAAGTTCTGGATGGTCAGGTTGATGTTCTGTCTGGCTTAAAGATTAACTGAACTGGAAAAAAAAAACATTGATAACGTGTTGTTTATGACAATTAAAAGTAAATTACACTAAAAAAAATTATTAAAAATATCAATATAGCTTCTTTATATAGCAACTGCAGGTCCTATACACACGAAAATTAGTCATTTTGGTTACGCGTTTGAGCCTGTGAGGGACAGGCCAGTAGTACTAACTACCACCACAAGGAGGACGATCAGTTTCAGGCTCCACCTACAGTACAGGATCGTTTGGGGGGAGCGGCGCACGCTGTATCGATTCGCCTCACTGATCAAGTGCAAAAGAAACTAGAAAAAATAAGTTTGTTGAGACAAACTTTAAGTTGGCTTGAGAAAGCCGGACCAGAGAGTTTGAAGAAGTTAAAAGTAGTTAGAAGTTTTAAGTAGTTTTAAGTTTAAAGTAGTTTAATTTTTATTAATAAATTAGTTAGAAAGAAAGAATAGTTAGAAAGAAAGAAAAAAGATTAGAAAGAAAGAAATGGTGGATTAGTTAGTTAGAAAGAAAGATGGATTAGTTAAAAAGAAAGAAAGAAAGAAAAATAGATTAGTTAGAATGAAAGAAAGACTGATTAGTTAGAAAGAAAGATAGATTAGTAAGAGAGAAAGACAAATTGATTAGTTAGAAAGAAAGAAAGAAAGAAAGAGAAAGAAAGATTAATTAGAAAAAAGATAGAAAGAAAGAAAGAAAGAAAGAAAGAAAGAAAGAAAGAAAGAAAGAAAGATGGATTAGTTAGAAAGAAAGATAGATTAGCTAGAATGAAAGAATGAATGAACGGTGGATTAGCTAGAATGAAAGAAAGAAAGATGGATTAGTAAGAAAGAAAGATGATTAGACAGAAAGAAAGAAAGAAAGAAAGAAAGAAAGAAAGATGGATTAGTTAGTTAGAAAGAAAGAAAGAAAGATTAGTAAGAAAGAAAGAAAGAAAGAAAGATGAGTTAGAAAGAAAGAAAGATAGATTAGTTAGAAAGAAAGATAGATTAGTTAGAAAGAAAGATTAGTTAGAAAGAAAGATAGAAAGAGAGATTAGTTGGAAAGAAAGAAAGATTAGTTAGAAAGAAAGAAAGAAAGAAAGAAAGAAAGATGAGTTAGAAAGAAAGAAAGAAAGATTAGTTAGAAAGAAAGAAAGATAGATTAGTTAGAAAGAAAGATAGATTAGTTAGAAAGAAAGATTAGTTAGAAAGAAAGATAGAAAGAGAGATTAGTTGGAAAGAAAGAAAGATTAGTTAGAAAGAAAGAAAGAAATATTAGTTTGAAAGAAAGCAAAAAGATTGGTTAGAAAGAAAGGAAGAAAGATTAGTTAGAAAGAAAGAAAGAAAGATTAGTTAGAAAGATAGATTAGTTAAAAAGAAAGAACAAAAAATAGATTAGTTGGAATGAAAGAAAGAAAGACTGATTAGTTAGAAAGAAAGATAAATTAGTAAGAGAGAAAGAAAGAAAGATTGATAATTGGTTAGAAAGAAAGAAAGAAAGAAAGAAAGAAAGAAAGAAAGAAAGAAAGGTGGATTAGTTAGTTAGAAAGAAAGATGGATTAGTTAAAAAGAAAGAAAAATAGATTAGTTCATTACTTAGAAAGAAAGGTTGGAAAGAAAAAAGGTTAGAAAGAAAGAAAGGTTAGAAAGAAAGAAAGATTAGTTAGAAAGAAAGAAAGATAGATTAGTTAGTTAGAAAGAAAGAAAGATGGATTACTTAGAAAGAAAGATAGATTAGTTAGAATGAAAGAATGAATGAATGAATGAATGAATGAATGAATGAATGAATCGTGGATTAGTTAGTTAGACAGAAAGAAAGATGGATTAGTTAAAAAGAAAGAAAGATATATTAGTTAGAAAGAAAGAAAGAAAGAAAGAAAGAAAGAAAGAAAGAAAGAAATAAAGGTGGATTAGTTAGTTAGAAAGAAAGATGGATTAGTTAAAAAGAAAGAAAGATAGATTAGTTAGCAAGAAAGAAAGATTGATTAGTTAAAAAGAAAGAAAGAAAAATAGATTAGTTAGAATGAAAGAAAGAAAGACTGATTAGTTAGTTAGAAAGAAAGATTGATTAGTTAAAAAGAAAGAAAAATAGATTAGTTCATTACTTAGAAAGAAAGGTTGGAAAGAAAAAAGGTTAGAAAGAAAGAAAGGTTAGAAAGAAAGAAAGATTAGTTAGAAAGAAAGAAAGATAGATTAGTTAGTTAGAAAGAAAGAAAGATGGATTACTTAGAAAGAAAGATAGATTAGTTAGAATGAAAGAATGAATGAATGAATGAATGAATGAATGAATGAATGAATGAATGGTGGATTAGTTAGTTAGACAGAAAGAAAGATGGATTAGTTAAAAAGAAAGAAAGATATATTAGTTAGAAAGAAAGAAAGAAAGAAAGAAAGAAAGAAAGAAAGAAAGAAAGAAAGAAAGAAAGAAAGAAATAAAGGTGGATTAGTTAGTTAGAAAGAAAGATGGATTAGTTAAAAAGAAAGAAAGATAGATTAGTTAGCAAGAAAGAAAGATTGATTAGTTAAAAAGAAAGAAAGAAAAATAGATTAGTTAGAATGAAAGAAAGAAAGACTGATTAGTTAGAAAGAAAGAAAGATTGATTAGTTAGAAAGAAAGAAAGAAAGAAAGAAAGAAAGAAAGAAAGAAAGAAAGAAAGATTGATTAGTTAGAATGAAAGAAAGATGGGTTAGTTAGAAAGAAAGATAGATTAAGACAACATAAATAAGCTTGTTGGGTTATTTTATTTATACACAGATTTAGTTTTTTACTTTAAAAAAATCTGACTGGACAAGAAAGCTTTCCAAAAGTACCCTACTAATATTTCAAAAGTAATCAGCATTTAGCACTGACACATGCGCAATCTAGACAGGCTGTCAATCAGTGCAGTTACACTGTTACGCCAGTGGGTCGCGGCAAGAGACTGTTTTTATGAAAGAGTCATTATTAGACCGTTTATTATAAGCTTAAAACACGGATTCAATATGAATAAAACAATTTGTTGACAATTACATCAAATTTAACTTTGAGCGCAACTTTACAATGCCTAATCTTTTTTTTACGGTCTATGTGCTCGTCACCTAGGTAATGCTGAAGCAGTGGGTCGCGGCAAGAGACTGTTTTTATGAAAGAATCATTATTAGACCCTTCATTATAAGCTTAAAACACGGATTCAATATGAATAAAACAATGTGTTGACAATGACATACAATTTAACTTTGAGCGCCACTTTACAATGCCAAATCTTTTTTTCTGGTCTATGTGCTCGTCACCTAGGTAACGCTGAAGCTCATGTTTCAAGTGATGTTTTTAGTCAAATTTATTATCGTGAGGTCTACCCAACATTAAAAACGAAAACAACTATCACATAAATATAGTAATAAGTCTTCTTACCATAATGTGTTTTTTTGAGATTAGAGGCTGAAGTCTTGTAAGCCGAAATCACTGCAGATGGCAAACAAAGATTGCATTGCATTTGCACGCTGTCTCCTTTCCTTCCTCTGTATGTGAACAACTCCTCCAGGTGCGGACATGGGCACTTGTCATCCGGTATTTCTTCGGAATTTTCAATGAATTCAGCATCTCGAATCTCCATGTCCATAACGCCAAAGATATAAGTTCTTTGATAACACTAAAATACACCTTCGCAGTGAAGGACGTGCGAGGACGAATAGCTCTCCAGAAACCGGGCTTTTTTCCCGGTCCAAAACAAGGGTTTTTATTGTCCCGTCCACGATCAGTTATTTCTATTGGATACCCAAATGCTGGTCAAAGATTTGAATATTAATTTAATTCAAATTGTACAAGTACTTAGTAACGAATGTGATTTTTAAAGTATCGAAGTACATTACTTAACTTAATTTGTACATAAGTACAAGGAAAATTGCAGACTTAAAAATATACTCATAAAAGTACAAGTACACGAAAAAACTACTTAATTACAGTAACGTGAGTAGTTGTAATTCGTTACTTCCACCTCTGCTATAGTATTAGGGTAGGATTAAGATTTGGTTGAGGTTTATTTGCATTTAATTATGCATAATTTACTGTCATTACTGTGGTACTAACTGTTAAATACAGTGTTGCCAAAATGTGGTTTGGTTCTTATCCATAAACTGTGTGTTGTGGTCACATGTTAACCTGTTTTACATTCAGCCCTGCAGATTTTAATGTGTAATGTATAATTACAGGTGGAATCTGTCTCCCGGTTCATGCACTACATGGACCCAAATGAGCCGAGCCTGTTGTTTGTTCGGGAGGTGGAGAAGGTGCGAGAGTACTTTAATGTACTCACCCAGACTCAACTCTCCAAGCATACAGTGCTCAACTACTGGAAGAGTCTCAAGAGGTCAGGACTGTGTAACGTAACAAACACATCATGTAACTGTCAACTGATAATTATCAGATAGGCTGTCTACTGACTGTAACAACCATTTATTTCTCTCTCTTTAAGGTTCATGAAGTACATCATCATGTCCACCAGCATCCACACAAAGGACAAAAGTCTCTTCAGTGATTGTAAAGACTTCATCAGTCCTCTGGACGGCATACGGGCTGGTATATCAAAGAAAGTCAACAAAGAGTTGACACAAAAACGGTATGTTTTTTAATGATTTTTTCACTCCTTTTTTTATCTATTAAACGTAGGGCTGGGTACCGAGTTCGATACGTCAGTGCTCAAACAAATACATATGAAATGCACAACGACACGCCTAAAGTCGCTCACGCACATACACGCAAACTCTACACACACGAGACGCGCGGAACTCTGCGCACATACTCATATGAGACGCGCGCGCGCACACAAACTGTCCATGCACACATTCTCATATGAGACGCGAGCACACACACACAAACTCGCGCACATACTCAATGAGACGCGAGCACACACACTCACAATACCTTAAAGATGTGGAAAAGCCGATCAAAAGTGTGGCTACATTTCTCCATTCTCGATGCCAAGTGTGCGATGCAGTATTTGCGGTAAAATAATTGCTGCAAAGACGGTACCGCGACAGATATGATGAAGCCCTTGACAGTGCACGGAGTAAACATAAGAGCAGAAAGTTGCTCCGTCTTCGACTGGTAACTGAAGAGATACCTGTTGATCACTCTGACAGTGTTTATATTGCAATAATGACCTACTGAATGTACACTGCCGTTCAAAAATGTGTTGGTCAGAATTTTTTTTCAGTAAGGATGCATTAAAGTGATCAAAAATGACCTTAAAACATGTGTAATGTTACTAAAGATTTCTGTTTCAAATAAATGCTGTTCTTTTGAATTTTTTTATTCATCAAAGAATCATGAAAAAATGTATCATAGTTTCCAAAAACTGTTTTCATATTTCTGAAGGATCATGTGACACTGAAGTAATGATTTTGAAAATTCAGCTTTGACAACACAGGAATAAATTACATTTTGAAATATATTCAAATACTATTTTAAATTGTAATACTATTTCACAATATTACAAGTTTTACTGTATTTTTGATCAAACAAATTCAGGTTTGGTGAGCATGAGCTCTTTATAAAAAAATATTTTGTTCCTTTGTGCTTTTTTTTGTTCCTTTCTGGACTGACTAAGGAGCATGAGTCAAACTGAAAAAATAAAACCAAAGTTTTTCTGAGGTAATTTGTTATGTAATCTTGTTAAAATGGATTTCATAAAATTGGTATCGAAAAAAGTATCGTTCAGGAACCGGTATCGGTATTGGTATCGAAATTTTTTGAACGATACCCTGCCCTAATTAAACGGAAATCGCAGGTGAGCTCATCATTACTATTTTGTTTCTCAGGTACTAGGGTTACGGGAAGGAGAAGCTGCCGGCAGACTGTGTCGTAATCCTGGATGATGCCTTCATGGATTTTCTGATGGTTATGGGGAAACTCCAGGGTCCAGAAGCTGTTTCTGGGGAGGCCCTTGATAAGCATGACCATCTGCTGGTCCTCTATTATTTGGAGGCCATCGTTATGCTCAAGCTCCTCCAGCGGCCCGGTGTTGTTACCAACATGACCGTAAGTGTATTTTAGAAACCTTTATTTTTTTCATCAATGCCTCCTGATCTCTTGTGGTTCACAGATGTGTGTGTACCTTTTGATTATTAGTGAGACCTGTCATCGAATGTGCACAACTGTGTGTTTGCAGGTTGAGGAATGGCAGGGGAGAACCCGTACTCAGAACGGCTCGTCTGTGGTGGTGAAGGAGCATAAAACTGCTGCATCACAAGTTGCTGAAGTTCCTCTGACCGCTGACCAGGAACATGTACGTTTGTATTCAAAATTACATTATATCTGTGTGTGTGTGTGTGTGTGTGTGTGTGTGTGTGTGTGTGTGTGTGTGTGTGTGTGAGTGTGTGTGTGTGTGTGTGCATGTGCATGTGCGTGTGTGTTTTGAAATATATTTATTTATTTTTCCCAGTGGTTTGGCCTGTACTTTGACCAAATTCGGCCGGTGATGCTCCAGGGTCTCAGGTCAGGGGACGACGCGGCGGCAGAGGGCCATTTTTTTGTTTCCAGCACGGGAAGGCCGATCCACAACCCCTGTAATGACCTAAAAAGACTCCATGCCAAGTAAGTGCCATTTATGCATATCTGTATAATCTTTTTACTCAATCTAAAGTACACAAATGTGCACATGGTCCGCTTGTTCTTTTGCATTCTAATGTTGCCCTGTGTTCTAGGTACAACATTCCAGCAGTGAGCAGCGGTGACGCCCGGACAGCCTTTGAGACGGCTGCTGAGAACCTGCCGGAGGTGGAGAGGAACGCGGTGGCTCGGCTCTTGGGACACACTCTGGAAACAGACGAGAAGCACTACCGGATGAGGACTCCGACAGACGCATTACTGGCACAGCGTCTGATTGAGCAGATTGCTGGAAAAACACGGTAAGCAATCTGAAGTCTAATGAACGAGATGATTATTATTTGTAATGTTGCTACTCAAAGCAGTCATTCATTGGCACTTTCTTCATTGTTTATTCATTGATCTTGTAGACATGAGTCCACGAGCCGAGAGAAGAGGGTGGATGCGTTTGACAGGCTGTCATGCTATAGGATCATAGACAGATGCTGAAAAAAGCCTTTCCAGATTTCAAACTCCGTCCTAAGCATCTCTACATTGAACACTATCCTGACCTTGTACGCCGTTTTGGGCCCCTTGCACACTTGTGGACAATGAGGTTTGAGGGTAAACACCGTTTTTTCAAGAGAGGTGTACACGACACACAAAACTTTAAAAATGTGTTAAAAACACTTGCAGACAGGCATCAATACATGGTAGCATACCATCTCAGTGCCTCAAGATTCTTCATCAAATGACATCAAATGTCTCTTCTGTACTGGTATCAATGCTTCCAAATGTTACCAAGACATACATTGAACAAATAACAGCAAGCAATGTTATTTACAGCACATCAAAGGTCTGCATTGATGGAACTGATTATGATGTTGGAATGTTTTAGTCTGTGGAACAAGAGGGAGGACTGCCTCATTACTGTAGAATTGAACAGGTTCTCCTGGTTAACAGTAGTGTTGTCTTTCTTTGCCAAGAGCACACATCACACTACATTGAACACCTGAGATCTTACAAACTTTTCCCAATCAATCTGGCTGTTCACACCCCATCAGAGCTAAATGACAAAAAACCTCTCTGCGCTTACACCATAGTTGGAGGATTGCTCTCGACACCCAAACGTTTCATATGATTGACCTGAAGATTTGTTGAAGCAGGCACACAGATGACATTCTCTTGGAGCTGTGCGGACCAGTGGGTCCATGAATAAACTGCCCACTACAGCAGCTGGCCTTCCATACATCCCATCGTATAAGTGGCGTCCCAGTGTTTGTGTGGACATGCATATGCTGTGTGTGTCACCTTCACTCTCCATGAAAACTAACGTGTCTTTTAGGAACCAAAAGATGGCTGCTGCCCAGAAGCATGTGCTGCGTGTGTGTGTGTTGCACGAGACACCGCCCTGAAGCTTACTCTACTTGAGCGACCAAAGTCAGTGGAGGAGCTGAAAGAAATAATGCAAGAGAGGTTCAAGCCGAGACTGGACAGAGACTTTAGCACGCACTATGAGGATCCGGACTTTGATGGTGATCTGTGTCTTCTTGTGGACATCCAGGAGTTACCAGAGAAGGGCACATTGAGAGTCGTCAGACCTGAATCTGATCAGACCTGATCTTCTGACACAGACATACTCCCACATGTACCTGCGATACAGCGCCAGAAGAGTTGGCCTGATCACTTTGTTGTTCCTGGTTTTGTTTTATGAAATGGAGCATATACTAGAAGAAGGAAACCGTGTTTATGAAGAATCAGGAAAATTGCTGAAGTTAAAGAGGTCACAGAAGAGTGAAATCCTTTAAAAAATGGCAGAAACGCTCTACAGTTTTAAACCATACCCACATGAAAGGGAATTGGCAATGGCTGCTCAAGCTTTGATTACAGCTCATCCATGTCTCAGAACGATGGCTGGTGAAGACAGGGAGTTGGGATGGAAACGTCACATAGGGTACGAGGTTGCGTCTTACTGTAACAATCTGGCCAAAGCTGGGGTTGCAGAAGTAGCCATCAACACAGGGAGGCGGAGCTGAAACAACCCCGACAATGATCACCCCCATCAAAAAATAAAGAAAGCTCGAAAAGCTGAGGTCAACTACATCATCAACCTGCCGAAGGATCAAACCCCAGCCATTGTGGAAACAATGAGAGAAGAAATCATACATGAAGTTGAAAAGACTGAGAGAAACCAGTTAGTCATAGGCAAGCTCATGGACACATCCTATGCCCTTCGTCGCCACGAAATCGTTGGAGCTCTTGTAGCTCCACGGGTGAGAGACGTCGTGGACAGATGGCCAGCCCTACTTATGATCTTTTATTATTTTACTGTTCTCCCTGTTGAGAGCAATTCATCAACATGACTCTTTAGCATGCCCACTATGAACATGATTGATTTTTCCTATATTTAAATGACTGAAAATCAACATTTTCAAAAAATTCACCAAAAAGCAAATGGTGTTGTGGCAAATTCATAGTTCTTTTTGGTTCAGGTCTCAAAGAAGTTTCTCAGAGTCGAGGTTCCAGGTCAGAAGAATGAACTTTATTGACAAGCAACAAAGTGAGACGCCGGCTGGCCATCCGGACATCTGAGGTTACAATATCCAGCACACATTTTTTATACCTTTTTCATATCATCAAGTCTCCAATGGATACCCTCAAATCTATCTCTTCCCCTCTGTCACGCCTGGTGACCTTGACACAGTTAGAAATGTCTTCTCTATTGGTCAAACCTCACATAATGGTGCTTTGTTTCATACAGTATTTTGACACTTTGCATTTCTTATGCATACTGGGTATTTTCTATTCTCTCATCCTTTTCAGACCTATTTTTTCATGCTTGTCATTTTCATTGCATCATACTTAGACATAGCCTGGGAAAACCCAGACAACTTCCGGCAAATTTAGATTTGCTCAGCAAGTAGTCTGGCAAAGAGCTCATTCAAGCCCATTTCTAATCCGTCGAAATCGCGGCACCAATCAGAAACGTTGAGGCGGGCTTTACACGATGACGATCGCTCTGATTGGTTTTAGGTCTATCCAATTGCGCCCAGAGGCATTTGAGCGACGTCCGTTGGTGAAGCGCACCAACTTTTAAATGCATTATATTCAAATAGCAAACACCTGAGGACAGTCTCCATGAAAGACCCACTGGCAGATGAACGTGCTACTACATTTCTCTCCGAAACGGTAGGAAATTAAATTAGATTTAATAGAGGATTTTAACTGTGACAAGATGATTGACAGGGCAGTTTACGTGACAGGATGCACGCGACAGATCCGTCCGATAAAGATGACGAAGTAGTATGTCCCAAAGCTTGCCTACTTTTTTGCTACACATTCAAAAGTAAATACATTTTCTTCACAAAAAGAGTACATACTTTTATGGCGTAGTGTAACTTAGGCGAATTGGGACGCAGCATATGGCTTTACACGATGATGATCGCTCTGATTGGTTTTAGGTCTATCCAATTGCACCCAGAGTCATTTGAGCGACGTCCGTTGGTGACGCCCCTTTGGTGACGCCCCTTTGGAAATGAGTTATTAATGAAGCTTTGCCAGACCATAACTCAGTTACTACTGAGAATGGTCTGGTTTTAACCAGGCTAACTTAGACATGAATCAAAGGAAAATTCTCCAACAATGGCAGATGTAAAAGTTGACAACACACACGCTGTGACACATTTTTGCCATTCACACTAAACAAATTATACAGAGGTTTATTATTTTAATTTCCTTTAGATAACATTATACAGCCTGTTTTAAATTAAACAATGACGATTAACTTTCTATTTTGACCTTGGTTCAGACTCATCCCTAAAATAATTGCCCTTGGTTTTGCTATCTGCCAACTGAAAACTTAAAATACATTCACAATTCTGTTCCTAATTCATCTTTGTACATTTCTGTGTAATTCTGTCCATGTACAGGTGTTTGCAGAGTTCCACCGAATCAACAACGTTAACCTGCGCAATCAATTCTACAAGAAGCTGGACAGACACGCGCCTAAACTCATCACCTTGAGACAAGGCCACCAAGATAGCGGAGGAGCTAGCCAAGCTCATGAGGATTTATGACCTTCAGGTGAATCAACGATTATTAACAGATTGTTTGCAGACAACTGTAAGAAGCCATAGTGTGAATTGCCTCGACTGTGCCCTGAGGTTAAAGGGCACCTATTATGCCCCTTTTCACAAGATGTAAAATAAGTCTCTGATGTCCCCAGAGTGTGTATGTTAAGTTTTAGCTCAAAATACCCAACAGATAATGTTTTACAGCATGTTTCAATTGTCATTTTTTGGGGCTCAGAAAAACATGCCGTTTTAGTGTGTATCCCTTTAAATGCAAATGAACTGCTGCTGCCGGCCCAGGGGGTGGAGCCTCACGAGCTCGCGCTCAGAACCAGGACAATCTCATCTGATATAATATCAGAACAGAAACTCTCAGTAGTGGTGTTCATTTCGACTCGGAGTCGGACAATAATGCCCACAGAGCCAGAGACTATATGCTGTATGGAGATAGAACAGGAATAGTTTAGTTTAATTATGGTTATTTGTCATCTGCTTTTATCCACTATTAATACAAGCCTGCTGTAGCAGACACCGTCCGAATGATGACCAAAATATACTGATGAGTTCAGTGAAGTTTATTGTACATCACACAAAAGATGAAGCGTTAGTTTTACTCCAGTAAATCACAGTAAGAGCCGAATAAGCACAGTATAAGTGCGCATTAAAGTCTTATCCATAAACTCTCTCTCTCTCCCTTTCATTATCATGGAACATACACATCGAAGTACACAAAACACTTGTTACAACTAACAGTAAACAAATATATACACACCTTTTCAGTGGGTGCTTAATAAACTGGTAAACTGTATATCTGTAAACGACTCGATGAGCTGTGATAAAGTGCGCGCTCTCACTTTCATTTCTGCCGTGGTCAATAACGTTAGGACTGTCGCTCCGGAGAGTGTAAGCTTGATCACGAACAGTACAGATCCATCCTCGAGTAACAACGAGAGTATATTAAGACTGCTATGTTCATTCTTACATCCAACAACAACACACCTCAATCGCTTAGGAGACATTCTTGTCTACAGCTGCTCCGGCGTGGAAACAATGGCAGACTCTGTGTCCAGCTCACTCAGGGCGGGTCTATACTAAAACTGCAGTGTCAATCAACAGTCGTGGGAGGGGCCTGTGCAAAGTGACATCACATTGCTCCGAATCTGAGAACAGCTCATTCTGAGACAGTGCTTATGATTTATGGGGATTTAAAAAAAAGCACTTGGTGGATTTTTATCATTCTAGGGTGGTTGTGTACACACACTGCCAACACACATTTATGGTCAAACACCATGTAAAAGTGAATTTTGCATAATAGGTGCCCTTTAATTGATTATGCCATGAACACAACATTGTCACTTTAAAAAAACACTTTATCAGCTTCAATTTGATGAAGTCTAAATAACTATTGTTTTCATAAAATTTGATTTACAATTTAAATTTTTTTCCTTTGTGAGCTATTAAAGTATTTACAATAGAAAGTTATTAATTTGAAAAATGTTTTACTGAAGAAATGGTGACCCAAAATAATGAATCTACCATCTATAGCAATGACCACCATCAGAATATGGAGCTATTTAACACTTTGATTTTTTTAAGTGTTTGCTCTGCATTTGTATAATTTCTATTGTAATGGATATTTTTTGTCCATCTAGGAACAACGTGATGTAAATATGAGACGGGCCCTCGTCCTCCGTGCACTTCCTGTGTACCTGCGTGAAGATGCCTCCAAGTTCTTTGGGACCTGGAATGTAAGTGTACTGGCCTCACTATCAATCCCTTTGCCTAGCTATTCAGTCAGCTTAAACATATGACATCACTCAAAGATCTCTTGGAGACCCAGAGGGCTATTCCAGAAAGCAGGTTATGTGAAAACTCAGAGTGAGCCCTGAGATGAGGGAAACTCTGAGTTATCCATTCCAGAGGGCTATTCCAGAAAGCAGGTTCAACAAACTCTGAGCCTAACCCTGAACTCTGAACCCTGAACTTACCCTGTGAAGTGAAACTCTGAGTTTCCAGTTCAGGACCCTCTGTCGGACGTGGTGGAGGTGGAGGTGAGCACCACACATGTTCATCTACTCAGCAGGATGTTAGGACACAGATGTGTGTTAAACAGCATCTGTTGGTGGTAAAGCTACTACAAGTTAAAATATCCACTGAATAATCTTTTACTTTGTTTAACTTGTGAAATAAAACCAAAGTGAGGAGCCATCATGAGACTGTTTTTATATTTAATTTTCAGCCGATTTAAATAAAAAAATAGCTTGAAATAAAATAAAATAAAACATTGAACAACATTCAACCACTTCCTCAAAGGCTAATATAAAGGAAAGTGATGTTAAATTCAAAAGCTTTCCTGTAGCTCAGTGGTAAGAGCATTGCGTTAACAACGCAAGGTTGTGGGTTCGATCCCAGAGGATTGCACATACATATGTATAAATGTATAGGATAACGCAATGTAAGTCGCTTTGGATAAAAGCGTCTGCCAAATGCATAAATGTAAATGTAAATGTAAAATGAAAAGACGGCCACTGTAACGGTCACCAGCTGGAGTGCCCTTGAGAGCCACCAGAGGGCACTCCACATAAAACTATCATATTCACTCACAGACTACATTTCCCATCCTGCATCTACCTGGACTGATTACTTCATACACCTGCACTGCATTATTCACCTGCACTGTTCCTGATTACAGTCACACCTGATCCTCATTCTATGGACTATTTATGTCTCACACATTCTCACCCTCACTGCGTTACTAAAACCTTGAATTACACACTCCGGTACAGTAGGTGGCGGTATGCACCTGAAAAAAGTTGGTTGCGACCCGCCATTAATATTAGAGAAGAAGAAGAACCCTCACTGCGAAGTCTTGTTTTACTGTTGTGAACTCTACTGAGCGGTTATTCCTGTGACTACCTGTTTGTATTTTTGACCTTGCCCGTTTCTGGATTTCTCCCTGTCTGCTGCCTGCCTACGTTACCTCTGCTTTGATCTCTGACTTTGATTGTTTGCTGCCTGCCCTGATCTTCTGCCTGGTTTTGTACTACGATTAAGCCTTGTCTTCACTGCTGTATCTGCTGGTTCTGACCTTTGCCTGTTTGACTACTCTTATTAATAAATCACGCTGCGAATGGATCCCCCAGACTCTGATGCTTCATAACAGCCACATCTAAAACTCTGTCAGTGATTTTTATTACGGCCGCAGCCAGAAAATGTCTGCTTCCTGTTTTATAATAATAATAACCTTTATTTTCTATAGCGCCTTTAAATGTACATCTCAAAGCGCTGTACAGAAACAATTAAAACAACAAAGATACAGCACACAAAGATACATAATACACTGTAAAATAAACATAAAAGACAATAAATCAATTAAAAGCAAACCTAAAAAAATGAGTTTTAAGCTGTGATTTGAAAATACCAAAAGATTTAGCTTGCCTAATCTCAATCGGTAGAGAATTCCAAAGTTTTGGAGCTAATGAAGAAAAAGCCCTGTCTCCCATTAATTTTAAACGAGTTGAGGGAACAGTTAAAAGACCAGATTCCGAAGAACGAAGATCACGTTTTGGAATATATGGAGTTAAAAGCTCGGTCAATTATTGAGGTGTTAAACCATGCAGGTCTTTGTGAGTAAGCATCAAAATTTTGAAGTCCACCCTAAACCTAATGGGAAGCCAGTGCAAAGACTCCAAATCGGGAGTAATATGGTCATATATATTAGTTCTAGTAAGGATTCTGGCAGCCAAATTTTGTAAAACCTGCATTCTGTTTAAGGTAGCTTTTGACACGCCAGCTAACAAGGCATTACAGTAATCAATACGGGAGAACACAAAAGTGTTTATCAGTCTCTCAGCAACAGTAAACGACAGCATTGGACGCAATCTGACAATATTTCTAAGATGGAAGAATGACATTTTAACAGTATTCAGAATATGTGGCTCAAACGTTAGATTGGCATCAAAAATTACTCCTAGATTCCTCAATTTTGTTTGAAACTCCACATTTGAGCCATCAAGAGTTAGAGCGACCGGCTCTGCTTTGCATAGATGGTAGGGTGAACCAACAAGCATAATCTCAGTCTTTTCACTGTTAAGACAAAGAAAATTATCCGTCATCCATTCCTTTATCTTAGAAATACAGTCAGAAAGAAAATTAACAGGCACAATTTCATTAGGTCTAAAATGAATATAGATCTGGGTATCATCTGCATAGAAGTGAAATTTTAGACCAAGTGATCTCAAAAGCTGGCCAAGAGGATAAACATAAATATTAAAAAGAAGAGGGCCCAAAATTGACCCCTGGGGGACGCCAGACTGCACAACATTAACCTCAGATCTAAATCCACCCATGGCAACGAACTGCTTCCGATCAAAAAGGTAGGACTTAAACCAATTAAGAACAGTATTTGAAACCCCAAAAACAGTTTCAAGACGAGTAATTAAAATTGAGTGATCAACAGTGTCAAAAGCGGCACTGAGATCAAGTAGGATCAAAACTGAAAGACAGCCAGAATCTAAGGTGATTAAAAGGTCATTGGTGACCCTAACCAGAGCTGTTTCTGTACTATGTAATTTACGAAAGCCTGATTGCAGACGCTCAAAGAGATTGTTCTCAGTTAAATGAGAAATCAACTGAGAAGCAACCACTCGTTCCAAAAGTTTAGCAAAAAAGGGGAGATTAGATATGGGACGGAAATTAGTGAAGTTCTCATAGTCAATGTTTGACTTTTTAGGCAGCGGGGTAATTGCAGCGGTTTTGAAAGTTGTTGGTACAACCCCAGTACACAGAGAGTCATTTATAATGCTCAGAACAAAGGGACACAAAGAAGCAAAACATGATTTAAACAGACCAAATGGTATGGGATCTAGTAAAGAAGTGGCTGCTTTCATTTTTGAAACCTCTGTTAGGACCAGAATAAGAAGGAATATAAACAGCAGTAGAAGACAGTAAAGTAGAAGTACAAAAACCTCTATGAACATTTTCAACTTTGGTGACAAAAAAAATCCAGAAACTTATTACAGAGATGATCAGAAGCAATAACATGAGAGACAGTTTTATGATTCAACAATTTGTTAATTGAATTAAAAAGTTGTCTAGAATTACCCTGATTGTCATCAATCATTTTAGAAAAATAGTCAGATCTGGCAGAAACAATTCCAGACTTATATGCTTGTAAGCAGTCTTTCCACATTTGATAATGGACAGTCAGACCTGAGATACACCACCTACGCGCCACTCTGCGACAAGATGTTTTCATCATACGCAAGTCCTCATTTTACCAAGGAGCAGGACGTACAAATGAAACAGAGCGTGATTTCTGAGGAGCAAATAAATCCAGGCCAGATAGGAGAGCTGAATTTAACATAGAAACCCTTTTCTCCAGAGGGTCAGATGGAGTAAAACACCTTAATGAAGAGTCAATAAGAGAAATCAGAAGGATCAACCACTTCCGATAAGTCAAACTACGAGAGGAGGCAGTGTTAGCAACAGGTATATGCATATCAAAAAAGACTGCCAGATGATCAGACAATCCTAAGTCAGTAGCAGACATCCCAGACACAAAAGACCCATTTGATAGCACTAGATCTAAAATATGTCCTTTGTTATGTGTAATACAGTCAACAAATTGATTTAAACCAAAGCACTCCAGCAAGGACAAGAAGTCCTTTGTTAATGCAGAGTCTTTTTTGTCCATCTGGATATTAAAATCCCCCCAAAAAAGAGTTCTCTCAAATTTAAGGCACAGATGCGACAACAGATCCGCAAACTCAGATAGAAAGTCTTTGTTTGCTTTAGGAGGCCGGTAGACTGTAGTTATGGCAGTTGAATGACACTCGGAAACAGTTAAAACAAGACATTCGAATGAAGAGAACAGTGGAACAGCAACGGGTCTTAAATTGAATTTCGGATTGTACAGAACAATAATGCCACCACCTCTGCCAGTAGATCGCGGGAGATCTAATAACCCATAGCCAGCAGGAGTGAGTTCATTAAAAAGAAGACCGTCTGAATGTTTGTGCCATGTCTCTACTATACTTAAAAAGTCAAGTTTTTCTTCCAGAATGATGTCAGATAAAGCCACCGCTTTATTGTTGACAGAGCGAGCATTAAAACTCGCAGATTTCAACAGGCACGGGGACTCCGAAACCTCCCGTGAATGCTCTTTGTATGTTAGCACAGTCAAGTTGTTATTGTTAATCCCAACAGGTTTATACACCGACCTTTGGTGTTTACGAAGAAATGTAGGATAGGAAACAGCATCAGATGGAGAACATATAACATTGCACCTTGAGGAGCGATGTAAGTAGCGCTTACGCCGAAGTATTCCAACATCATCACAGTTAGCATAGGTATCGTGTGCTAAATAAAAGTTCCTTTTCAATTTCAACAGTTGGCAAACAGTGTACCTTAGCGCCATGCGGGAGGAATCCACACTAATAGCAACCTCGCAGAAGTGTAGATCCAGAGGAGGGCACCAGGAAAGTTTGTTCCAACAACAGACGTTTTAAATTAGGAACAATAGGCCAACAGGTGAAACTAAAACGCACATCGTAGTTCAATAGTTCGAAAGGTTATTCAATCTTCAAACTTCTTCAAACTTCAAATGTCAAGTCAAGTCAAAGTATATTTGTATAGCGCTTTTCACAATACAGATTGTATCAAAGCAGCTTCACAGTATTAAATTAAAATAATACAACAAGGTTTGTTTCAAGTGGAATTTATTGATTGATAAAATAAAATAAAATATCCCCAAAATATCCCCAACTGAGCAAGCCAAAGGCAACAGTGGCAAGGAACCGAAAAACTCCATCAAGTGACCTAATGGTGTCCTAAAACTCCATCAGGTGACCTAATGGAGAAAAAAAAACCTTGGGAGAACCCAGGCTCAGTCGGGGGCCAGTTCTCCTCTGGCATTTATGAGCTAGAGGCCCGATTGTAGTTTGAACTGTAAGATAAAAAATATTATATGAATGCCTGGCTGAAGAGATGCGACTTTAATCTAGTTTTAAACTGGGAGAGCGAGTCTGAGCAACGAACAGTATCAGGAAGACTATTCCAGAGTTTTGGAGCCAAATGCGAAAATGCTCTCCCTCCTTTGGTGGTTCTGGATATCCTAGGTATGACCAAAAGCCTTGAATTTAGTGATCTTAAAGAGCGCGATGGATTATAGGGCGATAGAAGATCCGTTAAATAGACTGGAGCTAAGCCGTTTAGGGCTTTATAAGTCAGTAGCAATACCTTGTAATTAATACGGAACTTTATAGGTAACCAATGCAGTGATGATAAAATCGGTGTTATATGATCATATTTTCTTGATCTAGTAAGAACTCTAGCGGCGGCATTTTGGACTAACTGTAGCTTGTTTATTGAGGATGCAGGACAACCAGCTAATAAAGCATTACAGTAATCCAGTCTCGAGGTCATGAATGCATGAACTAACTTTTCTGCATCAGAAACTGATAGCATATTACGTAGCTTAGCAATGTTTCTAAGGTGGAAAAAGGCTGTTTTTGTAACATATGAAATATGATTTTCAAAAGACAGGTTGCAATCGAGTATAACACCCAGGTCTTTTACTGTAGAGGATAAAGTAACAGGACATCCTATGATGTTAAAGTTGTATTGTGCAAGGTTTTGTGGGTGGTTTTTTGAACCGATAAGTATTACCTCTGTCTTTTCTGGATTTAATAAAAGAAAATTACGCGTCATCCAATCTTTTATATCTTTAACACACTCTGTCAATTTGGAAAATTTAGCGTTTTCATCCGGCCGTGATGAAATATATATTTGAGTGTCATCAGCATAACAATGGAAACTAATTCCATGTTTCCTTATAATATTTCCAAGTGGCATCATATATATTGAGAATAACAGAGGGCCCAACACAGATCCCTGCGGCACTCCATAGTTTACTGGAGTTATGATAGATTTTTCTCCATTTAAATAGACAAAATGGTAGCGGTCAGATAGGTATGATTTGAACCAGCTTAATGCTTGTCCTTGAACACCAGTATAATTTTGTAGTCGATCTAAGAGTATTTTGTGATCTATAGTATCGAACGCAGCACTAAGATCAAGTAAAACTAGTATTGAGATACAGCCTTGGTCAGAAGCTAAAAGTAAATCATTTGTGATTTTAACGAGCGCAGTTTCAGTGCTATGGTGCGGTCTGAATCCAGACTGAAACTTTTCATAGATATAATTTTGTTGCAAGAAAGAGCCCAGTTGTGCGGACACCACTTTTTCTAATATTTTAGACATAAATGGAAGATTTGAAATGGGTCTATAATTTGCTAGGTTATTATGATCTAATTGTGGTTTCTTAATGAGAGGTTTTATAACTGCCAGTTTAAATGTTCTTGGAACATGACCTAAAGATAAAGACGAGTTAATAATATTGAGGAGAGGCTCTTCCACTACAGGTAACACTTCTTTCAGTAGTTTAGTTGGTATAGGATCTAATAAACATGTTGTTGTTTTAGATGAAGTGATACGTTTATTTAACTCTTTTTGTTCTATAGTTGTAAAGCACTGTAATTTTTCTTGCGGGGTGATAATTTAAGCTGAATTATAAGGCGCAATTGAAGATTGAACGTTTACTATTGTGGTTCTGATGCTTTCTATTTTCTCAGTGAAGAAGTTCATGAAATCATTACTACTGAACTGTAACGGGATTATTTATTCGGGTGACGTCTGTTTATGCTCCTAAACCGTTGTCTAATATTTCGAAACAGACAAACAAAACGGGAGAGAGAGGAGCGGCAGCCAAAACACGCCAGCGTTCCCTCAGCACTCGCGAGGGCATCATTTCTCCCCTGTTGCCATGGTGAATCACAGTATCAGAGCTCCATTGATGGTGGCTTTCTATTAGTCGTCAGGCACGAGCTCATCTCAGAGTTAACATACTCAGAGTCGACTTACCTAACTCAGATCAGCTGTTCTGGAACTGGAAGAGTTTCACCTCACAGGGTAAGTCAACTCAGAGTTCAGGGTTAGGCTCAGAGTTTGTTTAACCTACTTTCTGGAACACCCCCCAGGACCTGTTTATGAAGTTTACTTGAGTTGTTATTCTGCAATCTTACCTAACATAAATGAAAATGTAAGTATAAAGCATTCCACTAAACTAAAAGTATGCTAACAGATAGGGGTGAAACTAACATAGGATATAAGCATATGTAAAGAAAATAGTTTAAACATGTAGCTTAGTTGCAGTTTAAGTGCTAAGTGACAGTAATGTCTAGACATCATTAGCATGATTTGTATCCTTGAGGGGCTGAACTCATTCTTGTATTATTTATGTTGTATAGTCAGCAGATGTTCCAGACCTCACTGACACTCCGGTGGCTCTCCTGACAGCCGTCACGGATGACACTACTGATGCGGCCCTGAGAGCATCTGTATTGTCGTGGAGGATGAAATACTTGTGAGTGGTCCCACAAATCTGGCTGACTCATTTCTCCTGCTCTTTGGGTACGTCTATGCACTAGACCAGGGGTATTCAACTAAAATTTAAAGAGGTCCAGTTAGAGAAAATGTCTTGAAGCAAAGGTCCAGAAGATAATAATGTCTAACTATTTAGTGTGATATATATTCAAGTAGCCTAGTAGTTGTATCAACATCTGCATGTAATCAATACCTGACTGATGTAACCCGCATGTAGTAAGTCTTTTATTTTGGCGGGCCCACTTCCTGCGCTTTCCCCGAACTCCCAACTTCCTCAAAGTTACGCGTCACGGAGTTCACTTCCTCTCTGTCTCCACTGTGGATGTGGCATGGTCTGTTCGGCGTCCCCAAACACATCTATAAAGTGCTCCAACTTTAGCGATTCAAGCTCTGAATACTCGATGAGTCTTTTTTTCCAACTGTAATATGTTCAGTTCAGCCGTGTGATTGATCACCGAAGCATTATTTTGACTATAGTTGCTGCCGCTTCCCAACCAGGGCTGTTTGATTCCGCTCTGTTTAGACGTCGGGCTGCGCCTGGAGACCCGCGTTAGTCATTCCGATCTCAAAGGTAAACATTTGACCTGTTTGATATGAAGGCATTGATTTAATAGGTAGCACGGTTGCTAGTTTAGAGCATTATTGCTGTTTTGAGCGTGTTTTGTCACTGTTGTGACTACCGCTGAAATGGCTACATGTATTGGCGGTCATTGAAGCTTATTGATTTTAACGTAGCTACGTATTTACCTTTTTGATATTGCGCAATACCTTTCATGAATACTAAATTCTGTTTTAGTGTTTTGGGTAATTTGGAGACTAATACTTTTGTTTATTAGAATTTGAAGGTGCACTTTGTATTATTATTTTGAATGTCAACGTTGAGTACGTGTTTTGATTCTGAAAATGACTACATTTAGATTAGTTGACTATGAAATTCAAGTTATGGTGAAATATCACAGAACATGAGATTAGTTACTTTACTTTATTATACTTATTCCATATAAGTATAATACAATTATTGTACGATATAGTAAGATGTATTTTTGATTTTTATATTAATGATATTTATTTATGGAAATGCCTTGCATTAAGCGGGTATGGTTCCCTTTCAAGGGAACTCGCGTTGCGTCGAATTGACGCTATGGGGAACGCTTTGCGTGATGACGTCTTGAAGCACATGTAAAATCAGTCCAATGGTGTGGCGGAACGTCAGAGGCGGGTGACGTCACGTACCAGGAAGCTATAAAAGCCGGCCCCGAAACAGAAAACGGAAGCTTTCTGAGTCTTCAGTTGCGCTCTGTGTGAAATCTGTCTGTATATTTGGTGTTGTCTGTCTATATCATATATATATTCAGTATGGCGAGCAAGCAGCAGTTTAGAGTGTGTGTCCATCCCTGCCCGCGTTATTTAACGGGAGGTGATACTCACACTCTTTGTGTTGTTTGTTTGGGTGAGGAGCATGCCCAGTCAGCACTCGAGGGTGGTGACTGTGTGCATTGCGACGCGCTTCCATTGCGTATGCTCCGATCCCGCTTGGCTCGGTTCAATCCCGATCGCGTTCCCCAGGGCTCTGGTCCCGCCGCTGTCGAGGCACGGCGTCAATCACAGACCTGGGGTTCGCAAATGGATCTATCAGTGGATGTTGAGACGGGCTCTGCCTTATCTCAGCCTCCTTCTGATAGATCCAGTGCCTCTCATCAGGGTGTGGAAGCACGCGTTGCGGTTTCTTCCCCCCCGATGGAGGCACCAATACTGCAATTGTCCAGCTCTGAGGAGTTGGACGTTGTTAGTATTGACGCTGAGTCTGAGGATTCGCCACCTCAGTCTCATGTGTTTGAAGAATTGCTTGATGTTATCACTAGAGCTGTCGAGCGATTATCTATTGAGTGGCCAGAAGATAGGCAGGGCGCTCGTTCGAAAAGCAAGCTCGACGAACGTTTCCTGCCATCTCGTGCACAGCCTCAGTGCAGAAGCCTTCCGTTTTTCCCCGATCTCCACACCGAGGTGTCGAGATCGTGGGGGAAACCAGTGTCATATCGAGTGTATACTGCACAAACATCACACTATTCATCCATTCACAATTATAAAGAGCATGGTTATGGGGAGATGCCGAAGGTGGAAGAGACGCTCGCGAGCTATCTCTCTCCAGCAACGGCATCTTCTCTGAAGGCTCCTGCACTTCCATCCAAGCCAGTAAAAGTTACATCTTCCCTGGTTCATAAAGCTTATGCCACCGCCGGTCAAGCTGCAGCGTGTTTACATACAATGTCCATAATGCAGGCTTACCAGGCTGAGTTATTGGGTGATTCTGAGGATGGCGGGGGTATTAGTGCTGATACGGTGTCTGAACTGCGTAGAGCCACAGATTTGTTTCTCAGGGCCACCAAGGAGACGGCTAAATCCATCGGCCGCTCTATGGCAGCCCTGGTGGCCACTGAGAGGCATCTGTGGCTCAACTTAAGTGACATAAAGGACAAAGAAAAACATGTTCTTTTAGATGCACCAGTATCCACGCAAGGGTTATTTGGAGACGCAGTTAATAGTGCTGTAGCGAAGTCACAAGAAGCTTCAAATCAGGCAGCTGCACTTCAGAAACTTCTCCCCCGCCGTTCTTTCTATGAGGCTGCTGAGCGGGAGCAGCCTCACTCCTCTAAAAAGAGCGCTGAGCACCGCGCCACTCAGAAACAGAGCGTTTCCTCCCGTGCTCCCCCACAAAAATCTCGGGGACACGGAGGGCGCTCTCAAACCCAGCAGTCTTCGAGGGGTAAAACGGATCTGCGGACCGTTATTACCGCCAAGAAGGCTGCTGGGAAAAAGTCCTGATGTCTGAGGGCTCAGGACAAATGAGGGTAGTCCCCGCGAAGCAGAGCGGTTAACACCTCTTTTCACGGTGCCCGTCTCTCTTCGGTGCCCTCAGGGGACCGTTCTGCCAACCCTGCCGCCTCCGGTGTTACAGGGCGCAGCGGTCTCCGGCGAGCACATATCTCAAGGTCCACCCGGAAACGTAGTGGCCTCGGGATGCCCGCCCCCTCTGAGGAGGGTGCTAGAGCAGTCTGTTCGGTCGTTCCCTGCCGATGCGCCGTTACAGGGCGACGAACCGACTACTCAACAGCAGGAGAAAAATACGGTGCCGTCTCTCTTCGGTGCCCTCAGGGGACCGTTCTGCCAACCCTGCCGCCTCCGGTGTTACAGGGCGCAGCGGTCTCCGGCGAGCACATATCTCAAGGTCCACCCGGAAACGTAGTGGCCTCGGGATGCCCGCCCCCTCTGAGGAGGGTGCTAGAGCAGTCTGTTCGGTCGCTCCCTGCCGGTGCGCCGTTACAGGGCGACGAACCGACTACTCAACAGCAACACAATCCAGAAACCAGTCTCGAGAGGCTGGTACCTCTAGTAGAATTTTTGACAGCGTGGAAGCTACTGTCAAATGTTTCTCGTTGGGTCCTGCAGACCGTGGAAAAAGGGTATCAGATACAATTCTAGAAACGCCCAACTCGGTTTATGGGGGTCCTGCCCACAGTGGTGGGCCCCGAGCAGGTTCTGGTTATGGAACAGGAAGTAAACACTCTGTTAGAGAAAGGGGCCATAGAATATGTACCTCCCTCCGACAGGGAAACCGGGTTTTACAGCCGGTACTTCATAGTTCCAAAGAAGGACGGGGGATTGCGTCCCATTTTAGATCTTCGAGTTCTGAACGAGTCATTCATTCAGCTCAAGTTCAAAATGTTAACATTGAGACAAATCGTGTCACAGATCAGGTCCGAGGACTGGTTTGTCACGATAGACCTCAAGGACGCATATTTCCGTCCTTGTCATTGGAAGTTCCTGAGGTTTGCTTTCGGGGGCAAAGCATACCAATATCGAGTTCTTCCATTCGGTCTGGCTTTATCACCCCGCACTTTCACCAAATGCGTGGAGGCAGCTCTGGCGCCTCTGCGCCTCCAGGGTGTTCGCATCATGAACTACATCGACGATTGGTTGATTTTAGCTCAGTCGCATCAGATGGCGGTTCAACATCGAGATGTTGTTCTCGCCCATATGAAAGAGTTGGGGTTACGGCTGAACGCCAAGAAGAGTGTGCTTTCTCCATTTTAGAGGACCACTTTTTTAGGCGTGGTTTGGGATTCAGTGTCGATGCAGGCGCGCCTGTCATCGCCACGCTTAGATTCCATCCTGGCAGCTGTGAAAAGTGTAAAGCTAGGCCAGCTACTCACTGTCAAACAGTTCCAGAGACTGTTGGGTCTCATGGCAGCAGCTTCCAACGGGATACCTTTTGGACTGCTGCACATGAGGCCCCTGCAGTGGTGGCTCAGGACCAGAGGGGTTTTCCCCGAGGGGCAACCCATTTCGCACAATCAAGGTCACGCGGCGATGCCTACGTGCCTTGGTAATGTGGAAGAAACCTTTGGTTCCTGTCCCAGGGCCCAGTGCTGGGAGCTCCTTGTCGTCGCAAACTGCTAACGACGGATGCTTCCCTCACGGGTTGGGGAGCGATCCTAGGGGTCGCTCATCTCAAGGTCTGTGAGAAGACCATCATCGTTCCTGGCATATCTATCGCCTAGAGATGTTAGTTGTCTTCCGGGCTCTGAGGAGCTTTATCACAGATCTCAGGGGACACCATGTGTTAGTGCATACGGACAACACGTCGGTAGTCGCCTATATCAACCACCAAGGGGGTTTGCGCTCGCGCCCATTATCCAATCTGGCACGCCATATCCTCTTGTGGTCCCAGGGGAAGTTGCTGTCACTCAAGGCAGCCTACATCCCCGGGGTCCAGAATATAGGAGCAGACACTCTGTCGAGACAGGGGCCGAGGCCCGGGGAATGGAGGCTCCACCCCCGAGGTTGTGGAGCTGATATGGACGGAGTTGGCCAATTATAAATGGATCTGTTTGCGTCTCGAGAGACGTCTCACTGTCCACTTTGGTTCTCCCTCACGCATCCAGCTCCTCTGGGACTGGATGCTAGGGTACAGACGTGGCCGAGGCTACGTCTGTACGCCTTTCCCCCAGTTGCTCTGCTCCCGGGAGTTCTGGAAAGAGTTCGCAGGGACCGGGTTTGCCTGCTTCTTATAGCCCCGCGCTGGCCGGGCAGAGTATGGTTTCCCGATCTTGTGTCCCTCCTCGACGGGCATCCTCTGGAGCTTCCTGTCAGGAGGGGCCTTTTGTCCCAAGCAGGGGGCTCAATATTTTACCCCCGCCAGAACTGTGGAACCTGTGGGCTTGGCTTCTGAGGGGGCCCAGCTCATAGAGTCAGGTCTCTCAACTGAGGTTGCTGAGACCATTCTACAGTCCAGAGCTCCCTCCATGAGGAAACTTTATGCCCTGAAGTGGAGAGTTTTCACTTCTTTGTGTAGTGACCGTCGGTTGGATCCAGTCAACTGCCCAATTGGTACAGTTCTGGAGTTCCTGCAGGACCGGTTCACTGCAGGTCTGACCCCGTCCACTTTAAAGGTTTATGTGGCGGCCATAGGTGCTTATCACATTCCTTTGGGTGGAATGTCTGTGGGGAAAGACCCTTTGGTATCTCGTTTCCCTCGTGGCACTTGGAGGTCCTCCTCCCTTTTGAAAAGCGGACCAGGAGGCGAATAATTTGCTTTGCCCTGTTCGGGCGTTAGACGCATATGTCCACAGAGCTGCCCTGTGGCGTAAGAGTGATCAATTGTTTGTTCGCTTTGGGTCCCCTAACAAAGGAGGTCCAGTGTCTAAGCAAAGGATGAGCAAGTGGGTGGTTGAGGCTATCTCACTTGCTTATGAGGCGGCTGGACAGCCTTCTCCTTTGGCTGTCCGGTCGCACTCTACTAGGAGTATGGCGGCCTCTAAGGCCCTTATATCAGGAGTATCTTTACAGGACGTTTGTGATGCGGCAGGCTGGTCCTCACCGCACACCTTCGTCAGGTTCTACTCGTTATTGTCTTCCTAGTGCTGCGCAATTGATTTCACACAGGACAGACATTTGTAGCTATGGTGGCGTTGGTATAGACGTTCCCCATAGCGTCAATTCGACGCAACGCGAGTTCCCTTGAAAGGGAACGCCTCGGTTACGACTGTAACCTCGGTTCCCTGAAGAGGGAACGAGCGTTGCGTCACCTTGCCATATCTCCTTCATGCCTGTCAGCACGACTTCAGACTCTACGAAGCTTTCGTTTTCTGTTTCGGGCCGGCTTTTATAGCTTCCTGGTACGTGACGTCACCCGCCTCTGACGTTCCGCCACACCATTGGACTGATTTTACATGTGCTTCAAGACGTCATCACGCAAAGCGTTCCCCATAGCGTCAATTCGACGCAACGCTCGTTCCCTCTTCAGGGAACCGAGGTTACAGTCGTAACCGAGGCGTTATGCATACATTGATTTACTTTAGTATTTGTTACGGTTAGTTACTTGAGTAACCATGTTATTTTACTTAATTTGTATTTTTGGCCTTCTTAGGTCAGGTTTTTTTTCTGGACCAACCAATCCCCATTCTTCATTTATGGACTTTTTAATTCTCGACTGTCCCAACTTAAGGACTCCGATCGAGATGGCGAGCCAAAAGAACTCGGACCTATACGTGGTAGGATAAGCGAACCACACATCCACCGCGACTGAACCTTTCCCTATTTGGATTATCTATGGCTCAATCCGTAATTAACTGACATTTCACTAGACTTTGTCTCGGCCGTGGAACACATTGCGTCGGGGTTATTTTTTTTCCTTCTTTTCCTGTTTTTCTTTCCCATTCGTTGGCAGTGCATTAATCTGCCATTGAATTGAACTTTACGTAGAATTGTGTTTTGTATGTGTCATTGAAGGTACTTTGTTTATGTTGTTTATGTTTTGTTTATGTTGTTTGTTTAGTTTATGTTGTTTATGTTTTGTTATTTACTGAATACACACACTCAGACTAAAATCTATGACTCCGGTGTACTCATTCACAACCCAGGCTCTGTGACGATCCATCTTCTGTTGCCAGATAGCATCCGCAGTCAACTGCCTAGCCTATAACTGTTACACTGACAAATCAAATTAATTTAGTAAAATTCAAAAACTTTTTATAGAAAATATTCTATAAACATAGAACTGAACATATATGAATGACTGTAGATATGTGTAATGTTCTCTCATTAACTATACAAAAGTAGGGCTGCATTTCAAAATAAGAAAATAAATAAAATGTGAAAATTGTGCATGCTCAAAAAAAGTGCTTAACTTCAGAAAAATAAAATAAAGGGAGGAAAAATGTCCCATTTTCTGTTTCACACCTTGACTCAACCGTCTCAACCAATTTTACAGATAATAAATCTCAACACATCTTAACAACTGAACAGTTTTAGAGTATCACTTTCTTCCCATCTTATATCCCACTCCCCCACTTTTTAGCTCAGTGAGAGAATTGAACTCTAGCTTGTCTTGCCAGGATTTTAAACCTGGGCTTGAATGGAGTCAGGGCCATTCTCATACACATGTGAAGGTGCTCATTCGTGAGCCTGGAACGATATTTAGTTTTGATAATGTTCATTGTGGAGAAAGGATGGGGATTTGTCTGTAGTCATCACTTCAATGTCAATTCCCATTTCCAAAAGAGAGTTTAGACCTCTCTTAAAGGACAAGTTCGGTATTTTACACTTAAAGCCCTGTTTACAGATCGTATCTGATGAAATAGAATGGTTAAGATTAAAATTTGGACACATGCTGCTGTCCCGAGAATTGTAGGTTTATTTCGCTTCACCCCCCCACCCCCACAATGGTTGTCTATATGCACTGGAAGATTCCGACCTAAAAACACATTAAACTTTCGTTTACAAAGACGTGAAACTCACCGAGTGGTCAGGGGTGTTCACTGATATGTTCCCTCAAAAATCGCTGAAAAAGATGCATTCCAACAGGTTTTATCGTAGTTTTTGTCCAACTCCATTGACTTAATAGGACGTGCTGTGAGACCGCAGCACCTTTACGGTATTACTCCGCCGCTTCTTCTGCTTCTTCTGTGTATTCAATGAAATGCCCGTGGTTTGCTTGCAATTGGCAAAGGTGCATTATCGCCACCAACTGGGCTGGAGTGTCTATTATTCAAGCTCTCAACGGAAGAATCACGGGTGTGACGTGTTTGGCAAAATAGGTCCACAAAAGCGAAATAAACCTAAAATTCTCGGGACAACAGCATGTGTCCAAATTTTAATCTTAACCGTTCTATTTCATCAGATACGATCTGTAAACAGGGCTTTAAGTGTAAAATACCGAACTTGTCCTTTAACCCTCTGGGGTCTGAGCTGTTTTCTGGCCCTGGAGGTGTTCTGACATGCTGTGCTTATTTCTGTTACTTGTGACATTGTCATGGCTAAAGTCTTATTACACTGTATTTAGCACAAACTCTGCTACAATAATATATCAGCAGCATGTGTGTAAAAGTTTGTAGTTTTGAGATAATGACCTTTATGCGTGGTTTGTGAAAATACAACAAAAAAATTGTCACTGAAATAAGGCCATGAAACCCATACTGATTATTTCTTCACAAGACTTTTGAAAATTGTATCACGTAGCCTAGAATATTTGCTCCAAAACTATGTGAAAATCACCCTGACCGCTCATTCAGATAAGACAATATATTGATTTAATATTTCTAAGACGTGTTTTGTGTGAAAAAGCCTTATGCGAAGAGGCGTGATCATCTCATTAATATGTAAGGCTTTAACACCTGAGAAAGACAAAGACACTCCCCTAACGGCCCTATTAGGAGCGATCAGGCCCTGTCATTCAGAGCAACCTTGCACAAAGAATGAGGAGATTTAAAAAATAATGGCTTTTAGATTGTTTGCATTTATTTACAACACAACATAATCCAAAGATACACAACAAATGACAAAAGAGCACATTGAAAACAAAGATCCAAAGACAGAGACCTTTGTGCCATTCCTAAAAACATTGTACATACCTTTCATTTCCAAGGTGTTTGATTTTACTTTACCATGTTCATGTACAGAGACTCATGTGAATGTTGAAGTCAGCAGGACTCAGTTGCATCTGGTCCCTGAAAGAAAAGAAAAAAAGTGAACATACTGGTATCAAGAGAAACTAGGCCTGCACGATTTTGGGAATCAATTTTAGATTTTTCTGGTTAAAATTGCTTTTTAAAATTCACAGAATACACATACACACACACAAATGTTTCCAACAATATATAATATAATGAACACCATGTTTGTTGTGCCTTGTAGGCACAAGCTATGTGCAGTACTGCATAAAATAATAATAACAATAACCTATAGCAGCCTATAAATCTTCCAAAAGATTTCAGTAACAATGCTAGAGAAAAATATATTGATTATCTTATGTTACTTCAAATGTTTCCATTCGTTATTATGATATGAAATGAGATAATAGTAAAAACATAAAGCCTAATGTTTGGTGCATTTTTCCTTTCAAACGCGATCGCGCTCCAAAATATGATACATTCAAACGCGATCGCGCTCCAAAATATGATACATTCAAACGCGATCGCGCTCCAAAATATGATACATTCAAACCCACAGCGCACTCCAAAATATGATACATTCAAACGTGATCGCGCTCCAAAATATGATACATTCAAACGCGATCGCGCTCCAAAATATGATACATTCAAACGCGATCACGCTCCAAAATATTAAACATTATGGTTATACATATCTATGTTTGAGCAGATATCCACAAACAGTATTTAACAGTAAACACGGGTCTAAATAGTATAATATTCACCATATATCTAGCAACAGTTTATGCAACAATACCATAAACTAATAAGTAAGAATTTCTTACCTTACATCTTTCTTGTCTTCAAATCGCGTTCTTCTTCTTCTGAGGTAAATCCAATGTAAGCTCAGACGTGTCTTCCAAACTCGACGAAAAGCAGAGACTTGTGAAGTTTTTTGGTGTTTTGTGTTTGAGGTAAGGAGGGCGTTCGCGTTCCATGTGGACGATTTGCATGTGAATCACTTTTGCGCGAGTGGGCGTGGTCGAATTAAAAGTAATTAGCAAGCGTTTGAGATACTGGACATCCTGTTGGTTTTATACAAATTACTTAAACAGAGAATATTAGTTTTCAGTTTGAATCCGATCATTTAAAAGTACACACTTAAATGTGTATAAAGGTATATGGCTCATAAATGTGTGACAAGTATTCGCTGAGTTTTGTTTCAGTTTATAGACATGCTCAAGAAAAAAAAGTTTACCGCGATGGAGAGGCAGAACGCACACCCTGTTTATTTTCTTTATTTTACAAAAGTACAATGTTTTGATTTGATTGTAAGTGGACACATACAAAAGTAGAAATATCACAGATTCTTTTTTTATTTATTTTTTTCTTCTGTATGACCATAAATGACGGAGTAATTTAAGTTTATTGTGCTACAATGTGAAGAAAATCCAGCAAAACGCGGGGACGCGTTTGCCGACCTCAGAGGGTTAAAGTCTATGTAGAGAGAATGGTGTCGTCTTAGCGGCCCCTAATTTAATAACAAATGATTGTTGCGACGGAAGCGAATCAATCAAAACTAACTTTAGCTGGAAAATAACTTTATTAAAGAACCGCTATAAAGCCAAAACAATCTCTGTTACCTTAAATTATACGTTTATCTCTGTAAAGCTGCATTGAAACAATCTACATTGTTAAAAGCGCTATATAAATGAAGATGACTTGACTTGACTTGACTTGACTTGACATTCACATTTATCCAAAAAGTTGTGATGTGTCTTGAGGACAACAAACCACTGAAAGGGCGTCTATTGACGCTGAAGAATGATTTGTTCAGTGAGTGAATCACTCAGAATGGATTATTTGTTGAGCTGAGTATTGAGAAGTTTTTGTTTTTTCCCCTCTTTACAAATGTGAGGTCGCAGTATTACACACAAGCCCCTGCCCGGTGAGAATGGCCCATCAAGGTATGGGCCAGCTGAAAAACTGTTTTGAGTCAGCTATCTCAGAAAAATATGTTTTTATCAGTTTCAAATTAGAAAATAAGTAAATGTGACCAAATCTTTGTAAACTGAACATAATGAGCTTCATTTTGATACTGACACTGCACGCAAGGAAGAGAGCCTTCTGAAGCCCCGTTCACACCACCAGCGACACACAGTGACAAAGCGACACGATCCCATTCATTTCAATGGAGCGCTGGCGACTTCTGGCGACACTGACCGTTGGCGACAGAATGTGGGCGTGTCAAGCCACGCGAGACCCGCAACAAAAGTTCAGAAATTTCAACTTTCGCGAGCGACAACCAATAGGAAAGAAGCCTTTCAGTGGAGCTCAGCTCACGTCACCGTCTCGAGTGCAAGCAAGACAGAAGAGTTCGAGGGCGATTTCACTGTTTTATATGATTTGACTGTAACCACAAACATGGATATAATAAAATGATTCATGGAAAAGAAACTGTCGACAGTCTCAGTGAGTTTAATTCACACATTTATAGTTCGAGTGTTGTAGTTTTATGATGCAAGTTTAGCACTGCTGCAGTTCATTTTACAGTTTCCCCTGCATTATGTTGACTATTAGGGACAATAAAATTGATTATTTGTCAAATTCGAATGACATTTAGGTAATTGATTGACAGTATGAGTGAGTTTCATTTGTTGATTGATCGATCGTTAATCTAGTAAATGATTTAATCCACTGAACACTGCTGTGGTAATATAAAAACACTCTCCCAACAGCATACTGTTTCTTTTGAGCCTAACTCCTAGTCAAATTAAAATGATATAGTTGTATATATGACTTGTGATGGTATTTTGTATAGATATGGCCAGACATGCAGTCTACCAGTCACATTAGAGTACAGAGACTAGCGACATATAGCGACAAAGTCGCTGGCGGTGTGAACGGGGCTTAACAATGAGAGGAATACATAACAGTATTTGCCACTCTTTTTTCTTGTCTTTATTTTACAAATTTTTTTATACAGATTTTTTTTGTTTTTCAATAAAACTTGGTCACAGAGTTGAACTAATTTGAAACTTGCAAAAGCACCTTTTGTTATATAGCTAGCTCAATTAAACTTTAAAGTAGCCATTATAACAGGCCAGTGTGGCCCGTTCATGTGAGCGCATATGATAATGGGGAATAAATGGTTAGGGCAAGGTGAAACACTCTTCTAATTGCTGCTATCTCTGAGTCAGCTATCTCAGAAAAGGTGCTTTTGCAAGTTTCAAATTAGTTAAACTGTGGCACAGTTTTACTGCAAAACATAAAACTGTATAAAAAAATGATAAAATAAAGGAAAGAAAAAAGAGGGGCAAATACTGTTATGCATTGCTCTCATTGTAAGAAGGCTCTCTTCTTTGGCATCTGAGGATGGAGTGCATGCACTCTTTTTTCTTTTAAAATCTCAAGCTTTTTTTCATGTGTTTCCTATCAAAATGAAGCTCATTATGTTCAGTTTACAAAGATTTGGTCACATTTACTTATTTTTAACTAATTTGAAACTTATGAAAACATATTTTCTGAGCTAGCTGACTCAAACCAGTTTTTCAGCTTGCCATGGCTCTAGCCAATGCCATGATGGGCCATTCTCACCTGGCAGGGGCTTTGTGGAATGCTGCAACCTCATTGGCTAGTTTGAATACAGACTCTGGGTTATCTATGGTTATAGAGAGACACTAGTTTGTTTCAAACTATCCTGCTGGAGGACATCTTTGCTTTGACTTGGACTTAATTTCACTTCGTTTGATAGTTGCAATGGCTGAACAAGCTCAGAAGAGGTAAGGCTTGTGTTTTTGTTTCTTAAATGTTATTTGTGTTTCATTCAGAGGATGTTTCCTTCATTTAGAGAATTATTATATTCAAGAATAATCATTTGAGGTCAGAGGTCATTGTGGTGGTTAACCATGCTTCTATGGCGGTCACAAAGATTTCTGTGTGAATACTTTGAACACTTTTTTGAATGAACAATGTCATTAGTATCTTTGTAAACTGAGCTTTATTTTGATTAGAAAAGAAAAAAGACTGCATGCACACCACCCTCAGAGATACATAACAGTATTTGCCACTCTTTTTTCTTTTCTTTATTTAAAATGTTTTATACCATTAGAACAGGCCAGTTACATTTGAATTGGGGTTTTTATCTCATCAAAAGAACAAACCTGCTGTTCAATGTTTCAAAGTAAAGTAATTGGGGTTTTAAAGTTTTAAAAGTTGAACCTGAGCCCCATGGAAATGTTAATAGGACGGGCCCTGTTCTGCTGCATATTTAGAGTTTTTTAATCTCTTTTTTTTAATCATGTCTCATTCTTTCAGATCATTGTTTAAATAATTTATTCTATATCATGTCATTTTGTCTTGAAGGTCTGCTGATCCCACCGTTGTGCACTGCTTGCTGTGCCAAAAGCCCCAGGACAATCTCTCTGTTCATCTGACCAGGGTGTACATGAAGAAAAGCACGCCTGAGGAAAGAGCAGCCGAGGTCCAGAAAGCCAAGGCTTGGGGCAGAGAGTGGGTCCGCAGCAACAGGACCTGGGACCACACCCAGCTCTGTGTGCTCCTGCCTGACAGACGCTCTCGGGTCACCATGGTCAAGGAGCTTCTTCGACGTGTTTTTTTTTTATCACGAACCAGCCCCGGGAGTCTGAGTCTGAAAGTGACCTGGACGAAGAAGCTGCTGCTGCTCTGTCTGATATTCCTCTAACGTAAGGGCAATACTTAAATGCTTAAAGGAACACGTCGACATTTTGGGACTTTAGCTTATTCAACATATCCCCCAGAGTTAGATAAATCCATACATACCTTTTTCATCTCCGTGCGTGCTGTAACTCTATCTGACACACCCACCGCTAGCCTAGCTTAGCACAAAGACTGGAGGTAAATGGCTCCAGCTAGCATAGCGCTCCCAATAAGTGACAAAATAACGCCAACATTTTCCTATTTACATGTTGTGATGTGTATAGTCACAGTGTGTACAAATAACAAGGTCACATCATGAGACACAGCCATCTTATAACCGTACACACACTGGGAACTATATTCTCAGAAGGCGAAGCACTGCTACTTCTGCGGAGTGATTTACTCCAACTCTGAGGAACTCTGCTCCTCACCACGGGGCTTCTCAGTGCTGCGAGTAAATCACTCCACAGAAGTAGCAGTGCTTCGCCTTCTGAGAATATAGTTCCCAGTCTGTGTACGGTTAGAAGATGGCTGTGTCTCATGATGTGACCTTGTTATTTGTATTATTTGTATTATTATTTAACGTTAGCCAGTTGGCGAAGAGTTCTTTGAAAGGTTGTTCTTCAGTAGCCTGGTAATACCATACTCTGCTACTTCGCTTTGCTTTGTAGACAGAGTCTGGCATGGCATAATTGAAAAGCGTTTTCTTTCTCGCGGGGGGGGCTTGTCTGAAGTTTAAAATCATTGGTTACCCGTAAGCCAATCACATAACGTTTGGTTATGGCGTGTGTTATGTGCATGCTCAGCCGCATCTAACTTCCACTGTAAAACACATGTATGATGCGAAAACAAAACCATCGAGCAAAATACTGGAGTGAACATGGCTGTGAATGACTTTTGCAGATTATGTGAAGTAAATCTACGCATCCACGGTACAATCAGCGTCTACGTCACGGCTCTCAGCCCGCCCTCTGTTTGTTGATTGGCCGGAGGAAAACAGGGAAAACGGTCGCTATCTCAGACTGAGTACAGAAGCTAAATGAAATTGAGCGGAAGTACGAAGTCTGTATTAGTCAGGCTAGTTCTTCAGTAAAGTTATCAAAGAAAGGTCGGCCATAAATCTTTATTTACTGCTGGATCACATTTGGCAATATATTATTCTCTACTGCATGCTTATGCTTCTCTGTAATGGACAGTCTGTATTAATATTTGTGGCCATAATTGTCGGTGGTGGTAGTTATGTTTGAGGCCTATAATAAAATTTTACCTAGTAGCGTGTGTGTGTATGTGTGTGCGTCTTGTGTGTGCGTCTAGCAGAGACAGCGCGCATGATATTGATGTTGGTCTCGGGTCGGGTTCGGGCTGAAAAATTGCAGACGTTTTCGGGCTGGGGCCGGATTAGGGCTTGAACACCACGGGCCAGGTCTCGGTTAGGGCTGGATGTTTTGCCCCGTGAGGGGCTCTAGGCAGTATGCTAGCTGGAGCCGTTTACCTCCAGTCTTTGTGCTAAGATAGGCTAGCAGTGGGTGTGTCAGACAGAGTTACGGCATGCATGGAGATGATAAGGGTTTGTGTGGACTTATCTAACTCTGGGGGATGCAGTGAATAAGCTAAAGTCCCAAAAAGTCGCTGTGTTCCTTTAAGCTGAAATGCTTAAATGTAAATGCTTTCTTACTTAGTATTTTTATCAATAACTTTAATAGTCTTGTCTGTTATGTTCCAAACAGCCGGGTCGTTCAGAGGGCTCCTGGCATTAAAGACTGCCAGAAGATTTTGAGAGTGGCAAAGTCGGACGTGCTCAGGATCCAGAGGGACCTGCAGGTGGGCAGAGAACTCTCCAACACCGACAAGACGCTCTACCTTTATTACTGCGAGGAGCTCTTGGTGTTCGTCCACATGCAGCGTCCAAGAGCCGTGGAAGCCTTGACGGTAAGTTCATCTATCTTAACGAGTTTACACTTGTGATATGCTTTAATATTGGCACACTTATGCATTTGTAAATAACACCTTTTGAATATTTTCCAGGATGCAGAGTGGGTGAACAGGACCGAGCTGGGTGACAGGGTTGAGATCGGCATACAAAGGGATACAACCTCGAGTATGCTCTGGTTGACACTGCATGAAAATTGGGATTTCCGACCCCGTAAACGGCCGTAAATCTCCCTAATTTTCGGCAGTTAACGACAATTTACAGCCTGTGAACGTCGCGTTCGTCTGTGCCGAATATTGTCGGAAACGAACCATGACGTATGCAGAGCACTCGCGCCGGAGGTGTGAATGGCTCTAATTACCATATGAATAGCAGCTCACGCCAGAGAAAGGCTTGAATTTCCTCACTCACTATTGGTTGAACCCACGTGGTTTAAACAAGAAAAATCACTCGTGATTGGTTGGCAGATCTGTTACTATTGGTCACCCTCGCTCATTATAAATTCAAAAAATTATAATATTCATATAAATAATAATATATAAATTATTTTTTATATTCATAAATTATATTTATATAAATTATGATATAAATATTTTTTTTATATTCATAATATGCTATTCTGTGGTATATTCATGTCATTGTTAACCTATGGACTACACTATTATTACCATCAAGGACATGAATTTATAAAGGAAAGGAAAATTTGCCAGGGACATGCTGTTTATTCAAAGAAAGAGCTTTATTAGCACAAACACAAAACAATATACACCTATGTACAAAGCATAGACCATCTGCACACACAACAAATTGGAAGGTCAGTGTCTGTTTTCATCTTCGGAGCTGTAGGTGACTAGCGGCGTTCTCTCTGAATTCGATCCACTTTGAAAACGTCTGTGGTGCGTTGCCCTGTATTTAGGAGTCGCCTCGAGATTCGACTGCAGCGTAGCAAAGAGCTCTGTGAGCTCCTGGCTGGTGGTTGAACTTCATCGGACATCAGATCTATGGTGGCGCACTTCCAAATGCCCACGTCATCCTCACCTAGCACACCGTCTCGCTTCCGAGCTGAACTCTTCACAGCTTCGGCCTGCAATGCCAGATATCTGGTTGTTTGTACCTGAAGCTCCTGCGAACTGTCTCGTAGTACGTCTTACAGGCAGTTGGAAAACAATTAAATGAGAGTGATATGAATAAAAACAACACAAGTCACAGTAAAATGAAACAAGGAGAAAATAGTAAAAGTTACTTACAATGTCGTCATGATCAGCGTCAAGTAAATGTGAGGTTACGCCCTCGTTATGAGGCGAGGTTACTCTGTGAAAACAAAATGTATGATTAAGATCGTAAACTATAACGGATCTATTGTCTTATACAAGAGAATGAAAGCATATTCTTTGAATCTTACCTTTAAAATGTTTGTAAGTTTTTATGAAAGTAAAAAAATAAAAGAATGTAAGATTCTTTTTTTTTATTTTTTATTTTTACCTTGCTCCAGTTCGTAGCGCCCACAATTTGTCTCAGAGTTGAGAAGATGGCATACTGCTTCCTGTAAATTACAGGATTTACAATTATTAAACAAATAATAGCCATCACTCCCATGACCTCTTGCTTTATGATGAAATCATGAAAAACAGAATATTCTTACATTTCACAAGGCCTGACAAAATACAAAAGTGACCGATGAGATGAATACTTACTGGGTGTCAACAGGTCTTTGCTCAGAGGTGCGCTAGCATCTTAAGGGCGAAAAAAACAAAGAATATTCAAAAATGTACAATTATTGAAATCAAACAAAAAGGTAAGAATTACCACACTCTGCTCTTCTAAGCAAGACTGTCTGAAACATGTCATTAAGCCAATAAAATAAACTGTTACCAAACTTGATTCTCAAGCAGTAAGTAAAGACCAATTTATAGTTATGCGTCGACCTCCCGCTGTAGCTATAGAGTAGGCTGTGTACATAGCGTACCCTTTAGCACACCCTGACGTGCACCTCTCCCAAAATGTAACAATGCGTAAATTTTACGTGGACGGAAGCGCTGTGATTGGTCTAGAACGCCTCCCTCGGGTTTCACAGGCTTCTTTCTGCATGTGTAATTGTGCGTCAACAGGGACAACAATGCAGAAGTATAAATGAAACAGTGTAGCCTATAGCGTAGAGGCTCGGGCTTCGGTCTGACGCAAAAGTATAAATCAGCCTTAAAGGATTAGTTGACACTACTGGAACTTCAAACGGGCAGAGGGACGACCAGACTCTGACCATAGAAGGCTGCCCGTTTGAAGTTCCAGTAGTGTCAGTTACTTTTCAAACGTTCTATGGAAAGATGAAACTTAAACATTAGCTTTTTTTGTCCATTCAAGATGAGTAGGTTCTCACTCTTAATTAAGCGGCTTAAATAACTCTGACCAGCACTGTATATATTTAAAATAGATTATTCACAAGCAGTAAAAAACTACTTGTCTTGAATGGAGTGTGACTTTGTGCAGAGCAATGTTTTGTGCAGGGGGAAAAGTACTTACCAGGAGTGGACATTTCACTGCCAGGGCGCTCCACTTGGCTAGACATGGCACAATCTTTATTAGATAAAACACATGAATAAGCCTGTGACTTATGTTGTACACAACACAATATTATGTTTAAGTTGTCACCAGTATTGTGCAACATGCTGGTGTCCTCAATGGGCTGCAGCTTCCTTCGTACATTATTGAAGGGGGTAACGTTATATCTTGACGCTTATACAGAGGTAATGTAAAATAAAATATATAAAAAGTTAAAGAATTAAATTTTTAAACTGCAATTATAAATTAAGAGAAAACGATTACCCCTGATATTCTCATCCGAATCCAATAATACTGCAAAATAAAAATAAAATCAATCATTTGTATAAAATTTCAGGCCCAATTTGTATCAACCGATTTTATATTTCAAATGTATAAAATATCTGAAAATGAGAATACCATTTCTAACAGAACCCTCCGAATTTTTTTTTTGTTTTTTTTTTTGTGTGCTTCCTCGTAACGTTAAGTTAACGTTAGATCTAATCACCTCATCGTCCTTCTCCTCTGCCTGGTAACGTTGTTACGTTAGGTGTCACATTCACGACACACATTTATAAATTAGACAATTCACCTTTAAACCCACCTTGCATCGTCTGTGAACCCCGTAGCAAGCTGCTATATGGACAAGCTAACTTAGTTAGCAAAGAGCTAAGTTAGCCAGTCAGACTCAGAACTCTATGCCATGCTGCTATCGGTTTACGTGCAGTTTAGTATCCCAAATTGACATATTCTCTCGTGTACAGCTAAAATAACATGGAAACTGAACATGAACCATGAGCAGCAAGCTAACTTAACAAAAAAAAAGCGCCAAAAGCTAACGAGAAGTTGTTTACACAGAGAGTGCGCGCGCGCAACCGGCTCTCTCTCTCTCTGGTCGTTCTTTTAGTTAAAACATGCGCCCTGTCACAAACGCAGCCGTTCATCTACATTACTCACCGATCAAATAAGACTTTGGCGGGACAAAAATTCACTTTGGCAGGCGCTAAAACAAGTTCAATGCAGGAGAATTCATGCGTGAGTTTCCATTAGACTCGCACGGTAGCCAGGCAAATGGCGAGCTCAGCTGTTGTTGACGCTGTGTGTGCTTCAAGATTATGACGCAAGTGCTAAGATTCCGATTGGCCAAGAGAAAAAGTGCTAAGATTCCGATTGGCCCAGAGAAATGTAAATTATAATATTTATCCAATAATGTTTCGCAATTCTAGCCTGCATGGCAGTTTACTGTGAGAAACAATACAGAAAATACAGGAATATATAATTGTTTGTGTTTTGTTAGCTTAAGTTTCAGTGTGGATGTTTGTGTAACCTTTAGACATTAATGAAGATAATTTAATATTTTGTCTAAATAATGCAGAAAACCATCTATCTTTGGATAAAAGCGTCTGACAAATGGATAAATGTAAAATGATATATATTGCCACCACTGTAAGTCCAGATGTTCCTTCATGAACAACAGCCTTTTAAAGTGGATTTTAATGTGGTTATTCAATTTGTCCCATTTTGTCTGTTTAATAATACTGCTATTGTCATGTATTAGAATGATGGTCTGTATCTTTAAGATGTGAGTGTACTAATATGTATGCAAGACCGGATGTAGGAGGAGTTCACGTTAAGAGGCAGAAAAGTAAAGACGCCATGTAGAAAGCTATCAAGCGTGTGACTGATTTAATTCGGCAGAGTGTGTAAGAGATATCTGATTACACAAGAAAGCAGATATATAACATTGGCGACGAGGATGCAGCCAAGTGGGGTGTGAGCACTGATTGCACGCGATGGAAAAGTCTGGTATTCCTACGTTTGAGTGCTACAAAGATCCTGCGACACTTGGTTCGAGATGGACGAGGTGGCTGACATCGTTTGAACTTTATGCGGACGGTAAAGGACTTATAATTGAAGAAGATGTCGCTGCTGCAGTTCGTCAGCGGCGCAGAGCACTTCTTTTGCATTACGCTGGACCTGATGTTCAAGATATATTCTCCACTCTGGCGGATACGGGGGGTGCTGGCGATTACGACGCGGCCGTTGCAGCTTTGAATGCATACTTCGTGCCACGAGTGAATACTGCGTATGCAAGGCAGTCTTTTTATAAACTTTCCCAAAACCCAAGTGAAACGATTCAACAGTTCACAACACGTCTCAGACAGGCAGCAAAGGACTGTGCATTTGCAGATGACATGACTAATCAAATCCGGGATGCCATCGTAGGCAAATGTTTATCAATGTACGTGCGTCGTAAACTTTTGGAGGAAGGACCTAATCTCACGCTCGATCGTGCGTTGGAGGTTGCTGCCCTCTGTGAACGGATAGAGGAACAGATGGCTGCATCATCGGTGAGTGACGTATCAAAGCCTGACACTGAGTCTGTGAATCGCGTCTGGAAAAAAGGGGGAAAGATGAAAGGACAATTCAAGGGAAAACAGCAAGCTGAATGCTGTAAGTTGAACAAACAATGCTACAGATGTGGGAATACAGATCATTTGGGAAGAGATTTAAAATGTCCTGCGAGAGGCCAGACATGCCACAAATGTAAAGGAAGAGATCATTTCTCAAAAATGTGCAAAACTAAAAATGTGAAGCAGCAAACAGTTAACCATGTTGAAGGGCAAGCTGAATATGCATTTGTCATTCAAGACGACTACATGGCTGATAGAATGAATATCTGCTTGGGAAATGTCAATTTGAAAATGCTTGTAGACTCTGGTGCGACCAGCAATATCATTGATGAAAGAACATGGGAGGAACTGAAGGCAAAGAATATTAGATGCCATTCGTACATTCCGGAAACAGAGAGGAAATTGTTCTCTTATTCGTCTAATCAGCCATTACCACTAAAGGGAGCTTTCAAGTGTGAAGCAAGAATAGGCAGCCGGTCGGTATATGCTGAATTCATTGTAATTAAAGGGATAGGAGAGCCACTGTTGGGGAGAGACACTGCCATGAAACTCGGAGTACTGAAGATCGGCACAAACATTGCAGCTGTAACAGACCTCAAGCAGTCGCTCCATTCACAATACCCAGAAGTGTTTCAAGGAGTTGGTAAGCTGAAAACCAAGCAAATTAGTTTGTACATAGACCCAAAGATTCAGCCAGTTGCTCAGCCTTTAAGGCGGATTCCATTTAATTTAAGGGTTCCTGTTGAAGAAAAGATAAAAGAACTCTTAGAAATGGACATTATTGAAGAAGTGAACGGGCCTACTCCGTGGGTTAATCCGGTTGTGATTGTTCCAAAAGCAAATGCTGAAATTAGGCTTTGTCTTGACATGCGACAAGCCAATCGAGCAATCATTAGGGAAAGATACCCCATCCCCACTGTAGATGAGCTGCTACAGAGTATGAATGGGTCTATGGTCTTCAGCAAATTAGATCTTAAATGGGGATATCACCAGTTAGAGTTAACGCCAGAGTCCCGCCAGATCACAACGTTTGCAGTTCACAATGGAGTGTACAGATACAAGCGGCTCATTTTTGGAGTATCTTCTGCAAGTGAACAATACCAACATGAGATCGCGTCTGCCCTTGCTGGAATAGAGGGAGTTGAAAACATCTCTGATGATGTCATTGTGCATGCGCCTGACCATAAAACACACAATCACCGTCTACATGCTGTCATGAAACGTCTGAGAGAATGTGGGCTAACTCTGAATCCTGCAAAATGTCAGTTCAGTATGGATCGCTTAAATTTTATGGGGATTCTACTCACACAAAAAGGTATTGGGCCCACTGATGAGAGAGTCAGGGCTGTGGTGGAGGCTCGAGAGCCACAGAACGCCTCAGAGGTTCGGAGTTTTCTTGGACTTGTCAATTACAGCAGCAGATTTATTCCACAATTTGCAACCTTGGCAGAGCCCTTGAGACGTCTTACCAGAAAAGACTCCAAATTCATCTTTGGTCCTGAACAAAAAAGTGCATTTAAGGCTCTGAAAGGAGAACTGGCAAAATCAGGGACCTTAGCATACTTTGACAAAGATGCACCAACCCAAGTTATAGCCGATGCCAGCCCTGTAGGGTTGGGGGCTGTATTGACACAGTGTCAAAAAGGACAAATGGTGCCAGTGTGCTACATCAGTAGAAGTTTATCAGATTGTGAGAGACGGTACTCCCAGACTGAGAAGGAGGCCCTTGCCCTTGTATGGGCCTGTGAGAAGCTTCACCCATATGTCTATGGAAGACAATTTGATCTGGTCACAGACCATAAGCCATTAGAGACAATCTACAGTCCACGTTCTAAGCCCTGTGCCCGCATTGAGCGGTGGGTTTTGCGTCTTCAACCATACGACTTTAAGGTTGTCTATGTTTCTGGAAAAGAGAACATTGCTGATCCCTTGTCAAGACTTCTAGGAAGCACAGCAATGAGAGACAAGCACTTGCATGATTCGGATGAATATGTGAGATTTGTAGCCATTAATGCCACCCCGAGAGCCCTAACCACAAGGGAAGTGGAAGAGGCGTCAGAAAAAGATCCCGAACTAATAGAGGTGAGAAAAGCTATTGAAAGTGGACACTTTGAAAAGTGTATGACATATGCAGCTGTTGCTAGGGAGCTATGCGTGGTAGGTTTTTTAATACTACGTGGAACACGCATTGTTCTTCCAAAAACATTACAACCACGAGCAATAGCACTTGCCCACGAGGGACACATAGGTATTGTTGGGACCAAACAGCACCTGAGGAGCAAAGTATGGTGGCCTGGCATGGACAGAGCGGCCGAGAGATATTGCAAATCATGCCATGGCTGTCAAATTGTCTCTCGTCCTGATGCGCCAGAACCATTGCGACCCTCACCATTGCCAGATGGACCATGGCAAGATCTAGCAGTAGATTTATTGGGTCCTCTGCCATCAAAACACTCAATCCTAGTTGTGGTGGATTACTACAGTAGGTATTATGAGTATGACATACTGACCTCAACCACTGCAACAAAAGTGATTGACAGCCTTGAGGACATATTCAGCCGGCATGGACTTCCTGCCACACTAAAATCAGATAATGGACCTCAATTCAAATCAGATGAATTCAGGAGTTTCTGTGAAGAAAACGGGATCAGACACCTGAAAACAACGCCTAAATGGGCTCAAGCGAATGGTGAAGTCGAGCGCCAGAATGCCTCCATCATGAAACGAATCCGCATTGCACAGTCGGAAGGACTTGACTGGCAAAAGGAACTCAGGAAGTATGTTACAGTGTACAGAGGAATTGTACATAACACCACAGGCAAAAGCCCCGCTGAACTTCTGTTTAAAAGAAAAATGAGAGGCAAGTTACCTGAACTCACACCAGTAGACAAAGATCTCGAAGTTCACGACCATGACGCTGAGAAAAAAGGAAAATATAAACTGTATGCAGATGAACATCGCAAAGCAGATTTCTCAAATGTAGCTGTTGGAGATCGGGTTCTGATCAGGCAGGACAAGACGGACAAGTTTACCACACCGTTTAACGCAACACCTCACACAGTGGTCAGCAAAGCTGGGAACAAAATAACTGTCGAGTCACCCACGTGAGCCCAGTACAGTCGCAACACAACATTTGTAAAGAAATATGTAGAAAGCGAGAAAGGGAATGCTGACTGTTCCACAGATTCAGATCAACAGACATTGTCAGAGGAATCAGAGAGACTTGTGCCTATGGTTGAGTGTCACCAAGACATTACATATGTCAAGCCCCAAAGACAAAAAAAAGTACCTCAAAAATTTGCTGACAAAAAAGTAAAGACGCCATGTAGAAAGCTATCAAGCGTGTGACTGATTTAATTCGGCAGAGTGTGTAAGAGATATCTGATTACACAAGAAAGCAGATATATAACAGCTATCACAAAAAGGGCAGTGAAAATTTCTGCAACATGTTGTGCATTGCTCCAATAGTGGTAGCGCTGAACCTTTCTGAATTGTTATGTGGTTCTGTGTTCTCCTATGGTCTACTACACTCTACACTATTATTACCATCAAGGACATGAATGAATTTATTGAGGAAAAGAAAAATTTCCAGGGACGTGCTGTTTAATCAAAGAAAGAGCTTTATTTGCAAAAACACACAACTATATACAAAGTGTATGAGATCTTCCCACACAACATATTTTATTCAAACTCCACTGGCTACCTGTCACATTCAGGATTGATTTAAATTTTTTACTATTTGTGTATAAAGCTCTTAACAAACCGGCCCCCCAATATCTGACCAATCTCCTCTGCCCGTACACTCCATCTCGTACTTTGAGATCCAGTGATCATTGTCTTCTTATCGTGCCCAGATCCAGACTTAAAAAACGAGGCGACTGCACTTTTGCGACTGCAGGCCCAAAACTTTGGAACAGTCTACCCCTCTATATCAGACTAGCTCCCTCAATTTCCATCTTCAAAACATCCTTGAAAACTTATTTATTGTCTCTTGCTTTTAATACCCCTTGACTATGATACAACTATTGTTTTTTTTTTGTTTTTTTTTTGTCCTGTTTCTGCCCTGCATTTTATCTATTGCCCTGTACAGCACTTTGGTCAGCCTTGGCTGTTTTTAATTGTGCGTTATAAATAAATATTGTATTGTATTGTATTTTTTTTAGAATTAAGTTAATACCTTTTAGTCACCTGGGATAAAACTCCCCCTGCTACCCTCATTTGCATTTGTAAAGCTCACAGCAGTCTCATTTACATGTTAAAGCATTAGAGGGAGGGTGGTCACGGGGCAAGCAAGTCCCACGTCAATTTCCGACAATTTCTGACAGTTTGTAGTGTTGCCTGTAAATTGCCGTTTGCAGTCGTAAACCTGAACTTCCACGACAATCTACAGCGCCGGTAACTGTCGAAAATCCCACTTTTCATGCAGTGTGAGGAGCAAGAGGAGCAAGGAGCAAGCTGTAAGTTTTAAGGCTACATTGCTGTAAGGCCTGAGAACATTCAGCCGGAAAAACTCTGCAAGAGTTTCTTTGTCTCGTCGTCCGGCGTGGATGTTCACAGTGTCTCGCGGGACATGAATCGGCTCCATAAATTGTAAGTGCCTAACACAGGTCCATGTGCATGTGTGTTAATGGATACACTTAATTGCATCTTGCCTTATCACAGTCACATCACAATTAACATTTCCTTTTTCATTTTCTTTCTGCAGCTACAAGCTGTCTCCTTTCTCTGCCCAGTGTGTGTGGAGGGCGGTTGAGGTGGCTGCAGAAAAGCTCCCGGCGCAACAACAGGGGGAACTGCACCATTACCTGGCCCTCAGCGCTGGTGCGGTCCGGCCTCAGGATGTCGTCGACGCAGCTCTGCTGCTGGAATCATTGGCCAGGTACGTCTCTTTATCCAACCACGGCATAACTCATCACAAACAATTTACACAGGAAAATGATCAAGTTGTCATTCAGCATTTTTTCATATATTATAAACCTTATATTCCTCACTTATACAGCACTTCTGCGGACGAGACATCCTTGGCCACAAGCGGTACAGCTCGGAAGGACTTTGTTGAGTTTGTGATTTCCTGTTTCGCTGGAGGGTCAGCCGCCATCCAAGAGGAAGCGGGTCGAATCAGGTTTTCCAGATGACCGCGTTTTCTACAACAAGTGGCGGACGACCCAGTATGCTCAGAGAGAGGAATATCTGCTGTGTAAGTCTCAGAATCCATCAATAGAGCATTGGCACTCATTAACTCAACACAAAAACTAGGCCATTTATTTACAGTGACAAGTGACTCTGTAAGAAAAAATGAAGTGGACGTCGAAGATCTCAAAAATGAAGTTTATTACAGCATAGCAGTGGCAAGGTACACAAAGCACCTTGGATTCAGCGGAGTCATACAGAATGAAACTCATCCTCTCAGCTCAAACATTTATCCTCTATTTCGTTTGTCTTCCCCCTCTACATGTAAATGAAGCTCTGTTTTTAAGTGTAATTTAAGAATAACAGATTCGTCTTCCCTCTCAACATGAGGCTGAAACTCTGTCTTAAATGTAAATTGAGGATCTTTCCTCTGTACCCACATCTTTGATGTTCTGTGAAATCCGAACAGCAAAAGGTTTTAGGTGATAAGATCTATCTGTAGTGGTCACATCTTTGATCTTCTGTTAAAACAGAACGGTCAAATGTTTAAGGTGACAAGCTATTTGAAGTCCCTGTAATCAAGATGGTTGTTGGTTGCCCTCTGTGATACTATTTACATATTACTGAGATTGGATGTAATAGTCTCTATATGATAATTAAGCTCTTTTAAGTGAAGGAACATTTTGATATATATATATATTGGAGTGGAAGTTGGGAACAGACCATAATTTCTTATAGACCCCCCTTTGATGCTCTTGGCCCCAAGTAGCATCACAACCACTCCCTTTTCGTAGATAACACCTCCCGAAACCTGGTGGGCAGGTGCCCCAGTGGCGGCGTAGCCCTGGCTTAGGTTGTTCCCTTATGGCCATCAGAGAATCTTACCCGTCTTCGGGATCTACGCCTCCTGCACACTGAGTTATGGCTCTACTTCACTTGAGCAAAATTATCATAGTTCGTGATAATGAAATGTATTTTTTTTATTTTATTTTTTTATATATATATTTTTTTATATACGAGGTAACCAAGAACCATCATATCCACTTTGAACATTCAATATTGATCATGGAATTATCTTCAATCTTACGTTTCAGCGTGGAACACATACAGCATAACATAATGCACTGACCGATAATAAGAATGATACATACACAAACAGCAGTTTTAAAGGTAACATCCCAAAGTAAACCAGAATAGGCGATAGCTAAGTCTCCATCATGCATCTGTTTTGTCAGAACCTCATCTTTTCCTTTAAGGCCTTGTTGAGCTTTCACAATGTGGCTATCTTTCCTTTGCATCAATGACATTAACATATTGTTTAGTTTTGATAACTCAAATAATCAACAATCCAGAGACAATATAGTGTGTGTGCGTGTGTGCGTGTATGCGCGTGTGCGTGTGTGTGTGTGTGTGTGTGTGTGTGTGTGTGTGTGTGTGTGTCATTTTGTGTCCATTTTCTCAGTGTGGACATCCTTTATCCACTTGTTTTCCCTCTATGTGGAAAAACTGCTGTCCGTAGTCTCTGAAATGGTTTGTCTCTGAAATCTCCTCTTGTTTCACTTCTCATTGTCCATTTTTTCCACTTGGAGCGCAAGTCCTTCTAGAAGAAGCAGTCACTGGTGTTGTTCGAGTCTATGCCTCTTCATCAGTTCCATCCATCCCATGGTGGGTCTCAGGGTTTCTAGGTCTTTTAGGCCTGGAGTTCTGGATCTTGCAGGTCTGGAAATCTCTATTCTTTTCTTTTTCTTGAGAAAATCCCCCTGGCTCCACTTCCTTCTCGTCCTTCAAACGACCAGATCACCTTTCTCCAGGAGGTTACAAATTTCAGACAAACATCTCGATGCTTATATCTGAAACTATAATCAAAAGAAGAGGTTGCCCCCCTTTCTCCCACAAGCATCTTTTCACATTCAAACATCAAAGTCACAGAAGTTTCATCTCAAAACATGTTAAAAATTATTTCTAAACATAATGTCATTAAAACATTTATTATACATTACAACTACATATCAATGCTAATAAAACATGTTTCATAAATCATAAAGAATCACCCCCCTTTTGATAGTAAACCTTTTTCTACAATGTGTTACTATCATAAAACTAATTCTAATTTGCATCAGCATTTGCTTGTGACTGAGCTACAGTCATGTTGCTGGTGCAGTGATATGTTTGACAAGGTGTGAATGACTTCTTTATTTCCTTCCAACAGTGCCAACTGGGTTTCTAAATTGCCTATTTTCTTAAGCAAACCACTATAGCCCATCTTTCTTTTGTGTGAAAAGTGACACTGTCTTGCCTTGTGTCCCATCTTTTCACAAGCAAAACAAACAACTTCCTGATCTTCCTTTCTTTTCTCCAAACAGTGCCTTGCAATGTGACCATCCTTTCCACATGCATGACAGACAAAGCTTTGAAGAGGTCTCTCATTGTCTTGACAATGTCTAGCAATATGACCAGCTTTTCCACATGCATAGCAAAGAATAACACCTTCTGAATTTATTCTTGCAAATCTCCTTGGTCTATGATGGAAACCATTAGACAATGTAGAACATTCTCTCTCGCCAAAGGCAGCAACTGGATGTCTAGATTTGGCAGCTTTCATTTGACTATTTGCATGAATATTATTGTTGTAAAACTGTGTCATTTTAGCAATAATGTCATTATATTCAGATAGTGGTGTCACATGCATTGTCACAGCAGACCGGGTGAGTTTGTCACATTTGTTAATCAAGGCAGACTTGAAAGTGACATCATTCTTAGTAATGTCCGGATTGCCACTGAAAGTTTTAAACATCTCCAATAATCGTTCTGAAAATGCTGCTGGATGCTCCCCTTTCCTCATGTGCATCTCAGATATTTTATCCCAATTAACTGACATCACACCTAAGACTTCAAGCAGTGCCTTTTTCCTCTCTGACTTATTAGCATTTCTGTCCTTTACTTTCGTAGTTAAGGCTCCAGACAAAGTGTCAGGCAGGCACATTCTTAACAAAACGCACGCATCACCGTCAGTAAAATTGTAAACTTCAGTATATTCCTCCAAGTTTTTTAGAAAATCTAATGGATCTTGTTTGGCAGGATCAAATTTCCCAATATTCTTGATCACAGCATCTAGTTCAGTTGGATTAAATCCTCGGACTATGGTAGTGGTCATTGGTTCCTCCCTTCCTTCTCTAGCAGGCGTAGTCGTAATAGAATGAACTGGTGCCATCGGAAATCTAACTCTACAGTCAGAGTATTGGCTACTGAATGACTGATAATCTTTTTCCCAACCCACAGCACTGTCTTCCTGCAAATCTGGCATCTCTGGAACTGGGTTACACAACGTGACACCTAACAATGTCTTACCAGGGTTTTTCTCTGTTGAGCCATTCTTTATCATAAACTGACAAGTCGCCTTCGCTTCCTCCAAATTTTTAGACAATGTTTCCACAGATGATTTAAGCATACTATTGTTAGTTCTAAGAAGTGAAATCTCATTCTGCATCTTGATCTTTTCTTCTTTCCATATCGTTTCACTAGCCAGGTAATTTTTTGTAGAAATTACCCCAACACTGAGTCGCTCATTTTCAGCCTCTAACTCATCTACTCTCCTCCTAGTTACTTTGTATGAAGCAAAAAGTGCTTGAAGCGCATTAGCAATTTTCCCATTTTTGTTCTTAGGCATTTTGGGATAATTTTCAAACTTAGAGATAGCCCACTTGTACGGTTTATCAACAATATTCTCTATTCCGTCAAACATTCCCTGAGAACCGTGTTTAGCGATATATTTAACAATAATTTCTTCCATTTTCAAAAGTCTTATCAAGCTTTAAAATATCTCGTGATCTAATAGTTATTCACAAAGTCTGATTTAAATGACTACATGTTATCTAGTTCCTTTAAGATATCTGTTAGTCTAATTATTCACAGCTCCAGTACTTCGGACACAAATGATCAAAATAGCCACACTACCTGAGGCTTCTAAACTTAACCACAGTCACAATCCATTGGTCCTTAAATTTCGTTACGCAAAACAGTTAAGAAATGCAACACTGTCACAGTACGTCGGACAAAACCACACCATGTCTGGTTTTATGTTATATTCTTAAAACAACTTGGCCACAGTACGTCAGGCTTAAACAATATCAAAAAAATTAACACTGTCACAGTACGTCGGACACAACCACACTACGTCGGGTTTTTATGTTATTTTCTTAAAACAGCTTGCTTATCAGTACTTCGGGTTCAAACTATATTTATGAATTTTAAAACAATGCCACAGTACATCGGGCAAAACCACACTGCTTCGGGTTCTTTGTTTTAAACTTCACAAAGTCACGGCACATCAGACTCACTAGTCTAGCCTATGCTATAACACACAATAGTTGTGAAATAATTCTGTGACCACACTGCGTCAGGTCTATTCAATTACTTTAGAATTTCCTCAGAATTATTACAACTTCACAATCGGTTTCAAGTACGTTAGAAACATACACATTTGTTTCAGTTACTTTAGAAACAACCAATCTGAAATAACTCTGTCACCACACTACTTCGGGTTTATTCAATTACTTTAGAATCTTAACAGAATTATAACAGACCAACACCAAATTTCAGTTACTTTAGAAACTTTACACTTAAGCACTTTGTTTCAATTACTTTAGAAACAACAATTCCAATACAAGTCTGTCACCACACTGCTTCGGGCTTATTCAGTTACGTTAGAATCTTAAACAAAATTGTACGGAGGCTTAAAACTCCTCCTGCTAATACTGAATAGAAACCAAATTTGATCTCTTCTGTCCTTAATTTTTCTTTTCTAGATTTTTTTTAAACCGAGGAATTCCTTGACAAAAACAGCATAAATGAAAGAAAACAGCTTTTTCTTACCTTTTCCCTTTTTTGTTGGAAATCCGTCGACTGGGTCTGGCTCGCCAATGTAAGAAAAAATGAAGTGGACGTCGAAGATCTCAAAAATGAAGTTTATTACAGCATAGCAGTGGCAAGGTACACAAAGCACCTTGGATTCAGCGGAGTCATACAGAATGAAACTCATCCTCTCAGCTCAAACATTTATCCTCTATTTCGTTTGTCTTCCCCCTCTACATGTAAATGAAGCTCTGTTTTTAAGTGTAATTTAAGAATAACAGATTCGTCTTCCCTCTCAACATGAGGCTGAAACTCTGTCTTAAATGTAAATTGAGGATCTTTCCTCTGTACCCACATCTTTGATGTTCTGTGAAATCCGAACAGCAAAAGGTTTTAGGTGATAAGATCTATCTGTAGTGGTCACATCTTTGATCTTCTGTTAAAACAGAACGGTCAAATGTTAAGGTGACAAGCTATTTGAAGTCCCTGTAATCAAGATGGTTGTTGGTTGCCCTCTGTGATACTATTTACATATTACTGAGATTGGATGTAATAGTCTCTATATGATAATTAAGCTCTTTTAAGTGAAGGAACATTTTGATATATATATATATTGGAGTGGAAGTTGGGAACAGACCATAATTTCTTATAACTCGCATGAGTAACGTTATTTAATTCAGTCTTTCAGCACACTTCACAGTCCGCAAGCCTTCGGCCGCAAAGGTGGCACGGCTTATCGCGCAGGAGGGCTGGAAGGTCAACTGTCCTAAGCCAGAGGACATCAAGCGCCTGTGGACACCACCTTCGAAGGGAGCAGTTGAAGATGACAAGTTCATCCTTCGCTGTGTGTCTGAGCAGACCTGGTCGGGCCTGGCCATCAAAAACTTTGGTGCCAAGCAAGGTTTAGCTAAGAAAACCTTTCATTTGTCTTGTAAGGGCAGAAAAAAACAATAATGTAAAATGTACATTTCAGCAGCCATGAACTGCAGCAAGAACTGAAATTAGATTCTGAACTGTTTGTCTACATGTAATGTTTATTCATTAACTCAAAAATGTAATGTTCTCTTTATTATAGGAGTTGTCGCAACCCGGACGTTCTCCACGCACGACTACCACGGCAGGGTCATCCCAGCTGCTGAAGGGAGGGCCATAATAATAATAATAATTCATTACATTTATATAGCGCTTTTCTCGACACTCAAAGCGCTTTACATAGAAGGGGGGAATCTCCTCAACCACCACCAATGTGCAGCATCCACTTGGATGATGCGACGGCAGCCATATTGCGCCAGAACGCCCACCACACACCAGCTTACTGGTGGAGAGGAGACAGAGCGATGAAGCCAATCAGTATATGGGGATGATTAGGTGGCCATGATGGACAGAGGCCAAGGGGCAAATTTGGCCAGGACACCGGGGTTACACCCCTACTCTTTCGAAAGACATCCTGGGATTTTTAATGACCACAGAGAGTCAGGACCTCGGTTTAACGTCTCATCCGAAGGACGGTGCTCTTTGACAGTATAGTGTCCCCATCACTATACTGGGGCGTTAGGACCCACACAGACCACAGGGTGAGCGCCCCCTGCTGGCCTCACTAACACCTCTTCCAGCAGAAACTTGGTTTTCTCAGGAGGTCTCCCATCCAGGTACTAACCAGGCTCAGCCCTGCTTAGCTTCAGTGGGCAACCGGTCTTGGGCTACAGGGTGACATGGCTGCATCCATGATGCAGGGCCTGCATGACGAGGCCGGGTACCTGTTCTTCTTCAAAGCTGGACAGAGAGACCTGTGCCTTGATGTAATTACTCTAGTAATTTAAGTATCTTAATATTTTTTTTTTCTTTTTGATACTCCATTTAACTGACAGTTAAAATATCTTCTATGCAGAGACAGAAGAGCGAAATTCGAAATTCATAATTCTTAAGACTTTTAGAACCAACAATTATATTGTGTATATTTAAACTCATAATGATCAATTTAACAAACATGAAAAACAATGTTTTACCAGTTATTCTACAGATGTTGCAACTGTTAAACATTATTATTTTTTTTACTTTCTTTTTTTTTTTTTCTTTTTTTTTTTTTTAGCAAAGTCAAGTCAACAGTTCACATTCAACCTAGCAGAAAATCCACTACTCAAAAGAAAGTTTTCAGTATGCAACTTCATATCTGATCTCCACAGATGCTGGACACAAGCTGTGTGGATGGTTATCATAGACATTTTATATATTCAGACAGAGATTGAGTGAGTGAGCACGAGAAACAAACGTGTGGATGAAGATGGGAAGAGACTTCAGGAAAGTGCGTTAACCGTGTGCGTTGCGCGCGCAATCTTGCTAAAAATGGCTACAATAATGCCTTATACCAAATATACTCTTGAATATTCCTATAAACACACATTCTCAGATGCCCAGGAAGAGAATTCTAAAGGGAAAAAATAAATAAAATGGTTAATGTAATACAGACTTTGCAAAAACAACCATAAAAATGTTTTACAAACTCTTATCTCCCATGTTATTATCATCATCATCTGTATCACCTAGCTGTTTTCAGTTATTAATGTTCATTACAAATTTTAAAAAGGCACTCACCTTCTCCCTAAACAAACAATTGTTGCATAACAAACACAAACCGGTGTGTTACAAACAATGCCCTCGGCCTGGACGCGACGGTAACTCACAGCGAAATATCTATTCACGAGTTCACACTTACATATAATTTGAAGGGGTAAGTTTAATGCGTATTTGGCGTGCTGTCCGGAGGGAGGGCTCCGAGCTCGGAGTTCGGCCCGAACCCAGAGTGCTCCCCCCGTATGTAAGTGTTTTTAGGACTAGAAGTGTGGAGAAGGGGTGGTGGAGGGATGCTGCAAAAACTGTCAATGGAATGAGGTGAGACTGTGGAGTATATATGCACCTCTTACCATTGATTGCTGAGTGCTTTCCACTTGTGTTAATTATCTGAACGTGCTCCTCCCGAACCTTGTTAATAAAACATCATTTCACGAGTTCACACTTACATATAATTTGAAGGGGTAAGTTTAATGCGTATTTGGCGTGCTGTCCGGAGGGAGGGCTCCGAGCTCGGAGTTCGGCCCGAACCCAGAGTGCTCCCCCCAAAGGTTAAGCAGAGGACAGCCGCCGGACTAAAGACCCCCCAAATGAGTGCCGAGTTTGGCGGGCTGGCATCTCGAGAAGGGGCCTGGATGCTTGACCGGGGAGGCCCGTAATGGTGGCTCACTGTCTGGACTGACGGCCCCTGTTGGTCTGCGGACGAGGAGCGGTTGTAGTTTACAGAGACCGATCGGGAAGATTTGCGCTTTTCCGCTAAGCCCCAATGCTTGCTGGACAGAGAGGAAACAGAAAGGAGGAAAATGAGTGCTTGCCCAGGAGATTTTCTCACACTGCATCGCTGGATGAAAGAGAAAACGTAAGTGCTCGACTGGAAAGAGCTCACTCCGTCCGCTGTGCGACCAATGCTCGCTGGACAGAAAGAGGAAACAGGAAAGTGAGTGCTTGCCCAGGAGATTTTCTCACACTGCATCGCTGGATGAAAGAGAAAACGTAAGTACTCTACTGGGAAAGTTCTCACTCCGTCCGCTGAGAGACCAATGCTCGCTGGACGGAAAGGAAACAGGAAAAGGAAACAGGAAAATGAGTGCTTGCCCAGGAGATTTTCTCACACTGCATCGCTGGATGAAAGAGAAAACGTAAGTGCTCTACCGGGAAGGTTCTCACTCCGTCCGCTGAGAGACCAATGCTCGCTGGACAGAAAGAGGAAACAGGAAAGTGAGTGCTTGCCCAGGAGGTTTCCTCACACTGCATCGCTGGATGAAAGAGAAAACGTAAGTGCTCTACTGGGAAAGTTCTCACTCCGTCCGCTGTGAGACCAATGCTCGCTGGACGGAAAGGAAACAGGAAAAGGAAACAGGAAAATGAGTGCTTGCCCAGGAGATTTTCTCACACTGCATCGCTGGATGAAAGAGAAAACGTAAGTGCTCTACTGGGAAAGTTCTCACTCCGTCCACTGAGAGATCAATGCTCACTAGACAGAAAGAGGAAACAGGAAAATGAGTGCTTGCCCAGGAGATTTTCTCACACTGCATCGCTGGATGAAAGAGAAAACGTAAGTGCTCTACTGGGAAAGTTCTCACTCCGTCCGCTGTGAGACCAATGTTCGCTGGACGGAAAGAGGAGAAGGAGGGGATAGAGTTTTTTTTTTTTTTTTTTTTTTTTTTTTTTTTTTTTTTTTTTTTTTTTTTTTAATAAACTCACTCGATGAGGGTTTGGTGAGCTTTTTTAATGTGGAACCGGTTCGTCCTGATATAGCTTCGGAAAGCATCGGAGGACCATCTCCCAAGGGTTTGAATCTGCTGTTGGGAGAGGCCTTTTTGGGCTGCTGAAGTTGCTGCCCCGATGCGGAATGAGTGACTTGAAAAATTCTTTGCTGAAATGCCTGACTGTTGGAGAACAGATTTGAGATGTTTCTGGAACCAAAAACGTGTCACAGGTTTTTTGGATTCGTCTAAAAACAGGGGTTCCAGGGCAGATTTAGCCTGGGAACTTCTCCATTGCAGATATGCCAGAATTGACTGGTATGGTTGGATTTGCGAAGCGAGGTTAAAAATGTAGATGAAATGACCTTTTTTGGTTTGGTCAGTTTTACTTTGTTTAATCAAATATGAAATGGTTTCGCCGTCTAGTACTGATAAGTCTGAGATGGTAGGGTGGATTTTTGGGTCGAATTTAGAAGTAATGGCGAGTTCCGAGCATCTAAGAAAACCGAAAAAGGCTAGGATAAACATAGCATCGAGTGTACGAGCGGAACCGAGGGGCTGGTAGCCTGTGCGGAGGGCCTGAATACATTTGGTGAGAATGTCTAGCGTTATAGGTTGTCTGGCGTCGGGGCGGGTGGGCTGGGATCTTTGAATCCCTTTAATCAGGAGGGAGGTTTGTGAATTGTTTATCTCCGTGGAAGGAGCGCCGTACATCAATTTATGGAAAAACTGGATGCCGCTCAAATAACCTTTGATGGACCCGACTTGTAGACCCTTAATGATGTTAAGGTAGGAGATAAAAGAGGTGATTGAAAGAAGAGAAAAATCAGGGAAAGGCAAGTTATAAGAGACATGGAATGTTTTAAAACATCTCCAAGCAGTAACGTAGGATTGAAGGGTCCTGGGAGATACTGCTTGGAGGATAGAGTCGAGTGATGCGTCAAGCAGGGGTTTTAACGGGTGGGTTACGGGAATATTAGTTCTGAATAACGAGGAACTGGAGTTGGGAATTGATCCGCCTCTGGAGCCAGCATCCTGAATTTCTGAAACAGAAAACGAGACAGAGAGTCAGCGATTTGGTTTTTTGACCCAGGGATGTGTTTAGCAATGATAATGAATTGGTCGCAAGCTGAAATCCAGAGGAGACGCCTTAAGAGTGGCATCAGAGCGGGTGAATGGGAACGGCCTTTGTTAATGCAATGCACTGTTGCGTCATTGTCGCAATGCACTAAAACGCTACTAGCGGCCCATTCTTTCCCCCACAGGAAAGCTGCTACGACGAGAGGGTAAAGCTCGAAAAGAGCTGAGGATTGAGATGTGTCCTGGAGCTGAGGTGGCCACGGAGCTGCAAACCAACGACCTTGATAAAATCCCCCGAACCCTATTGAGGGGGCGGCGTCTGTAAACAATTGGATGTCGGTGGGGGATGAAACGAGGTTGTTGTAGAAAAAAGATAGGCCGTTCCACTGTTTTAGAAATGTTAACCATAGCCTAAGCTCGTCGCGACAAGCTTGAGTTACGGAAATGCGATCTTCTAGTGAGTGGACGGAGGACGCGAGTGAGAGGAGATGCGAGATGAAGGGGCGGCCCTGTGGGATGATGCGCATTGCGAAGTTTAGATGTCCAAGCAGGGACAGAAGTTCGCGTTTTGAAAAATTAGATTTTTCAAGGAAAGTAGAAGAGACGAGGATTATTCTGTCGATTTTTTCTTTGGGGAGGGATGCTTGGAATTTGTCTGAATCCAAATTAATTCCTAGGAACTCGATAGATGTTGCAGGGCCCATGGTTTTTTCCTGTGCGATAGGAATCCCTAGCTCAGAAAAAACGTTTTGTACCGTGAGGATGTGCGCGGCTGGGATAGCATCGGGAGGCGAGATTATTAGAAAATCGTCTAACAGGTGAATGAGGTATGGAATGGCGTAGTTGTTCGACAAGATCCAGCAAACAGCTTCTGATAGCATGTCAAATATTTTCGGGCTGCTTTTGCATCCGAATGTTAAACGTACTGCAAAATAATATTTCCCGAGCCAGCGCACTCCAAATAGGTGCCATGAACCTGGATGGATAGGCATTACTTTGAAAGCAGATGTAACGTCGAGTTTTGCAAGCCAAGCCCCCCGACCTGCGATTTTGATCATGTCGATAGCCTGATCTATGTCGTGGTATTTGAGCGAAAATTCATCGAGAGGGATCAAGCTATTTATGCTTGGAAACGGGGAATTATGCGGGGCTGACAGGTCGATTATTAGACGTTTTTTACCCGAGAATTTCCTTGTAGCCACTCCAATGGGGCTGATGCGAAACAGATTAAATGGAGGATTGTCGAACGGACCGATCATGAAGCCTGACTCGACTTCTTTTTTGATCAGTTTGTCTACAACCTCAGGTTCTATAAGGGCGGATTGGAGATTATTACATATGATGTTTTGGGAAAGCGGGCATTCTAAGCCGGGTTTAAAGCCGTTTTTTAAACCTGACAGCAGATAATCAGTAAATTCGGCGTCCGGGTGATGAGCTAGTTCGAAGTGCATGCGCGAAATATTCACAGGAGTCTCCCAATAATTTTTAGATTTTTTATTCACAGACTTGAAGACTGGACATACAATGCGAGCATGGGCGCCGCCACAAAAGCTGCAGATATGCATAAACCGGCAGCGCGATCTTTGACATTTGCCCGCGTTGAAATGATTGCAAGGCTGCCTGCTTTCATCGAAAGCAGAGTCCTGTATGGCGCTAGTGGTTGCAGCACGCGGCACATAGCTGGTGGATTTAGCATTGCTTATTCCCACGTAGGGAAGAGAAGGGTTAACCTGTGGGCATGATGCGGTTGGGTGCGCCACTGACCTGCAAACTGCACAGGTGATGTTTTTGCAGCCTAAAAATACCCTGCTGTGGAGATCCGAGTCAAGTGCACCCCAGTATGTGCACTGATTCCATTGCGCGACTCGCACGGCACTTTTGGCAGAAAAAAGTTTATGGTACGTGTAGAAATGCCCGCCCCCATAGGACAGCGCGAGTTCGGCAATGATTGCTTGGTAATCGTTCAGTTCGCGCCGCCTATGGGGGAAGGCTGAACAGATGATTTCAGTGAAACGTGAAAAAGCGATCGTGAATTCGGGAAATGAAAGGACGCGAGATGAGTGTGTGTTCGTGTTTTTTAAAGTAACTGAAAAATCACCGCAGTCCACTTGACGGTCTGATTCAGCTGCGGGGAGGAGAGACAACAGAGAAGATAAGTCTACGTCCGCACCTGAGAGGATCTGAGCGCGGATGGATTGGGAAACTGGTGGGGGTTCCATAGCAACTGCGTTGGACGGCACGGGCATCGGAGTGGCTGTGAAGAGAGAATAGGGTGATTTATTTTGAATGGTAGAGCTGGGAAAGGTATAATCCGGGGCTGCGAATGACAGCGGTGCCCTTGCAATTGGAAGACCTGTTGAAGATTGAAAAGGAAAGTTAGTAGGAGGATGTGAGGGATGATAGAAAGCACTGTGAGCTTGAGCTGCAAGCGGAGGCGGGCCTGCGCTCGTTTGCGTTACTGCAGCTGCAGGCCACTGGAAATGGGCGGGGTTGTAACCTGATGGGTAGGACTGTTGACATTGGTGGACCTGTGGTGCTAGCGGCGATAGCTTCGCGCTAGTGTCTGCCACTGGAGCTGGAGGCCACTGAAACGGAAAAGGGTTATGAACCGCGGGAGAATAAAACTGAGCGGCTGTGGGGAGGCCTCTGGGCCCGGCTGCATGCGGCGCTGCGGCAGCGGAAGCAGAGGTGGAGGGCTGGGCCTCATCGAAAGGTGGTAGTGGACCTGCCATGGCGAAATCTGGAGCTTGGCCCAGGCTCGCTGAGGGCCTGTTGCTGCGGCGACTCAAAGGCCGAAGCGAGCCGCGTCCTGTGCGGGAAGACGACGGTGGAGACTGGGCAGGCGGATTTTGAGCCCGGCGGGCTTTGCTCTGCCTGGGAGTCGTCTTGGGAGTTGACTGAAGGGAGACATACAGAGCATACAGCTCCGCTTTATTCATTTTCCTTGAAGCTTGTAAGTCTGAGTTACCCAGCGCTTGCCTTAGTCCAGCTACGGTCCATTTCCCGATGGGTGGGATCGTCGGGACGGCCGAGCGGTAGGAGGAAGCTGGGGAAGAAAATGGGAGTCTTGCCGGGGGCGGCGAAGACTGGTCTCGGCGTCTTGTAGAGCGCCGGGCTGATCGGGCCGGTGTGCGGCCGCGAGGAGAAGCCGGGGGCTCAAGTGCAACGACCGGCGTAGGAGGGATGACCATCGGATCGGCGGAGTGCGAAGGTGCATCCCTGGAGATGTTTGCGTCTTCGTTGGAAGAGGAGCTTGATTGAGACATTGCTGCAAAAACTGTCAATGGAATGAGGTGAGACTGTGGAGTATATATGCACCTCTTACCATTGATTGCTGAGTGCTTTCCACTTGTGTTAATTATCTGAACGTGCTCCTCCCGAACCTTGTTAATAAAACATCATGCTGTGAGCTAAGCTTTGCTTAGCTCTTTGTAAACGTCTAATCTAGCTGAAAAGAACGGTACATTGTTCATGATTTCTGGTGCTGTTTTCAGCCGCACTTCAGAACGCGAGAGGGCTGCCTCTCTATGTAATCTTTCTAATCCAACAGAAATAGCACCTAGAAAGCCTCACGCCTGAACGCGAGATTCCCAGCATGCTTTGCATATGGTTGAAAGAGAACAAATGTTAAATACAAATAAATATTCTCACAAATTATATAACTTTGCATACTTAACCCTCTGAGGTCGAGAAACGCGCCGACGCGTTTTGCTGGATTTTTTTCACATAGCAGCAACATAAACTTAAATTACTCCGTCATTTATGGTTATACAGAAAAAAGAAATATAAAAAAATAATCTGTGATATTTCTACTTTTGTATGTGTCCACTTACAATCAAATCAAAACATTGTGCTTTTGTAAAATAAAGAAAATAAACAGGGTGTGCGTTCTGCCTCTCCGTCGCGGTGAACTTTTTTTTCTTGAGCACGTCTATAAACTGAAACAAAACTCAGCGAATACTTCTCACACATTTATGAGCCATATACCTTTATACACATTTAAGTGTGTACTTTTAAATGATCGGATTCAAACTGAAAACAAATATTCTCTGTTTAAGTAATTTGTATAAAACCAACAGGATGTCCAGTATCTCAAACGCTTGCTAATTACTTTTAATTCGGCCACGCCCACTCGCGCAAAAGAGATTCACATGCAAATCTCCACATGGAACGCGAACGCCCTCGTTACCTCAAACACAAAACACCAAAACACTTCACAAGTCTCTGCTTTTCGTCGAGTTTGGAAGACGCGCTGTGAGCTTACATTGGATTTACATCAGAAGAAGAAGAACGCGATTTGAAGACAAGAAAGATGTAAGGTAAGAAATTCTTACTTATTAGTTTATGGTATTGTTGCATAAACTTCACATTGCAGTTGAACTGTTGCTAGATATATGGTGAATATTATACTATTTAGACCCGTGTTTCCTGTTAAATACTGTTTGTGGATATCTGCTCAAACATAGATATGTATAACCATAATGTTTAATATTTTGGAGCGCGATGGCGTTTGAATGTATCATATTTTGGAGCGTGCTGTGGGTTTTAATGTATCATATTTTGGAGCGCGATTGCGTTTGAAAGGAAAAATGCACCAAACATTAGGCTTTATGTTTTTACTATTATCTCATTTCATATCATCATAACGAATGGAAACATTTGAAGTAACATATGATAATCAATATATTTTTCTCTAGCGTAGTTGTTCTTGAAATCTTTTGGAAGATTTAATTTATTGTTATTATTATTTTATGCAGCACTGCGTAGCCTATGCCTACAATGCACAACAAACCTGGTGTTCATTATATATTGTTGGAAACGTGTGTGTGTGTGTGTGTGTGTGTGTGTGTGTGTGTGTGTGTGTGTGTGTGTGTGTGTGTGTATTCTGTGAATTTTGAAAAGAAATTTTAACCAGAAAAATCTAAAATCTATTCCCAAAATCGTGCAGCCCTATAGTTTCTCTTGATATCAGTATGTTCACAGTTTTTTCTTTTTTTTTTTCTTTCAGAGACCAGATGCAACTGAGTCCTGCTGACTTCAACATTCACATGAGTCTCTGTACATGAACATGGTAAAGTGAAAATCAAACACCTTGGAAATGGTATGTACAATGTTTTTAGGAATGGCACAAAGGTCTCTGTCTTTGGATCATTGTTTTCAATGTGCTCTTTTGTCATTTGTATTTTTGGATTGTGTTGTGTTGTAAATAAATCCAAACAATCTAAAAGCCATTCTTTTTTAAATCTCCTCATTCTTTGTGCAAGGTTGCTCTGAATGACAGGGCCTGATCGCTCCTAATAGGGCAGTTAGGGGAGTGTCTTTGTCTTTCTCAGGTGTTGAAGGCTTACATATTCATGAGATGATCACGCCTCTTCGCATATGGCTTTGTCACACAAAACACGTCTTAGAATTTTTAAATCAATATATTGTCTTATCTGAATGAGCAGTCAGGGTGATTTTCACATAGTTTTGGAGCAAATATTCTAGGCTATGTCATACAATTTTCAAAAGTCTTGTGAAGAAATAATCAGTATGGGTTTCATGGCCTTATTTCAGTGAGAATTTTTTTTTGTATTTTCACAAACCATGCATAAATGTCATTATCTCAAAACTACAAACTTACTTACTTACTTACTTACTAGTAACAGAAAAAAACACAAATGTCAGAGCATGTCAGACCACCTCCAGGGCCCAGAAAACAGCTCAGACCTCAGAGGGTTAATGATATGTACATCAGTGTGTTGTATTGTTTGTGTGGTGTACAGCAGGAAATACAGAAATATCAGAAATACATCATATAGTTTTTAGGATTTTTAGATTTTTAGGCAAACATATAGATATTTATAACAATCTGATTAATTCTGAGTCTTTAACTGTAAACTCTGAATAAATTACATGTGATAAAATGTTAAGAAAGAGACAAAGTGAACAGATGGGGTTGAAAGATCAATACAAGTAATTATATTCAAGTTAATAAAGTTGTAATGTAACTGTCAGGATTCAGGCACGGAGATCGAGGTAAGTGAATTTCAAACACAACTTTATTTACAGGTGACAAAAGTGCAAGGTGAGTATTATGTGAATTCAGGTGCAGATTCTGTGAAAATCTCTCGGCGCGGGGATAACAGCAGGTAAGCCAGATAACTTCAGGAATGTTGAAACAACACAGTCTCAGTTCATTAATCCTTATCTTCTTTCTATCAGATGTGATCGGAGTCAATCGGTTTCGACGAGGATTAGGAAACTCAGGAGAACGCTGGATCACAGACATCAGAGATCAGATCTGGAGACAGCAGAACAAAGTCACAAAGGTTAGTGTTTCTCCAGAGGGTATACGTTACATCTAGGAAACTCAAGGGAAGCAATGGTTCAGGATACAACGGGATAAGGTCAGTTCCTGTTGGAGGCTTGACGTAGACTGGAGCTATCGTTAGTGTTTTAAGTGTTGGTTAATGAGGTTGTTGATAGTGATCAGGTGTGGGTGATTAGTACTCTGGAGAGAGCGATCTCTGTGTGGTGGATGGAACCGAGCTTGATTGGTCCCTGACAGTAACATTTGAGTCTTACGGCGCTGATCCACTTGTCCGTGCGACACTTCTGTCGCGCCGCTCTCCACTATATTCCTATGGGTGACGTCAAGCGACTTTGTCGCGCCCGCAAAGCATTCCGGGAAGGCGGCGCTTCATTTGAAAAAATGCTGCGCGTCAAAAAGCTGGCTGTTGCCCATCTTTATGCAAATGAATTCCGTTGAATGCGACGCGGCTAGCCAATAGAAGTAGAGCATATGGAGACGGAGGGAAGTCTCTCGCAGGTCCTCTGTTCTCATACGCTACATTTCCCGCTCGGTCAAAACCACGCCCATAGCGGTAAACGCCCATCAACGTACCAATGTGGGGAGGCGTCGCGACACCACACGACAGTCGTGTCGGACAAGTGGATCAGCGCCGTTAGAATTGTGGGCCTGTGTGTGTGTATGTGTGTATCATTAACCATATATTTGAAAATGCTGGTCAGAAATATTCTTCAAAATAATTAATTAGTATAATTTATAGTTTAATTTATTCTGCCCAGGTGATTCATTGTTTACCCTGGTCTCAACAAAGAAGGCAGATTTGATGCTGACTAAGGGTATAGCCTAGATTCAGGCCTTTCACTGGTGTTTTGTTTTGCAATAAAATCAAAAATCACATTAAAGGTATGTCTAAAATATTTATTTTTATTTACAAAAAAAAAAACATCCAGCCACTCCAGCTCCAGGACATAGATGTAGTCTACCACACAGAGGTCCCGACCAGCAGCGTGGAAAAAGAAAAGGTAGCCCATGTCACCCTTGATGGACCTAACCAACTTCCGGCCCTCTGCTCCTGTGATTACCTTGCCATGGTAATCACAAACAATGGAGCCCATGGCAAAGGCTTTGGTGGCAACAACTCCTTTGGTCAAAAGAAGGTGCAATTAGTATTCACTCCAGGAGTACAAATATCTGCTCACAAGACAAAAATGGTATGTATTTTTATGTATTATGTTTACATACCTTGTCCTCCTTTTGTGCCAAAGTCCTTGAGGGCCAGGCCTGTCCACTTTTGGTTCCGAATCGTAGTGATGATCCATGGATCCGACTCCAGCTGCACCCTAGTGATGGGTCTCCACTTTGCCACTACGTCCTCGGGGCGAGGACAGTTGCCAGTCCAACCCTCTTTTTGGATCAGCAGTGACACCTTGCTGACAGTCGGGGGGCGCCTTAAACACAGGGCTGTCAAAGACAAATGTTAAATTAATATTCTTGTCCAAAATGTGAATTATGTTACTTTGATTAAAGAAATATGTATTCATTTTTTTTTTATAATAAAGCACATCAACTTACACAAGAGGTGCTTCTCCTGCTTGGCAAACTGCACAGACCTCCACCTGTCATAAAATACTCTGTCAGGTGGAAACCCCGCAGCGGTCCGCTTCTTTTTCGTGGGCGGGGTGCTACTCGCCGTCGCTGGAAACTGCTGGAGAAACGCTCCAAAGTCCCTGTCATCCTGGTCAGCTGCGCCTCTGCCTCTCTTCTGTTTCCGACCTCTCCTCTCGTCGGCCGGCTCATCAGAAGAAGAGCTGAAAATTTGAGAAGATTTCATGCTCAAACTCTGACAAAAAAGCTAGACAGACCTTGGAAGTAGCTGACAAACAGAAAATATATGAATCTTGTGTGTGTTTTAGATGATGACACATACCATGCCATAGTACTTTGGGCTCTTCTGGCTTGCTGGCTCGAAAAGCTTGGCAAATCGTACCTGCAATGAAGAACAAATCTCAGATTAATCCTCAATTCTTTCAGTGTATTTTTCTTACAGAAAATAATATTATTTAAACTTTAAGTAGTACATAACCCAGACTATCAACTTAATCATTTTACATTTCTTGGTACAGTGCGTATAAATGCATACACTATTATACATGATTCTGCTAAAACTTACTGTTCATGCAGACGCCTGAGGTTGCTCGTGACGTTGCCAACTGGCAGCCCTTGTTTGGACAGGAAAAATCTGCCCTGGTCGTTCACACTGTCCTGCAGACATCCTGGACGAATCTTCTGGAAGTATGTGTCCAGCATCTGTGGAGATCAGATATGAAGTTAATGCATACTGAAAACTTTAAGAGATCTGACCTCTGACCCTGATAAGATTCTCCCAAGGTGCTGCATCCCTGTTAGAGAACTTACAGCAGAGTCCTCCTCTGTGAGGGAAAATGTTGCACTCTGCTTTGTGGATTGCACCTCCATCTGAATTCGTCCATCCACATTTCTCTTGTTGATCCAGTCTGAAGCCTGGAAAACAAATAAAGAACACAGTGAGTGACTGACTTTATACACACTGAGGAAACACTGTAAAGTAAAAGTACTTACTGTGAATGCCATCACTGCTTCTGGTCGCTGGAAGTATCTCAGGACCAGGATGGCTTCGCAGAAGTACCGGAAAAGCGTCCTTTGGTCTTCTTCCACATGCTGCTGGTCCAGGAGCCTCCTGTGGATGCCCAGCATGTCCGCCTGTGATACTCTGAGGACTCTCTGGCAGTCTTGTAGGACCTGAACAGGCCTAGAATGATTAGATGAAACAAAAAACTAATAATAGGAGGCGAGTTAGAAATGTTTCTGTATGTGTGCCTGGCAGCATTCCAATATTAAATTTAATGACTCTGCATTAAATGAAAAGTAATACTAGTGAATAACAACTCACTTTGCAGCGCCTGGTGGTCTGTGACTGGATTCAGCCTGTGCGTCCATGGGGTCATTTAGGATAAAAAAATGCCTCTCACGCAGGTCTTCCAGAAGAGCCTGTCTGGATGCCTCATCGGGGTACCGCTTGACCATGGCGTTGTAGTCCCAGGTTCTGCCTCGGAGGGTCCAGGCCTTCATAGACTTTTTGGCTCTCTCCACCTCTGCTTTCCTCTCCTCATCAGTGTGGTCCTTCATGCAGGCCCTAAACAGGTGGTTAGGCAGCATGTCCTGTGGCTTGAAACACTGCAGACAGGAAATGATGCGACGATCCTTGTCACTGACAGAAAGAAAAATAGTGTTCAAAGTATTCACACAGAAATCTGTGTGACCGCCATTAGAAGCATGGTAACCACCACAATGACCTCTGACCTCAAATGATTATTCTTGAATTTAATAATTCTCTAAATGAAGGAAACATCCTCTAAATGAAACACAAATAACATAAGCAAATACAGTTAAGAAACAAAAACACAAGCCTTACCTCTTCTGAGCTTGTTCAGCCATTGCAAAAGTATCAAACGAAGTCAAATGAAGTCAAGTCAAAGATGTCCTCCAGCTGGATAGTTTGAAACAAACCAGTGTCTCAAACTATCCAAACTATCCATAGATAACCATGAGTCTGTATTCAAACTAGCCAATGAGGTTGCAGTATTCTACAAAGCCCCTGCCAGGTGAGAATGGCCCACCGTTGCATTGGCTAGAGCTGTGGCAAGCTGAAAAACTGGTTTTGAGTCAGCCATCTCAGAAAAAGATGCTTTTATAAGTTTCAAATTAGTTAAAAATAAGTAAATGTGACAAAAATCTTTGTAAACTGAACATAATGAGCTTCAATTTGATAGGAAACACATGAAAAAAAGCTTGAAATTTTAAAAGAAAAAAGAGTGCATGCACTCCATCCTCAGATGCCAAGGAATAGAGCCTTCTTACAATGAGAGGAATACATAACAGTATTTGCCCCTCTTTTTTCTTTCCTGTATTTTACCATTTTTTATACAGTTTTAGGTTTTCAGTAAAACTGTGCCACAGAGTTGAACTAATTTGAACTTGCAAAAGCACCTTTTCTGAGATAACTGACTCACAAATAGCAGCAATTAGAACAGTGTTGAACCATTAATGGCCCATCCTCACATGCGGTCAAATGATCATGCATGGCAGAAACACATTCTCACATGCGCTCACATGAACGGGCCACACTGGCCTGTTATAATGGCCACTTTAAAGTTTAATTGAGCTAGCTATATCACAAAATGTGCTTTTGCAAGTTTCAAATTAGTTCAACTCTGTGACCAGATTTTAGTGAAAAATATAAAACTATAAAAATGGTCAAATAAAGGAAAGAAAAATGAGGGGCAAATACTAGGAAAAAAAATACTATGGAAGTCAATGGTTCCACTCAACTGTTTGGTTACTGACATTCTTCAAAATATCTTCCTTTGTGTTTAGCAGAAGAAAGAAATTCATACAGGTTTGAAACAACTTGAGGGTAAGTAAATGATGACAGCATTTTCTTTTTTTTTTTTTGGTGAACTATCCCTTTAACAGTAATGCTGTATTGGAGATACTGGTGTCTATAAATTTTGTTGTCCAGATATCTAAAATCTATAATCATTTACCAGATAATTAGTATGTATGTTGGTATTTTCTGAAGAGATAAATCAAATTTCAATCAGTGGTGTATGTTACACAAAGGTTTAAGGCCAGGCAGGGTGTGCAGATCTAGAAAAAAAAGTGAAAGAATTCATATTTGCATATTGGCTCTAAAAAATTTATTTTATTTTACATTTAGTAAAACATTTTTTTTTGTTTTTTTTACAATTAGCCTTTCGCAGAGCCCCGCCCCCCTTAGTTACTGTTGCTACGTCCGACAAACAAATGGTCAAACACGACCAGCGCGACAGATTGCCACGACGGGAAGAGGTATACCCGTGCGTGTCAGTGACCATTTTTGGAGCAATACCTCCGCGATATCCTCCAGATCGAGGCAAAAGGGGTTACAGTATGCAGTGGAGGGATATATTCAAAATATAAAAATACGCAATGAAGGAGACACGACTACTATCTACGTCTCTATCGAGGCTAATGCTTACCGGTGTTCATACACATCATTGTGATATGACAAAGAACAAGGAAACAAGTGTTTAAAAGCATTGAAAGACACTCACTGTTGTGTTTTTTGTGTGAAAGAAAAAACTGTCTCTGAAAATGAAAGTGCTGTCAGCAATAATTTCTTATGTGTGTTTTTTCGCATAACACTATGACTAAAATTTGAAATGCTGCAAAACACATGGGAGTTATATTCTCGATGCTGTAGTTTATTTTATCAGTCACAGTAATATATCATTAATCAAGCTTAATTTGACTTTTCAACTAACGTTACAATTTGGCAGGGTGAACTGAAAGCTTTTACAATTTTTTAGCTATATATCATTGACAAAAGTATGTGGTGCATTTTCTTCCAAAAATGATTTTCTTTCTCAAATTCATTCAAAAAAAAAAAAAAATAAAAAAAATAAGTAGCCATCGATACCACAGCCAGCAGACATATTTATGCTTCGTAATGTTCGACACATTTAACTGGGAGTGGGGCCGTCCACACTGTTTTATCTATTGTAGGCACCGCTCACGTTGTGTTTTCGGCTTTGGGAATGGAAAGAACACAACTTCTCCAGACAATCTCCCGGGGTATCTAGTGTCCGATTTACAAACGCTGTGGGCGCACCGCTTCACCATCTTGCTTGGAGTCAATGTTTGTCGGACTTGCTCACATAGTAACGGTTGCTATGATGTGTGATTGGACAATGGCCGTTTTGGGGGAGGGGCCGGCGAGAGGTCAATTGTTCTTTACTATGCTGCAGACTAAGTTGACTACATTTAATTTAACTTGTATGTGGTAAAATAACCTTTTGTTTGTCTGTTCATACAGTGCGTTCCACAGCAGGATTTACTTCCTCTGCCCGATCTGCAGGAAGGTGCCGCACACTCTTCCTGGGCACCTGAGGACAGCCTGCATGCAGGGAAGCTCTGAGGAGGACATCCAAGCAACTGTGATTCAGGCCAAGAAGGAGATGGCCGAGTTCTCCCACACCGGCCGGTTCTGGGAGTACCAGAGGTAGCTTGTTCGAGGAAATGGATAAGAAGGGCTTGGTGGTGAGGAACATTCCTCCACTCCTTCCTGCTCCATCTTCCGTTCCTCAGAGCTCCACGAGGGAAGCTGAGAGCGAGCCGCCAGCTGTGGAGCCAGAACCGGAGCCAGTGTCTGATGACAGCTCTGAGGAGTACTATCAGAGGTAAAGTTTCACATCATCCTTCACAGAGAGCAGATGCAGATATTGGACATCATGATTACTCTTGAACACATACACAATCATTTGACCACCTGGTTTATTTGATTTTTGCAGCAATGGGCCTCGGTGGACCACTGATGTTCGGGTGGAGATGGCAAAAAAGGGCCTCTATAAGAAGCACTCCATCAATCACCCCCTTCTTGAGGGATTTTTCCTCTACTTGCGTGTGAACTTGGGCAATTGAAAAGAAAAGATAGCTTTAAATGTCACACACACACACACACAGAAAAATCAATAAATACATTTGACGAAAAAATAGGTTACATTTTATTTTAATGTGTCATTGTTACAGTGTAATTATATATTTAAGTACTGTGTAATATTAACACATGTACTTACTATAGGGTAGGGTTAGGATTTAGTTGAGGTTTATTTGCATTTAATTATGCATAATTTACTGGTACTAAATGTTAAATAAAGTGTTCCCTAAATGTAGTTTGGTTCTTATCCATAAACTGTGTTGTGGTCACATGTTAACCTGTTTTACATTCAGCCCTGCAGATTTTAATGTGTAATGTATAATTACAGGTGGAATCTGTCTCCCGGTTCATGCACTACATGGACCCAAATGAGCCGAGCCTGTCATTTGTTCGGGAGGTGGAGAAGGTGCGAGAGTACTTTAATGTACTCACCCAGACTCAACTCTCCAAGCAGACAGTGCTAAACTACTGGAAGAGTCTCAAGAGGTCAGGACTGTGTAACGTAACAAACACATCATGTAACTGTCAACTGATAATTATCAGATAGGCTGTCTTCTGACTGTAACAATAATTTCTTTCTCTCTCTTTAACGTTCATGAAGTACATCGTCTCGTCCACCAGCCTTCACAACAAGGACAAAAGTCTCTTCAGTGACTGTAGAGACTTCATCAGTCCTCTGGACGGCATACGGGCTGGTATGTCCAAGAAGGTCAACAAAGACACAAAAACTGTATGTTTTTTAATGATTTTTTCACACCTTTTTTATCTATTGCACGGAAATCGCAGGTGAGCTCATCATTACTATTTTATTTCTCAGGTACCAGGGTTACGGGAAGGAGAAGCTGCCGGCAGACTGTGTGGCGATCCTCGATGTGGCTCTCATGGATTTCCTGACAGTTATGGGGAAACTCCAGGGTCCAGAAGCTGTTTCTGGGGAGGCCCTTGATAAGAACGACCGCCTGCTGGTCCTCTATTATTTGGAGGCCATCGTTATGCTCAAGCTCCTCCAGCGGCCCGGTGTCGTTACCAACATGACCGTAAGTGTATTTTAGTAACCTTTTTAATTTTTTTACTTCATCAATGCCTCCTGATCTCTTGTGGTTCACAGATGTGTGTGTACCTTTTGATTATTAGTGAGACCTGTCATCGAATGTGCACAACTGTGTGTTTGCAGGTTGAGGAATGGCAGGGGAGAACCCGTACTCAGAACGGCTCGTCTGTGGCGGTGAAGGAGCATAAAACGGCCGCATCACAAGTCACCGAAGTTCCTCTGACCGCTGACCAGGAACATGTACGTTTGTATTCAAAATTACACTATAACTGTTTGTGTGTATGTGTGTGTGTATGTGTGTTTGTAAATGTATTTATTTCTTTTTCCCAGTGGTTCGGCCTGTACTTCGAACAAATTCGGGTGGTGATGCTCGAGGGTCCCAGGTCAGCTCTCCGGGCTACCACCGCAGCTAACCTGGACACTACCGGCGCAGCTCACCTGGCTTCCATCGCAGCTAACCTGGATACCACCGTCGCAGCTCACCTGGCTACCATCGCAGCTAACCTGGATACCACTGTCGCAACTCACCTGGCTACAATCGCAGCTAATCCGTCCCCCACCGCAGCTAACATGGCTACCACCGGCACAGCTTACCTGGTTGCCGCCACGGCGCGCTTGGTCTTCGCCGCAGTTTGCCTGGCTTGCGGGACCTGCTCATGTTGATCGGAGGCGCAGGAGTGGCGCCGCACTGCTTGAGCGATCGGCTCCGCGGCCGGGCCTGGGCCTGGGCCTGGCTCGCGTGGACCGGGGGCACCGGGTAGATGGCACGGCGGCGGCTCCATCTACGGGTCTGAGCCTGCAGCATGATGCCCAACAACTGGCCATACACATTGATTTGAAACATCCGGACACTAATCCAGAAATGGCAATACCAGCTCAAGGTACCAGCAAACCCGCACAGACTTTAGGCGGTGAGTGCCAATTGATATCAACTTCATTAGGGATAAACTGTAGCATTGAACACAATCAACAAATTATAACTACAGCTAAACCCAAAAACCCAGTTTTTAAGAAACATAGGGTAACAAAAAATGTTCAGACTATAAATCATGCTAAGATGATCTGGGACCCATGCTGTAAACCTAAAGGGCTACTTGGTGGACACTTAAATATCAGAAGCATGATCCCTAAACGTGAACAGTTAGAGCATTTACTAATTCAATCAAATTTTTCCTTTCTAGGATTAACAGAAACGTGGTTAACTTCTTCATCACCCTAGGCAGCAATAACAATACCTGGCTACAATGTTTTTAGAAAGGATAGGGGTCAGGGGAATGGAGGGGGGGTTATATTATATGTTAAAGATACCCTTAAATGCAGTAAGATTGAATGGTCTGATGACACCAACCTTGAGTGTGTGGGAGTAGACATTATTGTAACGTAAACGACTCTGGGTCAATGCGAATTAGCTCAAGAATATAGGGAATTTGGGAAATATTACTAATCATAACTCATAAATCGCATATACAATACTTTATCAATTTTCGGAAATACCTCGTTCTGTAACTGGTCTCGTCATCAGTCATTCATCCAGCGAATAAATGTAAGATTACCAGTTAAGAAGGAGTATCCCTGTTTACAAACCACGAACATAAAACTTCCTGAGTTTATGAATTAAAACTACTCAAGGTAGTCAATATCGAGCTTGTAACTTAGATCTTTTGATTTCATTGACTTACCAGGTGGGTTTTCAAACACAGAGACAGTTAAAGTATAAATGGATTTTTTTAATAAATGTACACTAGAGAGATTATATGAGCTACAATATAAACGTACGTAAAAATGCAAACAGTAAAACACACAAACATTTAACCAAACATAAAACATAACGTGATAGAGAGAATAAAATGAAATGAAAGAAAGGGAGAAAGAAATAGAGAGAAGAGATAGAGAGTAACTTAATTCACAGAACTAAGAGCTGGACACCTGAAATCAGCGTTTAGAGAGAGATAACGTTACTTGCAAGATTCTGTGCTCTTTCAGTGTGGTGCTGAAGAGGGGGCGCGTGCGCGTGTGCGCGTGTCCGGCTGGTTTGCGTCTAGCTTTGTCTTCTGGGTCGTTTCGCAAGACGATGTAAAGGCTCACTTGAATTTAACGTTACAGAGAAAGTTCAGATCATTTCCCTTGTGGAGGGGAAAGGCGTGTAGGAACTTAGTTGCAAAAGAACGGCAGCTTCTACATGACGCGGGGCATACGTCCAGAGGCCAAGCCAAGGCCTGTCCAGCTGGTTGCGTTGGGAGGAGAAGCGCTGCGCATGGAGGAGAAGGTCAGAAGAGAGGATGAGAGTTGACAGTTGAGAGAGCGAGCAAACTGAAGGTTCAGACTTTTAACAGTGTCCCGTTAAACAGCGTCCCCCACTTTTGCGTGGAGGACGAATCGGATCTTCTGATCTGAAGCGGGAAGAGGTTTCTTTGTTTGTGAAGAAACCCCTCCTTTGACTGTCATGTGAGAGATCGAAAACAACATTCATATTTAGAAATTTCCTGGAATAAATGCATATTATTGTACTTTGCAGTCAAGATTCGACTCCGACATGTTTTTCCAGTTACATTGACACCTCGAATGACGTTTTTGCATGAAAGAAATACAGGGTTACATAATTTCCTCATAATCACTAGCATAGTGATTTTGATTATCATAATAACGTTGCATAGATACCTCAGACATTATCTGGCCAATTATACACACATAAAAATACATATCAAAAACATTGCTATTTGATCACATGTGTGGAAATGTCCGTTTCAAAGTCCAGAGTGTGTTTGTGTGTGTGTGCGTTGGAATGTTGCGCCCCCGTGGTCTCCTTTGCATAGGGCTGGATGAGCTTGGTGGTCAAATTTTATGACCTGCCAATGAGATCGGGTTACGGGATGCGATTCTACTGGGCAAACATTCTTCAAAAATACATTTCAGAGCCAAACACTCGAAGATCATAACTATATGATCAAAACAACATTAATCACACATACATACAGGAAGTTCAGATACAAGTCTGAGTTACATACATTAAAGGATGTTAAGTTAAACACAAAGGATGTTTGTGTGTGTGTGTGTGTATGTACGTGTGTGTGTGTCATTCAGAATTCAGGCTGCTTTGGTGAACTCTTGTCCTTTCCCCCACCCTTTCGGGGGTTTTCAGGATGTGAGTCCCGTGAGTTGGCGAGATTTGAATCAAGGGACTAGGTCGACCCTTTTGCTCAACGCTCGGCTTGTTATAAATGTGTCATGTGCCAGGGAGGCCTTAGCCCAAGCGGCGCCCCCGCTGGTCAACATGCCCCAAGGGGGTCGTAAACAGAATGCTCTTTGTTTACTCAAGAAGAAACGAACTGTGTTTTGTAAATAAGGATTCGCTAATTCAGAACATCTGGCCGGATGCCAAGTCAGTGTCGCTACATTATACTTTCTACAGAAATGACATTCACAGTCATATGCATGTATCGTAAACCATCAGCTAAAATAGATTTTTATAGCAATCTTAAAACCCTTATTAATCTTACGAATGTGAAAAAATAGTTAATCTTAATAGGTGATTTTAATATTAACTGGGATAATAAGAAAGAAAGAAAAAACCTTAAACAGATAACTGATTATTTTAATTTGGAACAATTAATTAAAACGCCAGCCCGACTAACTAACCGTTCCAAAACAAGAATAGACCTAATTTTTACAAACAAACCTGAAAGAATTACTAAAACCTACAACCTTTTAACTGGTCTGTCTGATCATAATGGAATCTTTTTTTCACGAAAATTAATCAAAACACGATCTCGTAACTCCAATTTTTTAAATAATTCTTTGTATCATGACATAATCCCCAAAAGTCAACATTCAAATCTGGAAATAGCCCTAAATGAGCAGGATTGGGCTGCTTTTGTCTCATGTGAAGATGTTATAGATAATAGTGTCACTTTCCACAGTAAGGTTAAAATGGTTATGGCATCATTTATTAGAAAGGTGAGGCACAGAAGAACAAATGACAATGACATACCATGGCTTCATAATGATTGCAGGTTGCAAATGAAGATAAGAGATCAATTACTTAAAAGGGCGATTAAAACTGGCCTTACCTCAGATAGACAACTATTTACATCAGCTAGAAATAAAGTTATACAAATAATGCGGAAGGCCAAAGCACATTTTTTATGACTATTATTGATAGTGCAAAAGAGAATGGGAAAAAAATCTGGCAAAGCATTAACAAACTAACTGTTAAACAGAATAAACAAGATAAATTAACTGAGCTTAAAATTAATAATGTATTGGTGAAAGATCCACTCATCCTAGCATCTGAGTTAAACTTGTTTTTTAAAAATTCTGTTCAAGAAATATCTCAATTATTTATCCCATCTGAAAGTGTTTCTTCTCCTATTAATTACACACAGCCTATATTTATGATAGAAGAAATTACGGAACCAGATGTGGCTTCCATCATTGATGAATTAAATAATTCCAAAGCTAAGGATGAGTTTGGATTGGACACAAATTTCATTAAATTGCACAAAGAGTCTTTAGTATGCCCTATTACACATATGATTAATCTATCAATTAAACACTCTGTTGTTCCACCAGATTGGAAGATGGCCACAATTACACCAATTTTTAAATCAGGGAGCAGATTAGACATCAATAATTATAGACCAATCTGTATTTTGCCTGTTATATCTAAAATTATTGAAAAATAGTAAATAGATAGTAAAACAATTAGTAAAGCATTAAAATGTGGCTCTCCTCTGCATCCCATGCAATTTGGCTTTCATGCCCATCATTCTACTGAAACAGCTGTTAATGTATTTATTGAAAAGGTCAAACATTCGTTAGACACTCATTCTGTTGTTGGTGCTGTTTTCCTGGATTTGAAAAGGGCATTTGATACCGTCAATCATCAAATGCTCTTGTCTAGATTGACAAACTTCAATTTTTCCAAACAAGCCATCAGCTGGATGAACTCCTACTTAACCAACAGAAAGCACTGTGTCTCTGTCAACAATATTAAATCTCCTCACCTCGAATGTCCAGTAGGAGTCCCTCAAGGTCTGAGTCTCCTTATACATTAACGACTTGCCTACAGTATGCCAAAACATCAATATTTTAATGTATGCAGACGATGCAGTAATTTTTACACATGCCAAAACTGTTCAAGATGCCTCTCAGTTGCTTACATCTGCACTGACTCGTGTACAGGAGTGGCTCACAAAATCATGTCTACTATTGAATCCTAAAAAAAACTGTTTGTATAATGTTTTCTAAGCGGCAGATTGAATTGACACGTTCAAATATATTTTTAAAACAAGAAGAACTACAGATTGTAAATGAATTTAAATACATTGGCATTGTGTTAGATCCCACACTGTCCTTTAAAAATCATGTCAAATGCCTTTCAAAAACTGTTCAATTTAATCTTGCTAACTTCAGATATATCAGACCATCACTTTCATGTAAAGCAGCCAGAATGTTTCTTCATTCTATGATCCTTTCTCATACTGAATACTGTTTTACAAACTGGTCACTCACAAATGCTACAACGCTTAAACCAATGGAATCACTTTTCAAACGAGCTTTAAAAATATTTTATAGAAAACCGCTTCATATCATCACTGCTTAATATTACAATATAATTTACTAAGTTTTGAAAATTTTCTAACGCTCAAATATGCCTGTGCTATATATAAGATCCTGCATGGACTTGCCCCACCCCCACTAAGTGAATACATTACATTGAAAAAAACGGGAGAGGGAAGAGCTGTAACCAGGGCTTCCACCAGAGGTGATTGTATGGTGCCTTACAGGCGTACAACATTTGGACAATATGTATTGTCAATTAAGGGGTCAGAGATCTGGAACAAACTACTGGTTGTTGTTAGAGAATGTCCGACCTACCCCAGTTTTAAGAACCAACTTAACCCTCTGAGGTCTGAGGGGTTTTTGGGGTCCTTGAGATGTTCTGACATGCCCTGACATTTGTGCTTTTTTCAGTTGCTTATAAACATATTAATGGCAAAGGTATAATTACACTCTATTTAGCACAAACAGGGCTACCATAATATGTGAGCAACATGCATGTACATGTTTGTATTTTTTAGAGAATAATGTTTATGCATGGTTATTGAAAAAAACTAAAAACTAAAGTTTCTGAAATAAGGCCACAAAACACATACTAAATACGTGTCAATAAGACTTTTGACTAATTGATGTCTTTGCCTAGAGTTTTTTCTTCAAAATGATGTGAAAATCATCCTGCCCTTATCATTCACATAACACAATACATTGATTTTAAATCTTGTAAAACACTTTTTGTTTGTAAAGGCAATATGCGCAAGGGGCGTCAACCATTCAACAGCATCATGCATATGTAGTGATTCACACCTGAGGAGACAATGGGGCCCGCATACTTAATGAGCCATTCATTCAGGTGTGTCACCTATAGCCACAAGAAAGAATGCAAGAGCAATATATATACAGTATATACAGTATATATATATATATATATATATATTCTACCAAATTGGTTCACAGTTGGAAGCATGTCAAATTTTTATTTATTTATTTTTTCCACAAATTTTGCTTGCAAATTGTATAATATCCAAGGAAAACATGTCTATTAATTGTGCAGTTAATTCTCATACTGTATTTTCAGTTTTGGAATATGTATCCTCTCCCCAAATTTGTCAATAATAAAACACAATAAAAATTATTTAAAGAAAATGCTTATATTTACCTTTTAAAATTTGTTTACATCTACCTTGTAAATATATATTTTTTTATTAAAAAGGTTACAATTACAACAACAATTGAAGTGTAATCTTTCTTTGTAAAAACTAAAGTATATATTTTATCATACATATTTCAAAGTTAAGGATTCATTACTTCGAATATAGCCTACATTGACAAAACATACTATATTTAACATATTAGCAAAAATTGGCAAACAAAAGCTTATTTGAGGTGGCAGATATTTTACAGTAAAAATGTGTAATCTATCCAAAACTAATCAACGAAATGTTGTCTTTCATTTGTCTGTAAAATAGGTCTTTCGTTTTTATTATAAGGAATATAAATGTTAATTTGCAGTTTAATACGTTGCTTATACAAATACATTTTATTTCAACATATTTCAATCGATTTTACTCAGTATAGTAAAATAGTTTGCTAAAAGCAGATCATTCATTCACACACAGAAACGCAATTCAAATTTAAACTGTCTTTTTGCGAGTTGTGGTAAACAGCGCATCTCTGCCATTCATTCATTCACACAGAAACGCGATTTACTTGAGAATGAAAAAAAAAACTTACTACATTATTCCATCCGTTGCTCCTCGAAATACCAGCACTTCTGAGGTAAGTTTTCCATTATTATTATTCCTCACAGCGCTGCGAGACAGTGTAGACAACTACACTTATCATCTGAATAAACTTGATGTGTTTTCTCGAGCTGATATGTGGGCGTTCACAGTTTGTATGGGATCGTCTCAGTCATTTGCGTTTGAATAGCGCGCGCTCTCCGTGGGCGGGGCAGATTAAAACGTAATGAGATGAGATGAGCTCGACTGGAATCGCTCTCTTTTAATACAGATTTCACAAGATGAGAATATTTGTTTTTTATATAAATTACTTCATTTAAAAGAAGAGAATTCAAGCTTCATGCCTGTGTGTCTGTATGCCTGTTTGACTGAGTATTCGGTGAGTTATTGTTCATTTTCGGATGCGTTTCAGAATGGACTTCACTGGCAGAGAGAAGGCAGAACTCGCTTCGTGTTTATTTTTCTTTATTTGGCAAAAAGCACAACACTTTGTTTTTATTGTGAGTATACACAAAAATAATACACATTTAACAGAATCGATTGATGTATGAAACTCCTATGGAAAATCAAAGTCAACAGAGTATTTATGAGTTTCTTTTACATTGATAAAAAAAAAAGCGAGCTGGTATCGCCGGCGATACCGTAGACCTCAGGGGGTTAAACAATGGCTCAAGACACATCAAAATTGTGCCCACTAACGATATTTATTGTAATTTAGGTATATGGATATGATCACTGTGGTACTGTTTAAGTATTTGTATGTATACCAAACCAGATCCAGCACTTTACTGTATTTATTAGTATTTTAGCATAATTACAATGTACTTAAAGTACATTGAATAGCACTTTATTGTATATGTGTATATTTATGTGTAACCTGTATTAGATGCCCTGTCTGAAAACTGTGGTATCTCTTATAATATGTTGTTGAATATTGTGGTGTCTTTTAAATTGTGTTGTATCATATTTAATTTCAATGTTTAGCCTTGTTACTTGATATTGTGATGACCTGACGGGGGACTGCAGATGTAAAATAGCCTTGGGGCTAATTCTGGCATATTTACATTGCTGAAAAGCTAAGATGTTCATTAATATGCATTGTCCCTTTTAAATAAATAAATAAATAAAAAATAAACAAATGTGCACATGGTCCGCTTGTTATTTTGCATTCTAATGTTGCCCTGTGTTCTAGGTACAACATTCCAGCAGTGACCAGCGGTGACGCCCGGATGGCCTTCGAGACGGCTGCTGAGAACCTGCCGGAGGTGGAGAGGAACGCGGTGGCTCGGCTCTTGGGACACACTCCCGAGACCGCATGAGGACTCCGGCGGACGCTTTCCTGGCGCAGCGTCTAGTTGAGGACATTTCTGGAAAAACACGGTAAGCAATCTGAAATCTAATGAACGAGATGATTATTATTTGTAATGTTGCTACTCAAAGCAGTCATTCATTGGCACTTTCTTTATTGTTTATTCATTGATATTGTAGACCTGGATCTGCTGCGTCCACGAGCAGAGAGCAGAGTGTGGATGAACGGACAGCATTTGACATGCTGGTCCAGTCTTTCCCAGTGACTCTGGACGAGCCGGCTCCTAAAAGGGCAAGGAGACACCAGCTGTGTGGCGAGCACGAGCGGCACTGCTACGACCGCTGGCGCAGCGAGCAGCTCAAGCTCCGGGAACGTCGTGTCCTTGGTAAGCATCAATATACACGTTTTATAACAAAAATTGTGTGTCAGGGATGGAAAATTTGTGAAATCTCATAAAACATGTCACCACATTGGCTAATGCTCCTCATGATTTGTCTTTATAGAACACTTTGGTCGGCATCAGCTGTCTGGGACCGGGATCCAGAAGTAGGGGTGGACTTCCAACCTACCACAGGCTTCCCAGATTCTGAGGTAGTGGGAGGCAGGGGGAGCCATGAGGAATTCACCCTGACAGTAACCTTTGATTAACCTTGTAAATAAAATACAATTTCACAATACTGGGAGCTTGCATATGGACTATCGATGTTTATGTCACATACTGGGACTATCGATGTGTCATAACATTGGCTGTTCATGTAAGTGGAGCGTCAGTGTGAACATTGAAATGAATGACTACATCTATGTCCGAGAGACGACTTGACGTGATTAACTAACTGTTTTTTTTTTTTATGTACATTTCTGAAATGTATTTTCTATAAAGCTGATATACATATTTCTTTACTGTTTTAAAAATAAAAATTCCCTTAATCTATTGATTCGTTTCATTCTTTTATCAGTGCCAGTGCAATTACAGGCAGTTCCAGACTTTTTGATAATTTGTTTATTTTATACCCTTTGTATTGTGCTTTTTACAATACAGATTGTTTCAAATAATTTTCCCACAACTTTCATGGGCCCAGAATTTGTTGTATGGATACCTGGAGAATCAGAAATGCAAGCATTTCATTTGTATGTAGGCAAGGCTAGTTTATTTATATAACATTTCATACACATGGTAATTCAAAGTGCTTTACATAGATGAAATTAAAATAAAAGAAATACTATATACAAGTTTAATAAAAATAAAAATAGAATAAAGTACAGATGAAATTAAAATAAGAAATACTATATAAAACAGTTTAATAAAAAAAAAAAATAGAATAAAGCAAGCATTCAGACCTTTGCAGTTTGATGCTACTGGTCCAACTCTGGTTTTAGACGGTGTACCCCTAGGTTCTCTTTTAGACTGAAACATCACTTTATCTAAAGTCTTTACTGTTAAAATCTGCAATAAAATAGAGCCTTATGTAACTCAGAGATCTGCTTTAGTGTTTAGCAACATCTTAACAACAAACCTACAAGTAATATAGTGGCTTGAGTTCAACCCTGTTCAGGGTTTGTCTCCCATTAACACAGAAAACAAACTTAGCCATCATGTTGTTCACAAATTTTCTAATTTTTTCCACCTTTCCCGGGGCAGCATGCCTCCAGTGGCGCCTTTGGTTGATGGAAGACGCAGAATTTTCATCTGGGGAAACGGTTCATTGAGGTCACGTAGGTCCTTCATCGCTTTGAGAAGCAGCACACTTTTCACGTGTCCTAGGTCATTGCCTCCACAGTGAATCACTAGCACATTCGGAGCAGTTCTTCCTTTAACCCTCTGGTGTTCTTCGGACCAAATGGTCCCAAAATGTTTAAATAAAAAAATTTATAAAATCATAGCTTCATCGGAATGGTCCGAAATTTGGTGACTTTGTTGGTACTTGGTATATGAACACCCAACAAAATTGGAGACAGGATTTGAATAGTCTAAGTGGTTGTAAAAAAAATTGTCACACTCAAGGTCTTCGGGACCAAATGGTCCGCCATAGGAAATTGGCAAAAATGTGAAAATACAGAGTTTTTTTGTGCGTACAATCTACAAATCAGCCACGATCCAGAAAAAAAGCACACAACAGTGAAGGGGTGAATCTATAAAACATCAAGAGTGCAAAACAGACACATCCACACACACACTTTTATACACATACACACTAATAAATTCAGATTACAAAAATCTGTTTAGAATTTTTTTAAATCACAGCTTCATCGGAATGTTATGAAATTTGGTGACTTTTATGGTATTAGGTATGTGAACACACAAAAAATACAGCTTTAAAAAAATAATAAAAATAATGTTTATATATATAAAAAATTTATATTATATTCAATGGGAAAAAATGGGTCATAATTATTGCATAAATATTAATTATAAATCATAAAATTATCTCAAGACACCAAAAAAGAAAAGAAAAATTATAAAAAACAAGTAAAAAAAATTATGATTTTTTTTTATAAATATTATTCCCACCCTCCCGGACCATTTGGTCCCGAAGGTCTTGAGTGTGACTCTGAAATGAAGGACACCAGAGGGTTAAGGCACTGTTGGAAGAAGGGAAGGAGGTCTCCCCAGCACATGCCTCCCCTGCCAAACCACTGGACCTGGGAAGCCACTCCAAGATTGGTGCCTATGGTCTCTCTTGCTCACTGTTGGCCACGTCTAATGTAACGGTCACCAATAATCCAGACTGTGCACCCCTGATAAAAAGATTACAATACAAATGATTAACTCATTCAGTAGCTGCATCACAATAAATTTTATACATTTCAAGGCCTCTTTAACATGGACAGCCAAAGCTCACAATCTTAAAAATCTAGGGATGGTCCATGATTTAAACATCTACAATCTTCCAAAGAACATACAACATTTAAACATTTGTGTATTTTGAAATGAGATTGCCACTACATGCATTATTTGTGTTAAACGCAAGTGTTAAAATATATTTAAATCAAATATTTCAAAATAGGTTGAGCAGAAACATACCTTTCTTTTGAGTAGTGGATTTTCTACTAGGTTGATCGTGAACTGTTGACTTTGCTTTAAAAAAATAAAAAGTAAAATAATAATAAATGTTTAAGTTGCAACATCTGTAGAATAACTGGTAAAACATTGTTTTTCGTGTTTGTTAAATTGATCATTATGAGTTTAAATATACACAATATAATTGTTGGTACTTCAAGTCTTAAATAAGAATTATGAATTTCGAATTTCGCTCTTCTGTCTCTGCATAGAAGATATTTTAACTGTCAGTTAAATGGAGTATCAAAAAGAAAAAAAAAGAAAAAATGTAAGATACTTAAAATTACTAGAGTAACCAATTTGAAATTCTGAATTGTAAGTGTCATTTTTTAAAATTCTTAATAAATAGACCAATCAAAATGCTGAACTTACCTCATGTTAAATCCAAATGTGGTTTTATTTAGAAGGGAAATCCAAAAACATAATCAAATTCACAGGCAAAAGTCAAACGGAAGGCAGTCCAAACTATCAGGCAAACAAAACAGGCGAGGGTCAGGGGCAAAAAGGGTAATCCAGTGAACAGAGCATAAAATCCAAAAACCGAGAGACAAGTAAACAGAACGCTCAGAAATGCAGTACCAATAAAGCAAGACTTTGCAGTGAGTGAGTGTGAAAACCAGGCTATTATAGTGTGAGTTAAACAAGGTAATGACACACAGGTGAATGCGCTGATGAGTCCGGGCAGTGATTTATGGGAAATGTAGTTTGTGAGGGTAAAAAAAAAAAATCACTTGTTTCACTACGTAAAACAGAGATGTTTTACGTAGTTTCGTTTATTTTAAAGTTAAGACCAGGTTAAAATTCTGCCCAGGGGAAATATTGATACCCTGTTTTCAAAATTTAAAATTGTAAAAGGGCCACCTTTTATTTTATTTTGAAAGGTACCGAAAACTTTAAGAGATCTGACCTCTGACTCCAGGCGGACAGGCCTGACAAATTTTATGTGTAGATTATTTTAACAGAGATGGGGGACTCGAGTCACATGACTTGACTCGAGTCAGACTCGAGTCGCAAATTTAAGGACTTGAGACTTGCTTGACTAAATTAAGAAAATGACTCGACTTGACTTTGACTTGAGATCCAATGACTCGAGACTTGACTTGACTTGAACTGTATGACTCGAGAATGACTTGATATACATTTTTATATAAATCATCGCAACATCAATTGATGAACAAAATGAAAGCAACGGAACCATTGACGCCAGTCATCAGATTCTGCGCGATTGCGTGACGCTGCACAAGCACAGGAAAAACATACATCGCGGTGAGCGCGGCAGCGCGCTAAATACAATAACATCTCCCAGCATCGTTTCTTTTTGGATATAAACACTAAAATTGACCATATTCATACAAGATGATTTGCTGTACGCATAATAACTGGCAAGGGATATCGGACGACCATCACAACCTCGAACAGTCAAACTTTATTCACCACGTCTAAAAGTAAGCTATGGCTTGTTTAACCTGTTTGTTATAGTTAATTTGACTATCGTTAAATCTAGAGAGAATATTGGTCAAAACAGCATGCCTCTTTATACACAATTATGTTTTCAAATGTAGTCAATATTCAAATGATAATGGCATATGTTTTGTATAACATTTGCCACATTTCTTTCAAATCATGCTTTAAAGCCAAATATGTCGTTCTTTCCAATGACGAAAAACAACATAGAAAACAGTTAATGTTTTGTGTGTTTTATGTTTCTCTTAAAGCAGGGTTAGATGTTATCAGGGGGTTGGGGGCAAAATGCCAGCAGAATTAATATGCACCCAAAATTCAAAATGTGGTGGAAAAATTGCCCTAGTATGAGTTATTTTTATAATTAGCCTATGACATATGATATTAAAAAATATTTCCAGAATATTGGCGCGATTGCAAATGTGATAATGATTTTATAAAACAGTTCAGTAAACAAAGAGTGAATATTGTGATGTGACATTTTAGACATAATATTCCAAATATTCTCTGTTTTTGCTCTATTTCTCCAATGACAATAGTTCCAAACAAGCCACAGAAAGAGTTATGCGTATTTGTGATTCAGTGACCTATAGTTGCTTAGTTCCAGAACGAATCTGCCGTTTTGAACAAATCAGTTGAATGAATGCTTGTATGACTCGTACATTAAGACGGTGATTTGGCGCCACCTATTGGCGGTTTTAACTTCATAATTAAAAATATATAACTTGTATAAAGGGGATGCCAGTTTGAAGAATGCCATTTGGTGGCATAGGAACCATTATACTTGAATTGTGAATTGTTTAATACATTTTAATGGTCTTCTGCAATGTTTGAGGTATATTTATTTTTTCATGCTTTAATGTTGGCCTAATTTCAGTTACATTTACATTTTAGGCTATGTAGTTTGAATTTTTTATTTTTTTTTTTATTTTTTTATTGTAGTAACCACTCAGCTGTATGTGGAAATGCATATTTAAAAAAAATGTTGCAAATAAAACCATGGTCCACAACTTCTGTAGTTTTAACTTATTTTAATATATAAATTCAGTGAAATCATCAAACGTTTGTATGACTTGCCAGTGACTTGTGACCCAAGCTACGACTTGACTTGACTTGCTTGACATAAAGCAGTGACTTGACTTGACTTGACTTGCTTTTCACAAAATTGACTTGGACTTGCTTGAGACTTGAAGGTTAAAGACTTGAGACTTGCTTGTGACTTGCACATGTGTGACTTACTCCCACCTCTGTATTTTAAAGTATAAATTGCTTATCTAACTGCCTATTCTTTATTTTATTTTAAAAGGGACAATGCATATTTTCTTTATTAGTCTTCAAATGAATTAATTAGTATAATTTATTAATATAATTTATTAGTCTTTAAATTTAGAAATTCTAATCTAATTTCTGTTAGATTAGAAATATTACATGGAAAGGGTAAACTTTAAATGTGTGTATCATTAACCATATATTTGAAGATGCTGGGCAGAAATACATACCGAAAACTTTAAGAAATCTGACCTCTGACCCCAGCAGGCAGACAGGCCTGCCAAATTGAATACACTGTGATGCTGATCAGTAGCTGAAATACTGTAGTTGGCCTGAATTGTTGAGCCTGGACTTGTGGGGCAGAGGAAATTCTACTCTGTAATTTATGGTATTTATATAATTTAAAGAGCTGCCCTTACATTTTTTTGGTTGAGACCAGGATAAAATTCTGCCCAGGTGATTTTTTTTTTTTTTTACCTTTGTGGGAATGCAAGTTTATTAAAATGTTTAATTTAGGTTTACATTGAATTTAGCATGTTAAGGTTAGGTATAAATTATGATTATCAGAGTTTTCTAGCAAAAGACTTTGGTCAGTCCTGTTTTACTGAAACTCTTGGAGTTTGTGTTTTGGCAAGAAAGTCCAGCCAGTCCTGTACTCGGGTCTCAGTGTTTGAATAGATATGCTGAGTGGATTAGGGTGGGCAATGCTCTCAGTCTAAAACCGGTTCCTAAACCTGTCTTTTTCGGTTCCTGCCCCTAAATGTATATAAACTGTAAGAGAACATTCACGTCAGACTTGGTGACTGCAGCTACCGACAGCTCGCGTTCTCAATAAAGAATCCTGCTGAAGAAACAACCAAGTCTCCAGGTCTTTCGATTCTAAGTTCACAACAGATGGTGCCGTGACCCGGATGGAGAAACTGAAACTCAACAAAGAACTTCAAACTCAAAGATCTGAATCTTGAAACTTCAAGCTCAACAAAGATCTGACAAAGATTGCCAGACTGAATCTTTCCAGCTTCCTCCAGACTGAAAACTTCAAGCTAAAAAAAAAAGATCTCAAAGCCTGACTGAGTTCCAGACGAATGTTTTCTGTACAACCAAAGATTCTGTGAGTTTCACTCTATTCAAAGAACCAATGCAGACCAGTACAAATTTGTTTTCCTCTGTGCCGACAGAGAAGAAGTTAACAAACAGCTGCAGGGTTTTGTTAACTAAGTTATCCTCTAAAGTTGTCTTTTAGAGATGAAATGTATCCTCTGTTCTTGTCAGGCAGGGAAGATTAGCGTAAAGTGCTAGTTTTGTATTTGTGTTATCCTTTGCTCTGGGCAAGGAAGGTTAACAATACATAATCTGTGTTAACGTGTACCCTCTGTTGATCAGAGAAGTTTAGTGTTTGTTTGTGTGGTAACATAAAAATTCACAAAATGTTTAGGAAAAGTACTAGACAGATTACACCTTTATGGACAGACAATGAGTTTAAGTCTTTGTTATCAGAGCACATGGACACAATAGTGACTGAGCAAGTCAGAATGAATTTAACAAAGAAATTTGGCATTGATCCAGAGAAAGTGTGGTCAATTGAAGATTGTAAGAAGGTACTAGGAGAAAGTATTCGCAAGAACAGTGTGAAAAGTTTTATCTGTTGTCACAAAGAATTTGGTTTAACCCTAGTTACAGAACAGTCTAAGCGCAACTCCGAGCTAGAGAAACAGATCAAAGAGCTCCGTGCTAGAATATCTTCGTTGACTAAGAAAGTAAACCGCAACAAAGATGCAGAAAAAAACTGATGTGGAAGAAGTTAGTCAGCCTGATAACAATTATCCTGACTTAAAAGCTTTCTTTGAAACAAATGTAGCCATCCAATCAGTAACTTATCAGCCTGTAGATTCAGTGCAGGTTTGTGGGGCTAGGAGAAGATCTCAGGGAACTAAAAGTGTTACTCCAAACTCTTCTGTTGTCCAAATACAAACGGTTGCCAAAACATCTTTAGGTCCTAAGGATATAGATAGACTCTCCCAGAGTTTACCCTCAGCACGCACACATTTTTCTGAATTTAGAAGAGCATTGTTCAGTAAAATGCATCTTTACGACATGTCGTTGCCTGAAGTCACACAGCTGATGTCACAAATTCTAACTGAATCTGAATTCAACAATTTTGAGTCTGCTGTTACTTCCGAACTGCAACATGTCAGTAAAGGCGATTTGAGAGAAGGTGTTTTGAAAATCCTAAAGAATATCTTAGGACCCAAAATCGATTGGTCGAGAGTTACTAGCTGTGTACAAGAGAAAGAAGAAACTGTGAGTGAATATACTGAGAGGTTCTGTCAGGTAGCGGTAACGTACAGTGGAATAGTGGATGATTCCGAAAGTGTGTTAGCTGACAAAGGAGCTCTAATCCGAATTTGGGCAGATGGTCTTGTAGCTGAGTACAGAACAGCCTTGCCATTCCTAGATATTACGTGGGCTAAAAGAACTCTCAGAAGTAACCTAGAAAGTTTAGCTATTTGGGAAAGAGATTCTGATGTCAAATAGAGAGTAAGAATTGCAGCAGTTTCTGTTAAGGTCAACTCAGAGAAGCCAAAGAAACGCAAAAGTCCCAGAGAAGCCAGTTGTTCTTACTGTGGCAAGCACGGACATTTTGGAAAAGAATGTAGAAAAAACAAAAATAACTTAAGACAAGTTAACAAGGTTAACCAGCTTCTGATTAGCCTGCTTGATATTCTGAAGCAGCCCCTCCCCTCCTCGTTAAACTCGTGGGGCAACTTGATACGGTGTTAACCATTTAGGCTGTGAGTGCTTAATTTCCCCAGTAACTCACAACAAAGATGAAAGACTTATTTTTGTTTAATAGAACAAAAGGAAAGTGACTGTCACAGCCTTTGTTTGGGGGACATTCAGAATACTCACAGCCAAATGTTATACTGCAGAACATTACAATCAGACACCATCCTCTGTTAATGATGTTTATTAGGACTGATGTTTCACTGGAGAATGGAAATGTGACAATTTTCTCACACACTGTACAGTGTGCACACAACAGGGACAGAATAGGACACAGACCAGTGCGGTGCCCTGGGAAGAACTGAACGCAACAGGCTTCGGGGGTGAACCCAGGGTAAAGACACTACCTCATAGGCTTTTCCCCATTTAGTCCATCCTTACCTCACTGGTCCATAGGTGTCAAAACAATTAAGAAATGGGGAAAGAATGAAACAACAACAGCAGACTCTAAAAACCATACAACCCTAGTGTTTGAAGAAATACTGCTCTGTTTTCTGTTTTCTTTCTTCCTCTGTACAGATACCACTTGATGGCTGGTTCCTAGATCCATATGCAACGACCGTCTCACCTGCATATGAAGCCACAACCTCAAGAAGACAACTAGACCCACTGCTGAACGAACTATCACAAAAGAAAAGGAAAAAAATACACAACGCGGACCCTAATTGCATGTTTTGTTTCTGTGTCAGCATGCAATTACAGATGTACAACACAGATCATGCTTGTGCCTGTAATTTTTTCAAGTTACAAGAATGAACTTTTAAGTGTACTTTGATAAAAGTTAGACTTAAAACCACTATACGATCAAATGACTTATGGAAGAATGAAGTCTATGCATGAATATTGCTGTTCTGCTGTTTCTTTGTTTTCTACAGGAAACAGATTTCACAGCTATTCAGGCGCCATGGACTTTCAAGACTTCCACTCTTATGCTACATGGTTTTCTGTGCAATCATGTAGTTTATACGACATTTTACACCCTGCGTCGTATGTGTCAACAGTTATGGTTTTGAGAAGAACTATAACACTATGACACAGAATAAATATGTGCCTGTGACGATCAAAAGTTACAAGAATGAACTTTTAAGTGTTTAAATTTGTATATTATGTGAGAGTTTTTTTTAAGACTCTCAAAGGGGCAAATGTGGGAATGCAAATTTATTAAAATGTTTAATTTAGGTTTACATTGAATTTAGCATGTTAAGGTTAGGTATAAATTATGATTATCAGAGTTTTCTAGCAAAAGACTCTGGTCAGTCCTTATTTTACTGAAACTCTTGGAGTTTGTGTTTTAGCAAGAAAGTCCAGCCAGTCCTGTACTCGGGTCTCAGTGTTTGAATAGATATGCTGAGTGGATTAGGGTGGGCAATGCTCTCAGTCTAAAACCAGTTCCTAAACCTGTCTTTTTCGGTTCCTGCCCCTACATGTATGTAAACTGTAAGAGAACATTCACGTCAGACTTGGTGACTGCAGCTACCGACAGCTCGTGTTCTCAATAAAGAATCCTGCTGAAGAAACAACCAAGTCTCCTGGTCTTTCGATTCTAAGTTCACAACACCTTGGTCTCAACAAAGAGGGCAGATTTGCTGCTGACTAAGGGTAACATATAGCCTAGATTCAGGCCTTTCACTGGTGTTTTGTTTTGCAATAAAATAAAACAAAACACATTAAACAGCACAACTGTTTCCATCATTGATAATAACTGAGTATCAAATCATCATATTAGAATGATTTCTGAAGGATCATAAGACACCAAAGACTGGAGTACTTGCTGATGAAAATTCAGCTTTGCATCACAAAAATAAATTACATTTTAAAATATATTAAAAAAGAGAACCATTATTTTAAATTGTAATAATATTTCATAATATTACTGTTTTTTGTTTTTGTTTTTGTTTTTAACTGCAGGCTTGATGAGCATAAGAGACTTCTTTCAAAAACATTAAAAATAGCAATGTTTCCAAACTTTTGACTGGTACTGTATATACATTATATATATGTAACAAAAAAAAAAAAATTCAAATAATTGAAAACGCTCGCTCTGCACCATTATCCATTACAGTGCGGACGAACATATTTTACTTTCGTTTTTTAGTTAGCAATTCAAAAGTCCCCAGCGGTGTCACACGTTGATTAACCGGTGGTAAAATATTCCTCACCGTCACATACGGGTACCTAGTATATTTGATATTTTACATAGATACAATAGGCCTACCTGACTTTGAACACAAAAGGGCAGTATAGCACTATGAATGACATTTTTTTTTTTTTTTTTTTGGACTAAAAAAAACATTCTGGATGTTTTTAAACTTAAACAATTATTAAATTGAAAAAACAGAATAAAATGGGTTTAGATCTGATATTTCTATAATTATATATAGAAATAAATGGAGTATAATTACATTTTTAGAAGATAGGCTTTAGGTGTTTCCTTTTTTGACATTAATTTAATCCCTTGCCATAGCAAAACCGTTTGAGATATTTATTATCGTTTACAATTTAGCTTCTTTAAAGTATTTTCATCATTTTGAAAAAGTTTCGTGGGAATTAAATAAACCACTTAAGAGGACTGGGTAAAAAATCAGAGGCTGATTTTGCCAAAAATCCACATTCAGACCAAAATATCTGACTTCCTGTTGATCCGAGCTAATGACTGTTTTTGTTTTTTTAATGGTAGTATTATTTTATACAAAAATGTATAATTCTGATGAGAATAAAGTTAGTGTTGATAAAAATTTTAAGGAAAACATATATATTGATCTAATATATATAGCACATTAATTTTAAATTCATTCAGCTTGAATCACCAAACATACAATATTAATTTTATTTAAAGCAAACAATACATTTAAAAGATATGTTCTATGCATATTTTGTCATTTTAAAAATATCCATAAAGTGCTATGCAAAAAGACAAGACCTTAGATATTTCTTTATCCTTTTAATGCAGGACTAATTTTAAACAAACTAAGTGCACGGCTGCATGGTCATTCATGACGGTGCGCGTCCACGGCGAGGAGCGAGCAGAACAAAGCGAACGTTTTTTAGTTCATTACTTCCATAGCAAATAATGGAAAACCCTCGCCCTGCTCCGAAGCATTATCAATGTCGGTGCGGACGGGAGTATTTTACTTTCATATTAGCGATTTAAAAGCCCTCGCCGGTGTCACACATCGATTAACCGGTGGGAAAATATCCTCAGTCACATACCTAATATATATTTATATATACATATCATTTTTATATATAAATATTTTATATACAAAAAAGCAAGGCCTTAGAGAATTATTTATCATTTAATGCAGAACAAATGAATGAAATGGTTAAGCTCTTTTCACTGTAACAGACAGACAGCCACACACACACAAACACAGAGAGAGTGAGACCCCCTCCTCCTCGCCACACACACACACACACCCCTCCCCTCCCCACACAGACACACACACACACACAGAATGGCAGAGGGCACTCTCTCTGTCAGAGAAAATCCACATTCAAACCAAAATATCTGACTTTCTGTTGATCCGAGCTAATGACTGTAAATTAGAAAGTTGTCCGGCTCGATGAGAACAATATATGTGGCGAGTTTTGTAATTGTAAGTAAAACGGACTAAGTTATAACACACATTTTGTTTCTCTTTTCTCGCCATAAATTCATTTACTCGCCACGGCCAAACCGTTCGAGATATCAAAAATCCGCTGCCAATTTATCATCCTCAATGTCTTGACTTCATGCTGACCGAGTTTGGTGGCAATCCGATCAATTCCCAAGGAGAAGTATATCGAAATCCAGGGGCATGCGTTTCCAAACAACCCATAATAGCCGACTACCTGTTGGGCTGGCGTAAAACTTAGAGCACGAAAGTTGTTCAAGCCGATGAGATCTATATGTGTACCGAGTTTCATATTATTACATGCAAGCGTGTTTGATTTATGGACAAGTGTTCGAAT
>NC_138723.1:2874873-2904873 GCF_965113295.1 Leuciscus leuciscus
TCTCTTTTCTCGCCATAAATTCGTTTCCTCGCCACGGCCAAACCGTTCGAGATATCAAAAATCCGTCCGCAATTTAGCATCCTCAATGTCTTGACTTCATGCTGACCGAGTTTTGTGGGGATTGGACGAATTCTCTAGGAGGAGTATTTCACATTCCACAGCAAGCGTTTTCCAAACAACCCATAATAGCCGACTTCCTGTTGGGCTGGCGCAAAACTTAGAGCACGAAAGTTGTTCGGCCCGATGAGATCTATATGTGTGCTGAGTTTCATATTAATTCATGCAAGCTAGTTTGATCTATGGACCAAGTTTTCGGACCCCATTCCAGGGGGCGCTGTTGAGTCCCCCTGCCACGCCCGGGTACCAGCTTCAACCCGTCCCTGATGGCAGGGGGTTCCGACTTGTATGTAAAGTTTCAAGAGTTTTTGAGCACGTTAAGGACCCCAAAAGCCCCTGAAACCTTGATTAACAATATAAAAGCAATAGTCAAATCCCCCCTCCCCTCACACACACAGAGACACAGAGAGAGGGAGAGAAAATTCTTCAGAAAATCCACATTCAAACCAAAATATCTCTCTTCCTGTTGGTCGGAGATCGTTAATGTAAATTAGAAAGTTGTCCGTTGTTGATTTAAGAATCTTGCTTTCCCCTGTTGTTTAATTTCATGGAAACAGACACCAGTGATTTTGCCAAAAGATATCTCGTATTTATTTAATTAATATAAAACATAGGAGAGAGAGACATTGGACTAGCGAAGATCTAATTCAGCTGCTCAGTCATCTTTCCATTATTTCCATCTCTTCTCTAATTTTCGGACAAACAGGGCTTGGTTTTTATATCCCTGACCAAGGAAAAAAACTACATCTCCATAGGAACACATACATTCAGCAGAAGAACATATGGTTTCCATTAACGTTGGAATGTATTCCCCTTATACTATGCTTGATGAAAAACTGCATATACATTTCAGTCCAGCAGCACACTCAAGTCCAAAGTCTCCCAAAGTCTCTCCCACATATTCACAAAATACAATGAGTACAAATAATTATGAATGTATATAAAAAGTATAGAAGAGATACATAATACTACTGATTACGAATATTAATAAAAGGTAAAAAAGTAATAATAATACTAAAAACATTAAATGATGAAATTTGAGTCTTCAGTCCCTCCACTGGAACTACGGCCGTCAGTTCCACCATCATTCCCAGGTGGCCAACCTATAGAAGTGATAGTGAGGAGGAAAAGCAGACCAAGAAATAGATATAAAGAATAGAAGACTAGAAACAGAAATGAAAACAAAACAAAAAGTAAAGAACAAAAAAACCCCAACCCATGTTATGTCCCCGCATACTATGTGTCATTTAACATCTATGTGTATGTATTTAAAAATAAACCCCAATCATCTAAGGAAAGAAAAAGTAATAAGTCTTCTGCCAGTGCCTTGACTCGTTAATTACTTAACTCCTCAAGTTCCTGGCCAAAACAACAAACTAAAATAAACGTTGATGTTAAAGGATCCTATCCCTTGGGGTAGAAAATCAGTAAGCGGGTGTTCATTGTTTGTGAGGTTGTGTTTTGTAAGTAGTGTAGAATGTGTAAAATCTCCTATCTCACACCGTATGTCCCATTCTTGGTTTTATCAATATGTCTCGTGTTGAGAATAACTTACAACCATCTTTAATCAATGTCAATGAACTTGATTCCTGAAATGGAAGCAGAGAAATAATTAAACATCACTTCTTTATTCCCAATCTTTAAAGCTAATGGATGAACAGTGCTCAATATCAGGCCATAAGCCGTCATTATCATTTTGTTCATTCACTAAGCAAGGTTTAACTTGTGACCAATGATACCATCTATCTGTTCCTACACCCTTCCCTTTAAGGCAAACACTTGTATCGGTTGTTAAGAGTATCTCATATGGTCCCTCCCATCTAGGCTCTAAACCTTTCCTAGCAATACGTTTGACCATAACAAAACTGCCTAACTCAGGAATGTGTGGAATACCAGTAGTGGTATGTTTTTCATCCCATTGCTGTTGAGCTTCTCGCACTTTCTTATTATTGTCTTTGGTAGCTTTGTCCAGCATTGTTAGATAACGCCGTAACTTCTCTTGGAACAAAGTAGAATCTCCTCCCGTTCCCGCAGGTGGCGGAGCATCAGGAGGTAGGACCATTGCTCTTCCAGTCATCAGTTCAAAAGGAGTTAGTCCTGTTACTCTATTTGGAGTTGCTCTCAAGTTCCACAGAATAGCAGGTAATAACTTATGCCAACCTTGGCCAGTTTGCAGAATGGCTTTGGTAAGAGCGGTTTTCAACGATCTGTTCATTCGTTCTACCATGCCTGAGCTTTCCGGATGGTACGGAATGTGAAACTTCTGTTTGATCCCCATCAATTTCATTGCTTCCTTCATCAGTTTTCCAGTGAAGTGAGTTCCATTGTCAGAATCAATTTCATATGGAAGACCCCAGCGAGGAAAAACTTCTTCCACCATTACTCGTGCTGCCGCTTCAGCTGTGCAAGTTCTCGTAGGGAATGCTTCCACCCACCTAGTAAATCTGTCCATGATTACTAGAATGTATTGGTACCCTCCAATGGGTGATAAAGGTCCTGTGAAATCGATTTGGAGGTGTGTCCATGGACCTGTTGGTCTGGGTGCATGTGACATTCGCACCTTTACAGATTTTCCCACATTTGCTTTCATGCAAATTAAGCATCTTCTACAGTAATCATCAATGTCTCTCATCATTCGTGGCCACCACCACGTCTCACTGATTTGAGCTTTCATTGCTTTTGCTCCAGCATGCACTTTTCCATGATACAGCTGCATTAGTTCTCTTCTTGTTCCAATCGGCATCACCACTTGTCCGGTTGGAATTCTCCAGATGCCTTGATCATCCTCTTTCGCTCCTGCTTTTATCCATTGTTCTTTCTCTTCATCTGTCTCTGTTTGATATGACAGAAGATGATGCTCAGGATTATCTTTGCTGTTTTCCTGTACCATGGTAACAGGAGTAAGAGGTAGTAAAGCTGCTTCTCTAGCTGCTGCATCTGCTGCCGCGTTTCCTTGACTTTCTTTGGACTTGTCTGATTGATGTGATTTTACTTTGATCACGGCTGCTTCTCTTGGTAAGTGACATGCTGCAATCAAGCGATGAATTATGGAAGCGTGTTGTATTTCTCTCCCGCTACTAGTGATAAGTCCACGTCTTTTCCACAGAGCAAGATAGTCATGGACCACGCCAAAAGCATAACGACTATCTGTGTAGATGTTGACTCGATCTCCTTCTGATAGTTCAAAAGCTTCCGTAAGTGCCGTGAGCTCAGCTACTTGTGCTGAAAATTGCCCAGGAAGAGCTCCTTTCTTCACAACAGTTCCATCAGCTTCCACTACAGCCCATCCAGTATGTCGTTTTCCATCAACGTAATAACTGGATCCATCAACCCATAACTCTTTATCTGGATTTTCAAGAGGGATTGGATTAACAGGACCATGGCTTTCCTCTTCTACTTGTTTTTCACACTCATGTGGTGTTCCCTCATGTGGTTCTAGCATCATTGTTGCAGGGTTAAGGGATGTGTCTCTGATTATTTCCACTCTCAAATCCTTGTTCAACAAAGTTGCTTCCCATTTTGCTCTTCTTGTGTCAGTTATGGTCTTGATGTTTGTGTTGTTCAACAACGTCACTATACTGTGTGGAGTGTGAAGTATGATGGTTTGTGCTCCTATCAAATTTTCCACAGCATCCACTGCCCATGTGGCACCATCGAGAGCTTGTATACATCGTGGTTGACCAATCATTGTGACAGGAATCTTTGTGGAAAAGTATCCAACTGGTCTGTATCGATCACCTGGTTTTTGACACAGTACTGCTGAGTAGGTCTCATTTCCCACCCTGGTCCACAAATGGAATGGCAATCGTCCATCGGGAAGTCCCAAGGCTGGGGCTGATGTCAGTTTCTCTTTCATAGATATAAATGCTTCCTCAGCTTCTGGTGTCCAGGTTATCTGCTCCACTCCAGGCTTTCCTCCCTTGTACAAGTCGATGAGAGGACTAGTGATGCTGGCAAAATCAGGTATATACTGGCGACAGTAGTTGAAAAGTCCCATCACCTTCCGTATTCCTGTAACTGTTAGAGGTTTTGGGAGTTTCCGTAATGCCTCTACACGCTCTGTTGTCATTCTCCTTCCCTCGACAGATATTTCTTGGCCCAAGTAGATAACCTTGGTTTTGGCCAACTGTGCTTTGTCGGGGTTGTAAGGCCCGCTATATTGGCCCAATCTGCCGGTTCGCCAATACACGGGGAAGGTTGTCACGTGTTCTGTCCTCACTCATGCAAAGTATTTGGTTGGTTAAATTTGCAATACATTAATCATGTATTTACTCGTTAATTCATCTGACTCCATAAATGAAAGGTTTTAATAATATCTGTGCCTCACTAAAAGTGAGCGAATGTTTGACTATTTCTTTTAACCATTAAAGGAACAATATCAAAATCTGTTAAAATAATCACATTGTAGTAATTTAATATTTCAGATATCAGAGACCAATTCCAATCAATTCAAATATCTAGTGCATTGTTATACATTGGTTACACCAAATAATCTTACCCAGCTTGTACCTGAGATAGAGAGAGAGAAAGGGAAAGAAAGAGAGAGGGAGAGAGAGAGAGAGAGAGAGAGAGAGAGAGAGAGAGAGAGAGAGAGAAACCACCTAGTCAATTCCACGTCCAGCCAAGAAGAAGCGCCAGAGAGAGCCAGAACACCTTCCTTTATCCTCTGTCCAGGTGACAAGGGGGATGGGGTGAGACCACCCTCAAATGGCTTCTATCCCACAGAAGGGGGGTTGCCTTATCTGGCATTATCTCTAAACCGGTTTCCTATGAACTTCTATAAACCTTATTTCCTTTTATTTTATCTATCTGGATATGAGATATCTGTACCACTCACTTTGAGACATTTCAAATGACACCAAAAGCATAACAGTCAATGTTGAATATTCACATTAAACCATGTTCTTACCTGAGTTCCTAGTTTCTGAGAGGAAGAAAGGCTGTATTGGGGGAGGTCAAATGTTAATCAGCCAGCATGGCCCTTTTGTCCCATAAATCAGGCCTCAACCAGTATTTTCAGTCTTACAGTTTCCCTCCTTGATCCCGTGGGTCACATTCCGATGAACACTTACGGGGTCACAGTAAGACGTTTGTTATAGTCCTTGAAGATGTAGCACAAAAATTGTCTTTGCAATGTTGGCATCTGTAGAAGCTCAGTGGGCGGTGTTCACCTGCAGAACACCTGTTCCCACCAGGTGTATAGCTTGAGTCCAGCAGGTGGATGAATGCGTTCAGGTTCTCTTCCTGTAATCCTGTGACGTGAGCAAAGTTCATAGAGTCAATCTGGACCTTTTGTGACTTGTTCAGTTGACGTGTCATTCCTTCATGGAGAAACTTCCGCTTCCCTGGCACCTTCTCCACGATGATGATCTGACCCTTCTTGACCAATCCTGTCACCTCCAGCGGTACGGTGGTCTGGGCAGACCTCAGTGGATGAAGGGGTTCTCCTTTGGTCCACACGGCTTTGTGTGCGACACCTGAAAAGCATCTTAAATGTCCGCTTCACGATTGAGCACATATGAACTTACAGTCGTAAGGAAATGCATAGGAACGCATAATGCAATAAGGAAAAAATATGTCATGTTCAATGTAAAATACCATGTTCATGTCAGCAATTGTGAGTGGTACGTTTGGTCTCATTAATTACCTGATTTTTAATTACCACGTCAATATTACTCCTATAGAGGGTCAAGGAAGGACAAAGGAAGATCTTACAAGCTCTTACCCTGTTTCTAGAAACATTTAAATAAATGGCATTCTAACAAAACAACCAGTGCTATTTTGGTGTAACCAAACATAGAGATTCAATTGAATTGATGTCCAAATACATTGTTGCAAGTAAAATGGACAATATACAAATATGCAGATAAGTTTCAGAAATGTTTTTTTGAATTACTCAAAGGAAATCAAAATAAGTTTCAGAAATTAAAATCAAAATAAGTTTCAGAAATGTTTTTCTAAATTACTCAAAGGAAAAAAATGCAGAAATCAAAATAAGTTTCAGAAAATTAAAATCAAAATAAGTTTCAGAAATGTTTTCTGAATTACTCAAAGGAAAAAAATGCAGAAATCAAAATAGGTTTCAGAAATGCATCAAGAGGTCGGTGTAAACCAAGCAATGGTTTTGTGTGTTTGTGTGAGAATTTTTTTTTTTTTTTTTTTTTGAATGTCAGAGTGTGTTTTTGTCTGTGAGAGTGTTTGTGTGTTGGTGTGTGTGTGTGTGTGTGTGTGTGTGTGTGTGTGTCTGTGAGAGAGTGTGTTTGAGAGTGTGTGTATTGATCTGGCTAAGTCACAGTCGATGACAGAGTTGAATTGTACATTTTTGTACTTGATTGAATTGGTATTTATCCATTTTAATTATGTTTCTGTTATTAGTGGTAAGTTGAGAAATCAGGGGCCCTCTGATCTTCCAACTCCCACCAACAATCATAGAGTTTGAAATTTAATGGCAGGTCTGCCTTAGAATTTGTCTTGATTTGTGACTGCAGCCATTCAGTTGTTCATGTGTGTTACATTAGTTAGCAGTTTGTTGTGAATAGCGTATGCTATTCTCTGTGTCTCTGTTAGACCATGATCATGAGATCAGCTCCACCCTGTGTGTGTGAAGCTATCTGGATCTGTTAGTGTGAAGATGACACATCTTCGTCTGATGTGCAGTCTTCAGCCTGGATAGACCATCTACCCCAGGTGATGTTGCTGTGAGGGTATAGTGATGGAGGTGTGTGTTCAGTGTTCATGTCTAGGAGATGGGTGGAATCTAATCGATAACAATTGTGTTGCAAATTTTGATCCAGTTCTAAACTGGGAGGCCATATTTATGCAGTAATGTGATAGTGTGACGTGTGAAAAGGCCTTTTATAATGTCTTTTCACCCATCTCCCGAGTCTCAGGTTATGTTCGAACAATTCCGCTGTCATGGATTTGCTCCAGGTGGGCTCCACCATTTTGCAGAAGTAGCCTAAGCCTGAGACAGAAAACAGAGGAGAGCGAACCACAGATAATTCCAATATTTCAAAAGCATTAAATTCAGACGTGTAGAATTCTTTTACTTGTTAGCAATTTTAATTCCAGATGTCACATGAAACCGAGTTTCATTGACCACGTCTGAATTGTTGCTGTTGTCTCAGTGTGTTGTGACACCTGAAGCTGCTTTTTCAGTTCAGCCTTCAGTCTGCTGCATGTGCAATGCATTCACACATTTTAATTTGTGCAGATATTTTTTGACCTGCAAAAAACTGTGGTACTTCTGCCTGCTGTTTAGCATTTCACACCCTCCTCGTAAATTTACTTATCTTATCAGATTCAATTCAGTTGGTGCACCCCAGTCAAGGATTATTTAGCGTGCTATTACCTGTGCCACACTCCTAGCCGTGTTTTCTAACGGTGAAAAATAAAGGCATACTCCGCCTCTTTTGGCACTGGGTAGCACACAAATGAAATTCTGTTTCAGAAATTCAATTTTAATGATGAAAGTCACACTTCTCCAATTATTGTCCTGCTCGGCGAGTGTAATATAATGTTTATTATAATTCAAGTTATAATATAATTATATTCTTTAACAATTCAAGTCAAATTATATTGTTTTCGGTCTCTGGATCAACTTAACGCATGGTCAAATCTCTACTTGTTCTCATGTCAATACATTTGAATATTAAAAGGCCTTTTGGCTCAGGGCTGATAAGATGTACATTCGCTGTTTTTCTTTTTCCCTTTGCTAGGTTTCAAATACCTTTTCTTCTCATTTAGTCTTTTTAAATGGCCATTATAACGTTTGATTCTTCTATTTACTCTTACTTTATATTTTTCCGTTTATAGATAAGGAAACTATATCGCTTTGCAGTCCTTCTCCTAAGGATGCACGACACAAGTGGTCAGTCCCGAAGATCAGAAGCTGAGGCAATGGCTAAATATCTAGGACGTTGCCGTAATCCCAACGCGCAACAATCAAAGATATATTCAGTAGCCCTCTTGGATGCCCTTCAGGAACTCAATTCAACCGTTTTCCAAAACTATTAAATTAGAACAGAAGTCATCGGAAGCGTCCAAGCTAGGTTAATCAACCAGCGTAAAGCTGATCCTAGTCGGACTAACCCATCCTCTCATCCAAGTCGCCCGCACTCTTCCTGATATCAGCTATTTGCCGTCCCGTCGCCAATCTCTGACACAATCTTGTGGAAACATACGAATCCGTTCATCTATTTTGGAAAAAACAAATCTCAGAGTAATTCAGAATGCATTCAAACATAAAAATATTTAGTTCTCTGAAGCCTTAAATATGAGATGTGTTCGCTGTTTCTGATTTTCAAATTCATTGTGAATCACATTATAGCCATCAAATTCAGCACAGACACACGCGTTTACTTCAGTTTACACAGGACACATGGCCTAGAATAGGCTACAACATCTACAACCCTTTTACCTAAGTGTTCCAAATACACCCACAGCAAAACAATAGAATACAACATCTATATCACCTTTGCCTAAGTGTTTCAACTACACTTACAGTAAAGTAATCCTGTGTTTAAAGAATAAACTTTAAATTAGCCTATGTGCATGTTGTAGCACAAACAACCAAATTGTGTTCTATGTGCACGATGTGTTAAGCACAATTTCAAATTTGAAAATGCAGAATTTAGATGTTAAACTATTAAGCTATTTGCTATTGGGCTGCTACCCGACTAGCAAATGACGCTAATAGCTGAAGGCCTTGAGCATCCAAAGTTGTTAGGTCAGTAAGAGTTTTAGATGCATTTGAGCTTTGGTTACTTGCAGAGTGCTGTTTTTTTTCATTAGATTGTGATTGTCTGCGTTTTATGAAATAGGGTGGAGGTCTGCCTCTGCCCAGTGACCAACACTTTTCCTCTGTATGGCCTGTTTTGTGACAGGAATTACAGAATCTGTTCAGTTTGCCACAGTGTGGCTTTCTGAATTCTCCTGCAGATGGAGGATCTTCATGACATTCTAACACAGCTACCTCATCATGCATTTGTTTCCGTGACTCAATTCTTGTTGCCCAGTTAACTATACCTTCGAATGTGTTTTGTGCTGGAGAAGCACCACACATGAGTGATTGCTGTACACGCGGCCCTGCATTTGTAAGCAGGAATTCAAGGAGAATTACATTGTTGTGGTGAACACCCTCAATTCCAGAATACTCCTCAAAAAATTCAAACATATTTTCTGCATATGTCTCAAACGATTCTTCAGTACTCTGTTTCCGATTGAAAATCAATTCCCATCCAACAGGACTACAACCACGCAGCTCGCGAAGGCATTGTTTTAGTCTATTCAAGATTTCGCTCTCAGGCTCATTTTGATGCATTGACTGCACAATGGTGCCTGTCATCAAAACCTGTGGTATCTTATAGTTCAGAACATCTGGAATTGAGCTGATAACAATTTGCCAAATATCTTTTGGTTCGAGCTGAAATGCATGTTTTAGACTAACAATGTGTCTCCACCATGGTTCGAATGGCCCTTTCAAAGGGAACGGTCCGATCTCTGCTTTAAACAAGCTACATTCAGTTACTGTTAAAGGACGCCGAATGGTTGATTCTGTGCCGTTTGGGTGCCGTATCACCTTAAGGTCAGATACAGGCACTCTTTTCATAACTTTATCACATGCTTCATCTGCCTGTAAAGATACAAGATTATTAGAGCAGGCTGCCTCATCTAAGAAGTGTATATTTTTAGCCCAATCACTGTTAAGCTTGTTGGGAGACTTGCTTTTAGCATTTAGCTTAGCCTTAAGATCTGCAATGGTGTCTTTGTGATTTTTACACTTTTTAGTCAGGGCTAACAGCTCAGCTAGTAATTTATCTAGCTGTGTTTGAAGATCTTGAATCTTTTCCTCAGACTTTTGTGCCTCTGCATTTTTAGAATGCACTTCTTCACATTTAGCATTCATAAGCGAAGATAGAAATTTTGTTAACTCATTTAGCCGTTTATAACTTATGAAGTTTAAAGCCTCAATTATTTCACCATGTTTTGATTTCTTCTGTTTACTACCCACTGTTTTCCACCAAGTGAAAATTTCATTGTCAATAGCATCCATGTTAAGACCTTTTCTACTGAGTTTGTACAGTGTAGGCTGAACCTTTTCGGCCCATAATGTAAACAAGACATGATCAGTACACATGATTTCACAATAATGGGCTTACAGTTAATTTTCCCAGATTTTTGACTAGATAGTCTTCTTTCTAAAAAAGATCGATCTCCATCCCAGCATATCAAATACTTTAGGGGTTTACTTCTCAGAGGAACTTAAATAAGCCAAATTAAACTGAATTACTTAATTTAATTCCATCTGTGTCAAAGTTTAAGATTTTAATGGAATATAGAGTTTGTCAAGATTAGTTTAGGTTTAGTATAGGATATTAATGTTTTCAATGTGGCTTTTGGGCCTACCAGTCAGCCAGTGAGACAAAACATGGTTTAAGCGTTTGGACGCAGCATGGCTTTAGCCTTTAGCATTAGCCTTGGGCACAGCATGGCTTAGCATTGACAATAGCACTTAGCATTAGCCTTGATATTTGAGTTTTATCTTGTAAATCATATCATCCTGTTTTCCCCAAATTTTCTTTTCATAAACAATGCATCGATCTGCCTTTTTATTTATAAAATCACGTGTTTTCCGATCTTTTACAAACTTAGATTTTTCTTTCTCTGTTTTCTGTTAGTTTGCTCATTCTCTTCGAGTGTTGCTGGTTTCAACAATGGCCGGAAAACATGCGCCTGATTTTAAAACTTTTAGTCTTTACTTTTTTAGCTCTTCATCGAGTTATTAATTATTTGGAAGATGTTATTCTCACTTGTTTCGTTTCCTGTTGCTTAGGCAAAATAAGGAGATCTTTAAAATCTAATGCACAAGGGTTTTCATTCTTCATCTGGCTGCCGCATCACGTTCTAAACAAAGGGCTTTAATTCCGACCCGTAAACAATGCAAACATTTCTTCAACACTTATATAAAGGGCAGAAAATGTTTACTTACCATCGCGGCGGAAGAAAGAGAAGATGTTCAAACCTCTTGTTGATTTTAAAATCCCAAATACTTGCTGAAAAGGACATTTCTCGTGAAACTGTTTTGATCTGTTTTGAGATCACGTCCGAGGTCACCATTTTGTAAGGCCCGCTATATTGGCCCAATCTGCCGGTTCGCCAATACACGGGGAAGGTTGTCACGTGTTCTGTCCTCACTCATGCAAAGTATTTGGTTGGTTAAATTTGCAATACATTAATCATGTATTTACTCGTTAATTCATCTGACTCCATAAATGAAAGGTTTTAATAATATCTGTGCCTCACTAAAAGTGAGCGAATGTTTGACTATTTCTTTTAACCATTAAAGGAACAATATCAAAATCTGTTAAAATAATCACATTGTAGTAATTTAATATTTCAGATATCAGAGACCAATTCCAATCAATTCAAATATCTAGTGCATTGTTATACATTGGTTACACCAAATAATCTTACCCAGCTTGTACCTGAGATAGAGAGAGAGAAAGGGAAAGAAAGAGAGAGAGAGGGAGAGAGAGAGAGAGAGAGAGCGAGAGAAACCACCTAGTCAATTCCACGTCCAGCCAAGAAGAAGCGCCAGAGAGAGCCAGAACACCTTCCTTTATCCTCTGTCCAGGTGACAAGGGGGATGGGGTGAGACCACCCTCAAATGGCTTCTATCCCACAGAAGGGGGGTTGCCTTATCTGGCATTATCTCTAAACCGGTTTCCTATGAACTTCTATAAACCTTATTTCCTTTTATTTTATCTATCTGGATATGAGATATCTGTACCACTCACTTTGAGACATTTCAAATGACACCAAAAGCATAATAGTCAATGTTGAATATTCACATTAAACCATGTTCTTACGTGAGTTCCTAGTTTCTGAGAGGAAGAAAGGCTGTATTGGGGAGGTCAAATGTTAATCAGCCAGCATGGCCCTTTTGTCCCATAAATCAGGCCTCAACCAGTATTTTCAGTCTTACAGGGTTGACTTTGAATCCTCCTTTCCTAAGGGCTTGTAGGACAACATTCAGAGCAAATATATGGCTGTTTTCATCTGGGCTTGCAATCAACAAGTCATCAACATATTGGATGCAAACATTCCCTGAACTCTCAATTTCAGCTTTTCGCTCTGTTAAGAACTGATCCAAAGTTCTATGGAATACCACAGGAGATAGATTAAGTCCTTGTGGGAGTCTGTTCCAGACAAACTGTTTTGCCCCCACTGTGAAGGCCAATTTCTCTTGAGATCTTTCGTCAATAGGTATAGACCAGAAAGCCAACAGTACATCTAATACTGTGAAAATTCTTGCGTTTCCTGGAATATCATTCAGAATGGTGGCTGGATTGGCCACAATAGGATGCGGTTTTGGTGTTACACTGTTAAGTCTTGTGTAATCGATGGTTAATCTCCATGAGTTATCCGATTTCTTGACAGGCCATACAGGACTATTAGTGGTTGATGAAGATTGTCTGATGATTCCTTCAGCTTCCAAGTCTGCCACTATCTCTTCCACAGCTTGTCTTGCTTCAGGTCGGATAGGGTATTGTTTATGAGGGGCATGAATCGGTCCCTCAATAACAACAGGGTCAATGTTGGCTTTACCGCAATCCAATTTGTGTTTAGCCCAAACATCTGGATATAAACTGCACAGAAGTCCCCACACACCATCTTTTCCCCAATCTCTGATAATTTGTTTTGCTGTACCAACAGACGTTAGATTACATGTGCGATCTTCGTGTGGTATTATTCCAGCTGTTGTAGCGATTTGACGACTGTCGGTAAATATGATCATGTTCAACAGTGGAAGAATGTCCATGCCAATAAGGCTTCCTTGTGAATTCGGCCCTACCCAGAAAGATGTCCATAAGACTTCATCTTCATGTATTTGCAAAGGAACTTGTATACTTTTGCGAAATTTAGTGATACCTCCTCCAACTCCTTCAACTTCCATAGTTTCATCTGTTGTAGGTAGGTTCAGATCTGTTATCGAAATCGCTGCTCCTGTGTCAACCAAAATGTCACATGGGTGGCCCCCTATCAATGCATTGACGAAAAGGCGATTGTCTCTTTTCTTACTAATACAGGGGGCCGCTGATTCCTATTGCGGATGCATAATTCCCTCTATGAGCTGACGGACTTGCGCTTCAGTCCACGTCTTCCCTTGAGAGGTTTCATCATTTTTTTTCGCACTGACTTGTTTAAATGATGGACCTTGACCTTCTGCTCCACCTCCTTTAGCCCAACAATCTTTTATTGAGTGGCCACGCTTTCCACAGTTGGTGCAGAAAATCATCCTCTTCTTTGTGTCCATGTTGTATTGAGCTGTTGCCACTCCTCTTCGATTTGGTTTGTTTCCTTCTTCCTTGTTTGATCTCATAGCCATCTCTAAGCGCCCAGCCCATTGTAGAAATCTGATCATATGTCTCACCTGGATTGACTCCAAGTTATAAGGCTTGTTGGTATTTTGTACTAAGTCCATCCACAAGTGTGTCAGTGAACTGTACATCATCTCTGTCAGGTTGTTTCTTAGCACAGAGAGCCCATCTCTCGTAAGCATTCCACTTACGCAGAGCATATTCATCTGAAGATTCATCATCCTTTTGCTTAATCAATGTCACTAATGTGAAAGGAATTTTTCCACTGCCCAAGATTTCTTGGATTTCTTTTCGAAACACATCTAATGCTTGCCAAAGACCCAGGGGTCGCCCCTGGTCATCAACCCACAAATTTATCCATTGGGCTGTGGTTATCGAAGCTGGCAAGCGTTCCCATCTGTCTCTTGGGATTTTAGCTTTCACAATGGTGTGTATGTCTTTTAATGTCATTTGATGTGCTTCAACCAGAGAGTCTAATTCTCGCCAAAACTCCGTGTTTGGATCTTGTCTCTTCAGAGGAGGCAAGGCTGTGAGAATGGCTTGACGTTCTCCTGGTGTGAATGGTCTCTCTTCTGTCATCATTTCAGATTGTAAGTCTTCCCTTTTAATAACAGGTGAAGAAAATTCAGGACCGATCTTGTCAACTGTGATCATGTCGTCATCTCTTGTCTCATCATCCCAGTCAGATCCATAATTACGAGCTGGTGTACATCGCAACATGTCTCTGTTTGGCTGGGCTGATTTAGATCTTGTTATTACTGGAGCTGCTTGTGCAGATGCAATGTACATCTTGTCAACTGGACCTCCATTTGATCTCGAAGGTTGAGACTGTGTCACAGGTTTAGATGAACTTGTATATTGTTCAGGCAAAGCTGGATAGATTGGTTTATAAGGAGGAGGCGTTACTGTGGTTGCGGATTTCACTGGTAGTTGTGAATATTTTCTTTCCGCTTCAGTTATTATATTTGTCCAATCTGGATCAAACGAATCATCATTGGTTGTATTTTCTCCATCTGAACATTTAATAGACATGATTTTGTTCAACTTATTAAATGCTTCAATTTGAGGCTTCATTGCTTCAGCAAGTGGAACTGGACCGCCATTTATATCACAACAAATTCCACCTTGCTTTACAATCCAATGAGCTGCCAGTATTGGAAATGCTTGTGATTTTATCTTGTCTTTTTGAGACTCGAACCAGTGTAACTGTGCATCCATATTTGCATTTATGTCAAGTCCTTTTTTCAAAAGCTTAGCTTGTTTCTTGTTCTTTCTTTCAAGGTACCAAGCCGAAATTGTTCTGCTGTTACAGTCACTTTCTGCCATCTTGCAAAGTTACTTTGTGCTGCTCAGAACAGCAGGGATGTGTGTGTCTGTGAGTGTGTTTCTCTAAGGGTGGGGCTATGGTACTCTGCTTCTCTCTCGCTCTCTCTGTATATTATGTGTGTGCGCTCAGAACTGCAAGCCTATGTATGTGTGTGTATGCATATGTGCATGTATGTATGTGTGTGTGTGTGTGTGTGTGTGTCAGAGGCTACCCTTCTTCTCTCTCTCTCCCTCCCTTCTCGGCTACCCTTCTTCTCTCTCTCTCCCTCCCTTCTCCAAACTACAGTATATGTGTGTGTGAAGGTATGGAGCAAATTCTGAAGGGAGGGGCTGCCTCACTCTTTCTCCCTTCACAGAACAAAAGAAAATTTTATAGAAAAGTTAACTTCAATGTTTTTCAGTATTTTTGTTTAGTTTCCAGTTAACTCAAAACAATTTTTTTTTTTTTTTTTTTTTATTTGTGGATTTTCTCTCAGATTAATTTCTTGTTTTCTTTTTCCTTTTTTTTTTCTTTCTTTAAGCTTACTCTGATCAGTATCCTCAAAATATTTGAACAGCTTTACGGTCAAAGTTGGAATGCACGCGATCCTAACTATTTTAACTCGTATTACTCCAGCGTGTTAATGTTTTAGAGTTTTTCCCTGCCATCGTTTTAAACAGACTCGCCACACTTAACCGCTCATGTCAATCGAGCTTTGCTTGTGTTTCACCTCCTCGCCTCGAGTACGAATCTTCCGTGTGTTGGATATATTTTAGAGATTACTCTGCCATCGTTTTAAACAGTCTCGCCATATTATCCAACCACCAATCAGTGACAACCAGCAAATAATAGTTTTACCGTCTTACAGCTAATTCTCCCAAATTTTTGACTAGATGGTCTTTTTTCTAAAAAAGATCCTTCTCAATCCCAGCATATCAAATAACTTTAGAGGTTTACTTTTCAGAGAACCTAAATAAGCCAAATTAAATTGAATTATTTTTATTTTTTTATTATACTATGTTTTATATTCTTTGGCAAAACCACAGGTTCCTTAAACAACACAGTTCTTTTTAGCAGTTACAGTCATTGTCTCTAATCATCAGGCAGACTTAGAACTTTTATATAAAGGAAAAAGTCTTACCTTGAGACATTATTTCTGGATATACTATCCTGTTCTTCGTGACGCCAAATTGTTGATTTAAGAATCTTGCTTTCCCCTGTTGTTTAATTTCATGGAAACAGACACCAGTGATTTTGCCAAAAGATTTCTCGTATTTATTTAATTAATATAAAACATAGGAGAGAGAGACATTGGACTAGCGAAGATCTAATTCAGCTGCTCAGTCATCTTTCCATTATTTCCATCTCTTCTCTAATTTTCGGACAAACAGGGCTTGGTTTTTATATCCCTGACCAAGGAAAAAAACTACATCTCCATAGGAACACATACATTCAGCAGAAGAACATATGGTTTCCATTAACGTTGGAATGTATTCCCCTTATACTATGCTTGATGAAAAACTGCATATACATTTCAGTCCAGCAGCACACTCAAGTCCAAAGTCTCCCAAAGTCTCTCCCACATATTCACAAAATACAATGAGTACAAATAATTATGAATGTATATAAAAAGTATAGAAGAGATACATAATACTACTGATTACGAATATTAATAAAAGGTAAAAAAGTAATAATAATACTAAAAACATTAAATGATGAAATTTGAGTCTTCACCGTCTTGATGAGAACAATACACATACCAAGTTTTGTTGCTGTTGATAAAACTAACCCCCCCACTTATGACTAAAGGTGGCGCTACTGAGCCCCTCACCACGCCCGTTTCTGAAACTTTGCACATGTCTACGGGCTAATAAATGTGATGTGTCTGTCGAGTTTCATCCAATTTCAAGTATGTTAAGAGTCTCAAAAGCATCAAAAAAGAATATTAAAGTTTGAAGCGTTGCCATGGCAACAGTATTAAAGATATCAAAAATCCTTTCACAGGTCTACATCTGCCGTGTGTTTACATTATACACATAAACTTTGAAGCAAATCGGGTAAAAATAAGAGGGTGATTTCAAAGCATTTTGAAAGGGACACACTTCCTGCTGCCAGTTGGTGGCGCTATAACTTTGACTCACAATAGTCACATCCATGTGATCGGCCTCTTACAACGAACACACTGCTGAAGTTTAATCAAGATCAGTTAATGTATGCAGAAGTTATAACACACTTCCTGTTTCCATTATTCGCCATCAATTCGTGTCCTCGCCACGGCCAAACCGTTCGAGATATCAAAAATCTGTCCGCAATTTAGCATCCTCAATGTCTTGACTTCATGCTGACTGAGTTTGGAGGCGAATGAATGAATTCTCTAGGAGGAGTACATTCAATTCCACAGCATGCGTTTCCAAACAACCCATAATAGCCGACTTCCTGTTGGGCTGGCGTAAAAAGTAAAAGTACGAAAGTTGTTTGGCCCGATGAGATCTATATGTGTATTGAGTTTCATATTATTACATGCAAGCGTGTCTGATTTATGGACAAAACTTTCGGACCCCGTTCAAGGGGGCGCTGTTGAGCCCCCCTGCCACGACCGGGTACCAGCTTCAGCCCGGCCCTGATGGCCGCAGGTTCTGACCTGTGTGCAAAATTTCAAGAGTTTTCGAGCATGTTAAAGGCCCCAAAAATGGCCGAAAGGTTGACAGAAAAAAAAATAAAAAAAAAATAATAATAAATATAGCTGCGAGCAGCGATTGCGAGCCCAAGCCGGTGGCACCGCCACCCTGGTGCCTTTAGTTACACTAAAGGCACCGGGGTGGTGGTGTCACCGGCTTGGGCCCTCCATCGCTGCTCGCAGCTATATTTATATATATATATATATATATATAATAAAGACGGGAAATTTTACTTGTCTTACCTTATTCTGATTTTATGATACACTCAAAATATTCCACAACAAATTCTTTAAATTTAATGTAAAAATAAAAACGAAAGTAAGCCGTGTTGGTCTCACGTAACCCTCTCATTAGAATCAAAATGTTTCAATATTTGCGATGTATTTGGATGCTAAACTATTCTTTATTATAGGCTTTGTACTTCACTCGTGTTCCAATATCGATGGAAAAAATCATCCTCTTCACACGCGCAAAAATGTGCTTGGAAACATCACAGTGGAGCTCTGCTTACTGTGAATGGTACAAATTGTACTACTGACTATTTAAACAGAGCAGTGTAATTCGTATATGTTATGTTGACTATTTTTATTATTATATTGTATTAGGGCTATAATGAACAGGCTGCGATGTCAAGATTGCAATTCTGGAATGTGTGTGTGTGTGTGTGTGTGTGTGTGTGTGTGTGTGTGTGTGTGTGTGTGTGTGTGTGTGTGTGTGTGTGTGTGTGTGTGTGTGTGTGTGTGTGTGACGCGGTTGCGGTTGAACAGTGGACACATAAAAACATAAATAAAATGTATTAGTTTATTCCTACTTCCATAGGAATACATTGAAAATGCTCGCTCTACTCCGCACCATTATCAATGTCTGTGCGGACATCTGTATTTTATTTTCACTTTTAAGTTAGCGATTTAAAAGCCCTCAGCGGTGTCACACGTCGATTAACCGGTGGGAAAATGTTATCACAGTCACATCCCTAATATATAAATACAATAGGCCTACCTGAAAGAGAATTTTACTTGCCCGACCAGAGTATAGCCTGATTAGAACGTCAATAACAAAACAAATTACTTGGGAATCACTAAAATGAGAGATTATTCTAATTTCATTACATTCATTTTAAGTTGCAATCAGCAGTTAATAATAAATGTCTTACTGATCAATGGTAACAAGGTTGCCCTGCTGAGGCTCATGCAGCTTCTCCAGGAGAATTGTAAACAAATGAGCGCAGCACACAAAAAAGCAACCCAGTTAACAACATACTGACTATAAAAATGACAAATATGGAGTTTTTATATATTTTATAACATATAAGCAACCTCACTTGACGAGTAGGCTACTATTTCCTGAATACAATCACGATTGAAACTGTGACATTGATTTCATACAACAGGTTAATAAACAGTTACAATTAAGTCACTTACATTTTAGATGCAATATTGACTGTTTTTGTTCTGTTTCAGCAGCAAAAATAGTTAAACAAAGATCACAGCAGAACCATCGTGCATCTCACAGCAACTTGTTTTCTCATTACTGAATGATTCAGCATTTTGAAACGAATCGGTTGACTCAAAGATTCAATGGTCAATCCATAAACATCTGTCTCAATCATGAATGACTCAGTCATTCGAACGAATCGTTTGAACGAATGAATCAATGACTCGCTCATTAAGATGGTCGCCTGGCGACACCTAATGGCGGTTTAGTGTTTAAAAGTATCATTCTTTCCAACGTGCACCATTATCAATGTCAGTGCGGACGTCCGTTTTTTACTTTCACTTTTATATTAGCGATTTAAAAGCACCCGCTCGTGTCACACGTCGATTAACCGATGGGAAAATATCCTCACAGTCATACCTAATACATTTATATTTAAATACAATAGGCCTACCTAGTAAAACGTTTTATATACTATTTTGATTTCCTTTTGGACACAAGAGGGCAGTATAGCCCTATGTTTGCTTTTTTGTTGAACCAAATAGCACTAAATAGCCTGTTTTTAACTTTTTCATACTCCTTGAATAGCAAAAACTGAATAAAATGGGTTTAGTTCTAATATTTGTATAATTTTATATAAAAATAAATGGTGTATAATTACATTTTTAGAAGTTATGAGATGTTTCCTGCTTCCTTTTTGACATTAATTTAATCCCTCGCCATAGCAAAACCGTTTGAGATATTCAATATCCGTTTACAATTTAGCATCATTAATATATTTGTATCATGTTGAAAAAGTTTGGTGGGAATAAAATAAATAGTTTAAGAGGAGTGGCTAAAAATTCAGAGGCTGATTTTGCAAAAAAAATCCACATTCAGACCAAAATATCTGACTTCCTGATGGCCGGAGCTAATGAATGTAAATTAGAAAGTTGTCCGGCTTGATGAGTACAATATACAAACTATTTTTTTTTTACTGTAGTTAAAACTAACCCGCCCACTTTTGTCAAAAGCATGTTGAAAGTGACACACTTCCTGCTGCCAGTTGGTGGCGCTATAACTTTGACTCACAATAGTTACACCCATCTGATCGGCCTCTTACCACGAACACACTGCTGAAGTTTCATCAAGATCAGTTAATGTATGCAGAAGTTATTCCACTTCGTGTTTCTCTTTTCTCGCCATAAATTCGTTTCCTCGCCACGGCCAAACCGTTCGAGATATCAAAAATCCGTCCGCAATTTAGAATCCTCAATGTCTTGACTTCATGCACACCGAGTTTGGTGGGGATTGGATGAATTCTCTAGGAGGAGTACTTCGCATTCCACAGCAAGCGTTTTCCAAACAACCCATAATAGCCGACTTCCTGTTGGGCTGGCGTAAAACTTAGAGCACGAAAGTTGTTCGGCCCGATGATATCTATATGTGTACTGAGTTTCAAATTAATTCATGCAAGCGTGTTTGATCTATGGACCAAGTTTTGGGACCCCGTTCAAGGGGGCGCTGTTGAGCCCCCCTGCCACGCCCGGGTACCAGCTTCAACCCGTCCCTGATGGCAGGGGGTTCCGACTTGTATGTAAAGTTTCAAGAGTTTTTGAGCACGTTAAGGACCCCAAAAGCCCCTGAAACCTTAACAATATAAAAGCAATAGTCAAATCCCCCCTCCCCTCACACACACAGAGACACAGAGAGAGGGAGAGAAAATTCTTCAGAAAATCCACATTCAAACCAAAATATCTCTCTTCCTGTTGGTCGGAGATCGTTAATGTAAATTAGAAAGTTGTCCGTCTTGATGAGAACAATACACATACCAAGTTTTGTTGTTGTTGATAAAACTAACCCCCCCACTTATGACTAAAGGTGGCGCTACTGAGCCCCTCACCACGCCCGTTTCTGAAACTTTGCACATGTCTACGGGCTAATAAATGTGATGTGTCTGTCGAGTTTCATCCAATTTCAAGTATGTTAAGAGTCTCAAAAGCATCAAAAAAGAATATTAAAGTTTGAAGCGTTGCCATGGCAACAGTATTAAAGATATCAAAAATCCTTTCACAGGTCTACATATGCCGTGTGTTTACATTATACACATAAACTTTGAAGCAAATCGGGTAAAAATAAGAGGGTGATTTCAAAGCATTTTGAAAGGGACACACTTCCTGCTGCCAGTTGGTGGCGCTATAACTTTGACTCACAATAGTCACATCCATGTGATCGGCCTCTTACAACGAACACACTGCTGAAGTTTAATCAAGATCAGTTAATGTATGCAGAAGTTATAACACACTTCCTGTTTCCATTATTCGCCATCAATTCGTGTCCTCGCCACGGCCAAACCGTTCGAGATATCAAAAATCTGTCCGCAATTTAGCATCCTCAATGTCTTGACTTCATGCTGACTGAGTTTGGAGGCGAATGGATGAATTCCCTAGGAGGAGTACATTAAATTCCACAGCATGCGTTTCCAAACAACCCATAATAGCCGACTTCCTGTTGGGCTGGCGTAAAAAGTAAAAGTACGAAAGTTGTTCGGCCCGATGAGATCTATATGTGTACCGAGTTTCATATTATTACATGCAAGCGTGTCTGATTTATGGACCAAGTTTTCGGACCCAGTTCAAGGGGGCGCTGTCGAGCCCCCCTGCCACGCCCGGGTACCAGCTTCAGCCCGGCCCTGATGGCCGCGGGTTCTGACCCGTGTGCAAAGTTTCAAGAGTTTTCGAGCACGTTAAGGGTCTCAAAAGTGCCCGAAAGGTTGACAGAAAAATAAGAAGAAGAAGAAGAAGAAGAAGAATAAAATATAGCTGCGAGCAGCGATTGCGGGCCCAAGCCGGTGGCACCGCCACCCTGGTGCCTTTAGTTACACTAAAGGCACCGGGGTGGCGGTTCCACCGGCTTGGGCCCTCCATCGCTGCTCGCAGCTATATTTACATATATATATATATATATATATATATATATATATATATATATATATATACATACATATACATATACATATATATATATATATATATATACATATATATATATATATATATATATATATATATATATATATATATATTTGTATATATATATATATATATATATATATATATATGTGTATATGTGTATATATATATATATATATATATATATATATATATATATAATAAAGACGGGAAATTTTACTTGTCTTACCTTATTCTGATTTTATGATACACTCAAAATATTCCACAACAAATCCTTTAAATTTAATGTAAAAATAAAAACGAAAGTAAGTGTTGGGCTCACGTAACCCTTTCATTAGAATCAAAACGTTTCAACAGTTGTGATGTATTTGGATGTTAAACTATTCTTTATTATAGGCTTTGTACTTCACTCGTGTTCCAATATCGACGGAAAAAATCATCCTCTTCACACGCGCAAAAATGCTTGGAAAAATCACAGTGGAGCAGTGGGCCCATGTGAATGTACGAACTGTACTACTGACTATTTAAACAGAGCAGTGTGTATATGTTAGGTTTACTATTTTATTATATTTTATTAAGGCTATAATGAACAGGCTGCGATGTCAAGTTTGCAATGCTGGAATGTGTGTGTGATTTAACAGTAGACACATAAAAACATAATTGGCACATAATTTTGTTCATACAGGACATCATTCAAACTGCAAAGTGTTTACTTATATTTATATACACTCGCAATAAAACACAACATTGTGCTTTTGTAAAATAAATTCAAGCAATCCACCCCCCGGAATGTTGTTCATTTTAAAATTAAACTAAAAGCTCTTGGCTAAACAGGCATTCATAACTGTGAGCGCCCACGGCGAGGAAAGAGCAGAACAGAGCGAACGTTTTTTAGTTAATTCCTACTTCCATAGGAATTCATTGAAAATGCTCGCTCTACTCAGCACCATTATTAAAGTCTGTGCAGACATCTGTATTTTACTTTAAGTTAGCGATTTAAAAGTCCCCAGCGGTGTCACACGTCGATTAACCGACATCCCTAATATATTTATATATATATGGGCCTACCTGAAAGAGAATTTTGCCCGACAAGAGTAGCCTGATTAGAACGTCAATGACAAACTAGAAAAAAAAGTTTGTTGAGACAAACTTTAAGTTGGCTTGAGAAAGCCTGACCAGAGAGTTTGAAGAAGTTTAAAGAAGTTAGAAGTTTAAAGTAGGTTAAAGTTAGATTGATAGATTAGTTAGAAAGAAATAATAGTTGGGAAGAAAGAAAGAAAGAAAGAAAGAAAGAAAGAAAGAAAGAAAGAAAGAAAGTAAAAAGATTAGTTAGAAAGAAAGAAAGAAAGAAAGAAAGAAAGAAAGTAAAAAGATTAGTTAGAAAGAAAGAAAGAAAGAAAGAAAGAAAGAAAGAAAGTAAAAAGATTAGTTAGAAAGAAAGAAAGAAAGAAAGAAAGAAAGTAAAAAGATTAGTTAGAAAGAAAGAAAGAAAGATTAGTTAGAAAGAAAGAAAGAAAGAAAAAGATTAGTTAGAAAGAAAGAAAGAAAAGTAAGAAAAAGAAAAAAGAAAGATTAGTTAGAAAGAAAGAAAGTAAAAAGATTAGTTAGAAAGAAAGAAAGAAAGAAAAAAGATTAATTAGTTAGAAAGAAAGAAAGAAAGAAAGAAAGAAGATTAATTAGTTAGAAAGAAAGAAAGAAAGAAAGAAAGAAAGAAAGAAAGAAAGAAAAAAGATTAGTTAGAAAGAAAGAAAGAAAAGTAAGAAAAAGAAAGAAAGAAAGAAAGATTAGTTAGAAAGAAAGAAAAAAGATTAGTTAGAAAGAAAGAAAGAAAAGTAAGAGAAAGAAAGATTAGTTAGAAAGAAAGAAAGAAAAGTAAGAGAAAGAAAGAAAGAGAAAGAAAGAAAGAAAGATTAGTTAGAAAGAAAGAAAGAAAGAAAGAAAGAAAGAAAGAAAGAAAGAAAAAAGATTAGTTAGAAAGAAAGAAAGAAAGAAAAGTAAGAGAAAGAAAGATTAGTTAGAAAGAAAGAAAGAAAGAAAGAAAGTAAAAAGATTAGTTAGAAGGAAAGAAAGAAAGAAAGAAAGAAAGAAAGTAAAAAATTAGTTAGAAAGAAAGAAAGAAAGAAAAGCAAGAAAAAGAAAAAAGAAAGATTAGTTAGAAAGAAAGAAAGAAAAAAGATTAGTTAGAAAGAAAGAAAGAAAGAAAAAAGATTAATTAGTTAAAAATAAAGAAAGAAAGAAAGAAAGAAGATTAATTAGTTAGAAAGAAAGAAAGAAAGAAAGAAAAAAGATTAGTTAGAAAGAAAGAAAGAAAAGTAAGAAAAAGAAAGAAAGAAAGATTAGTTAGAAAGAAAGAAAGAAAGAAAGAAAGAAAGAAAAAAGATTAGTTAGAAAGAAAGAAAGAAAAGTAAGAAAAAGAAAAAGAAAGATTAGTAAGAAAGAAAGAAAGAAAGAAAGAAAGAAAAAAGATTAGTTAGAAAGAAAGAAAGAAAAGTAAGAAAAAGAAAGAAAGAAAGATTAGTTAGAAAGAAAGAAAGAAAGAAAGAAAGAAAGAAAGAAAGAAAGAAAGAAAGAAAGAAAGAAAAAAGATTAGTTAGAAAGAAAGAAAGAAAAGTAAGAAAAAGAAAAAGAAAGATTAGTAAGAAAGAAAGAAAGAAAGAAAGAAAGAAAAAAGATTAGTTAGAAAGAAAGAAAGAAAAGTAAGAAAAAGAAAGAACGAAAGATTAGTTAGAAAGAAAGAAAGAAAGAAAGAAAGAAAGAAAGAAAAAAGAAAGAAAGAAAAAAGATTAGTTAGAAAGAAAGAAAGAAAAGTAAGAGAAAGAAAGATTAGTTAGAAAGAAAGAAAGAAAGAAAGTAAAAAGATTAGTTAGAAAGAAAGAAAGAAAAAAGATTAATTAATTAGAAAGAAAGAAAGAAAGAAAGAAAGAAAAAGAAAAAAGAAAGATTAGTTAGAAAGAAAGAAAAATGATTAGTTAGAAAGAAAGAAAGAAAGAAAGATTAGTTAGAAAGAAAGAAAAAAGATTAGTTAGAAAGAAAGAAAGAAAAGTAAGAGAAAGAAAGATTAGTTAGAAAGAAAGAAAGAAAAGTAAGAGAAAGAAAGAAAGAGAAAGAAAGAAAGAAAGATTAGTTAGAAAGAAAGAAAGAAAGAAAGAAAGAAAGAAAGAAAGAAAGAAAGAAAGAAAGAAAAAAGATTAGTTAGAAAGAAAGAAAGAAAGAAAAGTAAGAGAAAGAAAGATTAGTTAGAAAGAAAGAAAGAAAGAAAGAAAGAAAGAAAGAAAGTAAAAAGATTAGTTAGAAAGAAAGAAAGAAAGAAAGAAAGAAAGAAAGTAAAAAATTAGTTAGAAAGAAAGAAAGAAAGAAAAGCAAGAAAAAGAAAAAAGAAAGATTAGTTAGAAAGAAAGAAAGAAAAAAGATTAGTTAGAAAGAAAGAAAGAAAAAAGATTAATTAGTTAAAAATAAAGAAAGAAAGAAAGAAAGAAAAAAGATTAGTTAGAAAGAAAGAAAGAAAAGTAAGAAAAAGAAAGACAGAAAGATTAGTTAGAAAGAAAGAAAGAAAGAAAGAAAGAAAGAAAGAAAGAAAGAAAAAAGATTAGTTAGAAAGAAAGAAAGAAAAGTAAGAAAAAGAAAAAGAAAGATTAGTAAGAAAGAAAGAAAGAAAGAAAGAAAGAAAAAAGATTAGTTAGAAAGAAAGAAAGAAAAGTAAGAAAAAGAAAGAACGAAAGATTAGTTAGAAAGAAAGAAAGAAAGAAAAAAGAAAGAAAGAAAAAAGATTAGTTAGAAAGAAAGAAAGAAAAGTAAGAGAAAGAAAGATTAGTTAGAAAGAAAGAAAGAAAGAAAGTAAAAAGATTAGTTAGAAAGAAAGAAAGAAAAAAGATTAATTAATTAGAAAGAAAGAAAGAAAGAAAGAAAGAAAGAAAGAAAGAAAGAAAGAAAGAAAAATGATTAGTTAGAAAGAAAGAAAGAAAGAAAGAAAGAAAGAAAAAGATTTGTTAGAAAGAAAGAAAGAAAGAAAGAAAGAAAGAAAGAAAGAAAAAAGATTAGTTAGAAAGAAAGAAAGAAAGAAAGAAAAGCAAGAAAAAGAAAAAAGAAAGATTAGTTAGAAAGAAAGAAAGAAAGAAAGAAAGAAAGAAAGAAAGAAAGAAAGAAAGAAAGAAAGAAAGAAAAAAGATTAGTTAGAAAGAAAGAAAGAAAAGTAAGAAAAAGAAAGAAAGAAAGATTAGTTAGAAAGAAAGAAAGAAAGAAAGAAAGAAAAAAGATTAGTTAGAAAGAAAGAAAGAAAGAAAAGTAAGAGAAAGAAAGAAAAGTAAGAAAAAGAAAAAGAAAGATTAGTAAGAAAGAAAGAAAGAAAGAAAGAAAAAAGATTAGTTAGAAAGAAAGAAAGAAAAGTAAGAAAAAGAAAGAAAGAAAGATTAGTTAGAAAGAAAGAAAGAAAGAAAGAAAGAAAGAAAAAAGATTAGTTAGAAAGAAAGAAAGAAAAGTAAGAAAAAGAAAAAGAAAGATTAGTAAGAAAGAAAGAAAGAAAGAAAGAAAAAAGATTAGTTAGAAAGAAAGAAAAGTAAGAGAAAGAAAGATTAGTTAGAAAGAAAGAAAGAAAGAAAGAAAGTAAAAAGATTAGTTAGAAAGAAAGAAAGAAAAAAGATTAATTAGTTAGAAAGAAAGAAAGAAAGAAAGAAAGAAAAAAGAAAGATTAGTTAGAAAGAAAGAAAGAAAAATGATTAGTTAGAAAGAAAGAAAGAAAGAAAGAAAGAAAGAAAGAAAGAAAGAAAGAAAAAGATTTGTTAGAAAGAAAGAAAGAAAGAAAGAAAGGAAGAAAGATTAGTTAGAAAAAAGAAAAGTAAGAAAAAGAAAGAAAGAAAGATTAGTTAGAAAGAAAGAAAGAAAAAAGATTAGTTAGAAAGAAAGAAAGAAAGAAAGAAAAAAGATTAATTAGTTAGAAAGAAAGAAAGAAAGAAAGAAAGAAAAAAGATTAGTTAGAAAGAAAGAAAGAAAGAAAGAAAGAAAGAAAGAAAGAAAGAAAGAAAGAAAGAAAGAAAAAAGAAAAAAGATTAGTTAGAAAGAAAGAAAGAAAATTAAGAAAAAGAAAAAAGAAAGACTAGTTAGAAAGAAAGAAAAGTATGAAAAAAAAGAAAGATTAGTAAGAAAGAAAGAAAGAAAGAAAGAAAGAAAGAAAGAAAGAAAGAAAGTAAAAAGATTAGTTAGAAAGAAAAAAGATTAATTAGTTGGATGGATAGATTAGTAAGAAAGAAAGAAAGATAGATAAGTTAGTTAGAAAGATAGATAGATTAGTAAGTAAGAAAGAAAGAAAGATAGATATGTTAGTTAGAAAGATGGATAGATTAGTAAGAAAGAAAGAAAGAAAGATATGTTAGTTAGAAAGATGGATAGATTAGTAAGAAAGAAAGATAGATATGTTAGTTAGAAATATGGATAGATTAGTAAGTAAGAAAGAAAGAAAGATAGATATGTTAGTTAGAAAGATGGATAGATTAGTAAGAAAGAAAGAAAGAAAGATAGATAAGTTAGTTAGAAAGATAGACTAGTTAAAACGAACGAAAGAAAGATAAATAAGTTAGTTAGAAAGATAAATAAGTTAGTTAGAAAGATAGATAGATTAGTTAAAAAGAAAGAAAGAAAGAAAGAAAGATAAGGTAGTTAGAAAGATAGATATATTAGTAAGAAAGAAAGAAAGATAGATAAGTTAGTTAGAAAGATAGATAGATTAGTTAAAAAGAAAGAAAGAAAGATAAGTTAGTTAGAAAGATAGATAGATTAGTTAAAAAGAAAGAAAGATAGATAAGTTAAAAAGAAAGAAAGATAAGTTAGTTAGAAAGATAGATAGATTAGTTAAAAAGAAAGAAAGATAGATAAGTTAGTTAGAAAGAGATAGATTAGTTAAAAAGAAAGATAGATAAGTTAGTTAGAAAGATAGATAGATTAGTTAAAAAGAAAGAAAGATAGATAAGTTAGTTAGAAAGATAGATTAGTAAGAAAGAAAGATAGATAAGTTAGTTAGAAAGATAGATAGATTAGTTAAAAAGAAATAAAGATAGATTAGTTAGTTAGAAAGATAGATTAGTTAAAAAGAAAGAAAGATGATAAGTTAGTTAGTTAGAAAGATAGATTAGTAAGAAAGAAAGAAAGATAAATTAGTTAGAAAGATAGATGGATTAGCTAGAAAGAAAGAAAGAAAGAAAGAAAGATAGATAAGTTAGTTAGAAAGATATATAGATTAGTTCAAAAGAAAGAAAGAAAGATAGATAAGTTAGTTAGAAAAAGATAGATTAGTTAAAAAGAAAGAAAGATAGATAAGTTAGTTAGAAAGATAGATAGATTAGTAAGAATGAAAGATAGATAAGTTAGTTAGAAAGATAGATTAGTTAAAAAGAAAGAAAGATAGATAAGTTAGAAAGATAGATTAGTTAAAAAGAAAGAAAGATAGATAAGTTAGAAAGATAGATTAGTTAAAAAGAAAGAAAGATAGATAAGTTAGATAGATAGATAGATAGATAGATAGATAGATAGATAGATACGTTAGTTAGAAAGATAGATAGATAGATAGATAGATAGATAGATAGATAGATAGATAGATAGATAAGTTAGTTAGAAAGATAGATAGATTAGTTAGAAAGAAAGATAGATAGATAAGTTAGTTACAAAGATAGATAGATTAGAAAGAAAGATAGATAAGTTAGTTAAAAAGATAGATAGATTAGTAAGAAAGAAAGATAGATTAGTTAGTTAGAAAGAAAGATAGATTAGTAAGAAAGAAAGATAGATAGATAAGTTAGTTAGAAAGATAGATAAGTTAGAAAGATAGATAAGTTAGTTAAAAAGATAGATAGATTAGTAAGAAAGAAAGAAAGATAGATTAGTTAGTTAGAAAGAAAGATTAGTTAGAAAGAAAGATAGATAGATAGATAAGTTAGTTAGAAAGATAGATAGAAAGATAAGTTAGATAGAAAGATAAGTTAGAAAGATTAGATAGATAGATAGATAGATAGATAGATAGATAGATAATTAAATGGTAGTTTAATTGAGTCTAGGGCTTCAGGGAGTTTAGATTTGAGTTTTTGGCTTGTACACTAATGGGCCACCGTAGTCTTGGCTCAATTTGAGCGGTCTGCCATGTAAGTCTATGGGATTTTTATGGTTTTTAATATTAATTTTTAAGAAAACTGAAAGTCAAATCAGTCTGAAAAGATATAGCACACCAAGTCAGAACAGTATGAAGGTCTGACCCGAGTTTGGAGTATGTAGCTTGAACGGTCTAGGAGGAGTTAGAGTCAGAAAATTTGCGGTCAGAAAAAGAAGAAGAAGAATAATAACTAGAAAAAAAAGTTTGTTGAGACAAACTTTAAGTTGGCTTGAGAAAGCCGGACCAGAGAGTTTGAAGAAGTTTAAAGTAGTTTGATGTTTTAAGTAGGTTAAAGTTTGATAGATAGATTAGTTCGAAAGAAAGAAAGAATAGTTAGGAAAAAAGAAACAGATTAGTAAGAAAGAAAAATAAAGATTAGTTTGATAGATAGATAAATAGATAGATAGATAGATAGATAGATAGATAGATAGATAGATAGATAAGGTTTGAAGATAGAAAGAAAGAGAAAGAAAGAAAGAGAAAAAAAGATTGATTAGTAAGAAAGAAAGACAGAAAGACAGAAAGAAAGAAAGAAAGAAAGAAAGATTGATTAGCTAGAAAGAAAGAAAGAAAGAAAGAAAGAAAGAAAGAAAGAAAGAAAGAAAGAAAGAAAGAAAGAAATATTAGTTAGAAAGAAAGTACGATTCATTAGAAAGGAAGAAAGAAAAATTAGTTAGAAAGAAAGAAAGAAAGAAAGAATAGTTAGAAAAAAGAAAGATTAGTTAGAAAGAAAGAAAGAAAGAAAGAAAGAAAGAAAGAAAGAAAGAAAGAAAAAATAGTTAGAAAAAAGAAAGATTAGTTAGAAAGAAAGAAAGATTAGTTAGAAAGAAAGAAAGAATAGTTAGAAAGAAAGAAAGAAAGAAAGAAAGAAAGAAAGAAAGAAAGAAAGAAAGAAAGAAAGAGAAAGATAGATTGATTAGTTAGAAAAAAAGAGAGATAGATTAGTTAGAAAGATAGATAGATTAGTTAGAAATAAAGAAAAATAGATTAGTTAGTTGGA
>NC_138723.1:2917373-2958124 GCF_965113295.1 Leuciscus leuciscus
GAAAGAAAGAAAGAAAGAAAGAAAGAAAGAAAGAAAAAAAGATTAATTAGTTAGAAAGAAAGAAAGAAAGAAAGAAAGAAAGAAAGAAAGAAAGAAAGAAAAAAGATTAATTAGTTAGAAAGAAAGAAAGATAGAAAGAAAGAAAGAAAGAAAAAAAGAAAGTAAGAGAGAAAGATTGATTAGTTAGAAAGAAAGAGAGATAGATTAGTTAGAAAGATAGATAGATTAGTTAGAAATAAAGAAAGATAGATTAGTTAGTTAGAAAGATAGATAGATTAGTTAGAAAGAAAGAAAGATCGATAAGTTAGTTAGAAAGAAAGAAAGAAAGAAAGATAGATTATTTAGTTAGTTAGAAAGATAGATAGATTAGTAAGAAATAAGTAAAGATAGATAAATTAGTTAGAAAGATAGATAGATTAGTAAGAAACAAAGATAGATAAGTTAGTTAGAAAGATAGATAGATTAGTAAGAAACAAAGATAGATAAGTTAGTTAAAAAGATAGATAGATTAGTTCAATTGATTCGTTAGAAAGTATTAGTTAGAAAGAAAGATTAGTTAGAAAGAAAGAAAGAAAGATTAGTTAGAAAGAAAGAAAGGATTAGTTAGAAAGAAAGAAAGATTAGTTAGAAAGAAAGAAAGATTAGTTAGAAAGAAAGAAAGAAAGAAAGAAAGAAAGAAAGAAAGAAAGAAAGAAAGAAAGAAAGAAAGAAAGAAGATTAGTTAGAAAGAAAGAAAAAGAAAAAAGAAAGATTAGTTTGAAAGAAAGAAAAAGAAAAAAGAAAGATTAGTCAGAAAGAAAGAAAGAAAGAAAGAAAGAAAGAAAGAAAGAAAGAAAGAAAGAAAGAAAGAAAGAAAAAAGATTAATTAGTTAGAAAGAAAGAAAGAAAGAAAGAGAAAGAAAGAAAGAAAGAGAAAGAAAGAAAGAAAGAAAGAAAGAAAGAAAGAAAGAAAGAAAGAAAGAAAGAAAGAAAGAAAGAAAGAAAGAAAGAAAGAACAAAGATTAATTAGTTAGAAAGAAAGAAAGAAAGAAAGAAAGAAAGAAAGAAAGAAAGAAAGAAAGAAAGAAAAGATTAGTTAGAAAGAAAGAAAGAAAGAAAGAAAGAAAGAAAGAAAGAAAGAAAGAAAGAAAGAAAGAAAAAAGATTAATTAGTTAGAAACAAAGAAAGAAAGAGAAAGAAAGAAAGAAAGAAAGAAAGAACAAAGATTAATTAGTTAGAAAGAAAGAAAGAAAGAAAGAAAGAAAGAAAGAAAGAAAGAAAGAAAGAAAGAAAGAAAGAAAGAAAGAAAGAAAGAAAGAAAGAATTGTGGATTAGAAAGAAAAAGAAAGAAAGAAAGAAAGACTGATTAGTTGAAAGGAAGAAAGAAAGAATGGTGGAATAGTTAGAAAGAAAGAAAGATTAGTTAGAAAGAAAGAAAGAAAGCAAGAAAGAAAGAAAGAAAGAAAGAAAGAAAGAAAGAAAGAAAGAAAGAAAGAAAGAAAGAAAGAAAGAAAGAAAAAAGAAAGGTGGATTAGTTGAAAGAAAGAAAGAAAGAAAGAAAGAAAGAAAGAAAGAAAGAAAGAAAGAAAGAAAGAAAAAAAGAAAGAAAGACTAGTTAAAAAGAAAGAATTATGGACTAGTTAAAAAGAAAGAAAGAAATATGGGCTAGTTTAGTAAGAAGATTAGTAAGAAAGAAAGAAAGAAAGAAAGAAAGAAAGAAAGAAAGAAAGAAAGAAAGAAAGAAAGATAGATAAATTAGTTAGAAAGATAGATAGATTAGTAAGAAACAAAGATAGATAAGTTAGTTAGAAAGATAGATAGATTAGTAAGAAAGAAAGATAGATAAGTTAGTTAAAAAGATAGATAGATTAGTTAAATTGATTCGTTAGAAAGTATTAGTTAGAAAGAAAGATTAGTTAGAAAGAAAGAAAGAAAGAAAGATTAGTTAGAAAGAAAGAAAGAAGGATTAGTTAGAAAGAAAGAAAGATTAGTTAGAAAGAAAGAAAGATTAGTTAGAAAGAAAGATTAGTTAGAAAGAAAGAAAGAAAGAAAGAAAGAAAGAAAGAAAGAAAGAAAGAAAGACTGATTAGTTAGAAAGAAAGAGATAGATTAGTTTGAAAGATAGATAGATTAGTAAGAAATAAAGAAAGATAGATTACTTAGTTAGTTAGAAAGATAGACAGATTAGTTAGAAAGAAAGATAGATAAGTTAGTTAGAAAGATAGATAGATTAGTTAGAAAGAAAGAAAGAACGAAAGAAAGAGATTACTTAGTTAGAAAGATAGATATATTAGTTAGAAAGAAAGATAGATAAGTTAGTTAGAAAGATAGATAGATTAGTAAGAAAGATAGATAAGTTAGTTAAAAAGATAGATTAGTTAAGAAAGAAAGATACGTTAGTTAGAAAGATAGATAGATTAGTTAGAAAGATAGAAAGATTAGTTAAAAAGAAAGAAAGATGGATTAGTAAGAAAGAAAGATAGATAAGTTAGTTAGAAAGATAGATAGATTAGTAAGAAAGAAAAATAGATATGTTAGTTAGAAAGATAGATAGATTAGTAAGAAAGAAAGAAAAAAGATAGATAAGTTAGTTAGAAAGATATATAGATTAGTTAGAAAGAAATATAAGTTAGTTAGAAAGATAGATTAGTTAGAATGAAAGAAAGATAGATAAGTTAGTTAGAAAGATAGAAAGATTAGTAAGAAAGAAAGAAAGAAAGAAAGAAAGAAAGAAAGATAGGTTAGTTAGAAAGATAGATTAGTTAGAAAGAAAGAAAGATAGATAAGTTAGTTAGAAAGATAGATAGATTAGTAAGAAAGAAAGAAAGAAAGATAGATCGATAAGTTAGTTAGAAAGATATATAGATTAGTTAGAAAGAAATATAAGTTAGTTAGAAAGATAGATTAGTTAGAATGAAAGAAAGATAGATAAGTTAGTTAGAAAGATAGAAAGATTAGTAAGAAAGAAAGAAAGAAAGAAAGAAAGAAAGAAAGAAAGATAGGTTAGTTAGAAAGATAGATTAGTTAGAAAGAAAGAAAGATAGATAAGTTAGTTAGAAAGATAGATAGATTAGTAAGAAAGAAAGAAAGAAAGATAGATCGATAAGTTAGTTAGAAAGATAGATTAGTTAGAATGAAAGAAAGATAGATAAGTTAGTTAGAAAGATAGAAAGATTAGTAAGAAAGAAAGAAAGAAAGAAAGAAAGAAAGAAAGAAAGATAGGTTAGTTAGAAAGATAGATTAGTTAGAAAGAAAGAAAGATAGATAAGTTAGTTAGAAAGATAGATAGATTAGTAAGAAAGAAAGAAAGAAAGATAGATCGATAAGTTAGTTAGAAAGATAGATAGATTAGTTAGAAAGAAAGACAGATTGATAGATAGATTGATAGATAGATAGATAGATAGATAGATAGATAGATAGATAGATAGATAGATAGATAGATAGATAGATAGATAGATAGATAGATAGATAGAAAACGTTTGAAGATAGATAGATAGATAGATAGATATGGTTTGAAGATAGATAGATAGATAGATGATAGATAGATAGATAGATAGATAGATAGATAGATATGGTTTGAAGATAGATAGATAGATAGATAGATAGATAGATAGATAGATAGATAGATAGATAGATAGATAAGGTTTGAAGATAGATAGATAGATAGATAGATAGATAGATAGATAGATAGATAGATAGATAGATAGATAGATAGATAGATAGATAGATAGATAGATAGATAGAAAACGTTTGAAGATAGATAGATAGATAGATAGATATGGTTTGAAGATAGATAGATAGATAGATAGATAGATAGATAGATAGATAGATAGATAGATAGATATGGTTTGAAGATAGATAGATAGATAGATAGATAGATAGATAGATAGATAGATAGATAGATAGATAGATAAGGTTTGAAGATAGATAGATAGATAGATAGATAGATAGATAGATAGATAGATAGATAGATAGATAGATAGATAGATAGATAGATAGATAGATAGATATAGAATGGTAGTTTAATTGAGTCTAGGGCTTCAGAGAATTTAGATTTGAGATTTTGGCTTGTACACTAATGGGCTACCGTAGTCTTGGCTCAATTTGAGCAGTCTGCAATGAAAGTCTATGGGATTTTTATGATTTTGAATATTAATTTTTAAGAAAACCGTAAGTCAAACCAGTCTGAAAAGATATAGCACACCAAGTCAGAACAGTATGAAGGTCTGACCCGAGTTTGGAGTATGTAGCTTGAACGGTCTATGAGGAGTTAGTGTCCCAAAATTTGCGGTCAGAAAAAGAAGTAAGAAGAATAATAATAAGTTTAAATAGGATTTCAGTAAGTTGGCTTTCTCAAGCCAACTTAATAAGTTTAAATAGGATTTCAGTAAGTTGGCTTTCTCAAGCCAACTTAATAAGTTTAAATAGGATTTCAGTAAGTTGGCTTTCTCAAGCCAACTTAATAAGTTTAAATAGGATTTCAGTAAGTTGGCTTTCTCAAGCCAACTTAATAAGTTTAAATAGGATTTCAGTAAGTTGGCTTTCTCAAGCCAACTTAATAAGTTTAAATAGGATTTCAGTAAGTTGGCTTTCTCAAGCCAACTTAAAAATAACTTGGGAATCACAAAAAAACGAGAGATTATTCTAATTTTATTACATTCATTTTAAGTTGCAATCAACAGTTGATAATAAATGTATTACTGATCAATGGTAACAAGGTTGCGCTGCTGAGGCTCGTGCAGCTTCTCCAGAAGAAACGTAAACAAATGAGCGCAGCACACAAAAAAGAAACCCAGTTAACAACATACTGACTATAAAAATTACAAATATGGAGTTTTTATATATTTTATAACCTATGATAGAGTTAAACAACCTCACTTGACGAGTAGGCTACCGTTTCCTGAATACAATCACGATTGAAACTGTGACATTGATTTCATACAACAGGTTAATAAACAGTTATAATTAAGTCACTTACATTTTAGATGCAATATTGACTTTTTTTGTTCTGTTTCAGTAGCAAAAATAGTTAAACAAAGATCACAGCAGAACCGTCGCGCATCTCACGGCAACTTGTTTTCTCATTACTGAATGATTCAGCATTTTGAACAAATCGGTTGACTCAAAGATTCAATGATCAATCCATAAACATCTGTCTCAATCATGAATGACTCAGTCATTCGAACGAATCGTTTGAACGAATTAATCAATGACTCGCTCATTAAGACGGTCGCCTGGCGACACCTAATGGCGATTTAGTGTTATGTTTAAAAGTATCATTTTTTCCAACGTGTGTGCACCATTATCAATGTCCGTGCGGACGTCCGAATTTTACTTTCACTTTTATATTAGCGATTTAAAAGCACCCGCTCGTGTCACACGTCGATTAACCGATGGGAAAATATCCTCACAGTCATATACCTAATACATTTATATTTAAATACAATATAGGCCTACCTAGTAAAAAGTTTAATATACTATTTTTATATCCTTTTGGACACAAGAGGGCAGTATAGCCCTATGTTTGCTTTTTTGTTGAACCAAATAGCACTAAATAGCCTGTTTTTAACTTTTTTTGTACTTCTTGAATTGCAAAAACAGAATAAAATGGGTTTAGTTCTAATATTTGTATAATTTTCTATAAAAATAAACGGTGTATAATTACATTTGTAGAAGATATGAGATGTTTTCTGATTCCTTTTTTGACATTAATTTAATCCCTCGCCATATCAAAACCGTTTGAGATATTTATTATCCGTTCACAATTTAGCATCTTTAATGTATTTTCATCATGTTGAAAAACTTTGGTGGAAATAAAATAAATAGTTTAAGAGGAGTGGCTAAACATTCAGAGGCTGATTTTGCAAAAAAATCCACATTCAGACCAAAATATCTGACTTCCTGATGGCCGGAGCTAATGAATGTAAATTAGAAAGTTGTCCGGCTTGATGAGTACAATATACAAACTATTTTTTTTTTACTGTAGTTAAAACTAACCCGCCCACTTTTGTCAAAAGCATGTTGAAAGTGACACACTTCCTGCTGCCAGTTGGTGGCGCTATAACTTTGACTCACAATAGTTACATCCATCTGATCGGCCTCTTACCACGAACACACTGCTGAAGTTTCATCAAGATCAGTTAATGTATGCAGAAGTTATTCCACTTCGTGTTTCTCTTTTCTCGCCATAAATTCGTTTCCTCGCCACGGCCAAACCGTTCGAGATATCAAAAATCCGTCCGCAATTTAGAATCCTCAATGTCTTGACTTCATGCACACCGAGTTTGGTGGGGATTGGATGAATTCTCTAGGAGGAGTACTTCGCATTCCACAGCAAGCGTTTTCCAAACAACCCATAATAGCCGACTTCCTGTTGGGCTGGCGCAAAACTTAGAGCACGAAAGTTGTTCGGCCCGATGAGATCTATGTGTGTGCCGAGTTTCATATTAATTCATGCAAGCTAGTTTGATCTATGGAGCAAGTTTTCGGACCCCATTCCAGGGGGCGCTGTTGAGCCCCCCTGCCACGCCCGGGTACCAGCTTCAGCCAGGCCCTGATGGCCGCAGGTTCCGACTTGTATGTAAAGTTTCAAGAGTTTTTGAGCACGTTAAGGACCCCAAAAGCCCCTGAAACCTTGATTAACAATATAAAAGCAATAGTCAAATCCCCCCTCCCCTCACACACTCAGAAACACAGAGAGAGGGAGAGAAAATTCTTCAGAAAATCCACATTCAAACCAAAATATCTCTCTTCCTGTTGGTCGGAGATCGTTAATGTAAATTAGAAAGTTGTCCGTCTTGATGAGAACAATACACATACCAAGTTTTGTTGCTGTTGATAAAACTAACCCCCCCACTTATGACTAAAGGTGGCGCTACTGAGCCCCTCACCACGCCCGTTTCTGAAACTTTGCACATGTCTACGGGCTAATAAATGTGATGTGTCTGTCGAGTTTCATCCAATTTCAAGTATGTTAAGAGTCTCAAAAGCATCAAAAAAGAATATTAAAGTTTGAAGCGTTGCCATGGCAACAGTATTAAAGATATCAAAAATCCTTTCACAGGTCTACATCTGCCGTGTGTTTACATTATACACATAAACTTTGAAGCAAATCGGGTAAAAATAAGAGGGTGATTTCAAAGCATTTTGAAAGGGACACACTTCCTGCTGCCAGTTGGTGGCGCTATAACTTTGACTCACAATAGTCACATCCATGTGATCGGCCTCTTACAACGAACACACTGCTGAAGTTTAATCAAGATCAGTTAATGTATGCAGAAGTTATAACACACTTCCTGTTTCCATTATTCGCCATCAATTCGTGTCCTCGCCACGGCCAAACCGTTCGAGATACCAAAAATCTGTCCGCAATTTAGCGTCCTCAATGTCTTGACTTCATGCTCACTGAGTTTGGAGGCGAATGGATGAATTCCCTAGGAGGAGTACATTCAATTCCACAGCATGCGTTTCCAAACAACCCATAATAGCCGACTTCCTGTTGGGCTTGCGTAAAACTTAGAGCACGAAAATTGTTCGGCCCGATGAGATCTTTATGTGTACCGAGTTTCATATTATTACATGCAAGCGTGTTTGATTTATGGACCAAGTTTTCGGACCCCGTTCCAGGGGGCGCTGTCGAGCCCCCCTGCCACGCCCGGGTACCAGCTTCAGCCCGGCCCTGATGGCCGCGGGTTCTGACCCGTGTGCAAAGTTTCAAGAGTTTTTGAGCATGTTAAGGGCCCCAAAAGTGCCTGAATAGTCGTAAGAAAAATAATAATAAATATAGCTGCGAGCAGCGATTGCGGGCCCAAGCCGGTGGCACCGCCACCCTGGTGCCTTTAGTTACACTAAAGGCACCGGGGTGGCGGTTCCACCGGCTTGGGCCCTCCATCGCTGCTCGCAGCTATATTTACATATATATATATATATATATATATATATATATATATATATATATACACATACATACATACATATATATATATATATATATATATATAATAAAGACGGTAAATTTTACTTGTCTTACCTTATTCTGATTTTATGATACACTCAAAATATTCCACAACAAATCCTTTAAATTTAATGTAAAAATAAAAATGAAAGTAAGTGTTGGGCTCACGTAACCCTTTCATTAGAATCAAAACGTTTCAACAGTTGTGATGTATTTGGATGCTAAACTATTCTTTATAATAGGCTTTGTACTTCACTCGTGTTCCAATATCGACGGAAAAAATCATCCTCTTCACACGAGCAAAAATGTGCTTGGAAAAATCACAGTGGAGCAGTGCTTACTGTGAATGTACGAACTGTACTACTGACTATTTAAACAGAGCAGTGTGTATATGTTAGGTTTACTATTTTATTATATTTTATTAAGGCTATAATGAACAGGCTGCGATGTCAAGTTTGCAATGCTCGAATGTGTGTGTGATTTAACAGTAGACACATAAAAACATAATTGGCACATAATTTTGTTCATACAGGATATCATTTCAAACTGCAAAGTGTTTACTTATATTTATGTACACTCGCAATAAAACACAACATGGTGCTTTTGTAAAATAAATTCAAGCAATCCACCCCCCGAAATGGCGTTCATTTTAAAATTAAACTAAAAGCTCTTGGCTAAACAGGCATTCATAACTGTGAGCGCCCACGGCGAGGAACGAGCAGAACAGAGTGAAAGTTTTTTAGTTAATTCCTACTTCCATAGGAATTCATTGAAAATGCTTGCTCTACTCAGCAGTCTGTGCAGACATCTGTATTTTACTTTAAGTTAGCGATTTAAAAGCCCCCAGCGGTGTCACACGTCGATTAACCGACATCCCTAATATATTTATATATATACAATAGGCCTACCTGAAAGAGAATTTAGCTTGCCCGACCAGAGTAGCCTGATTAGAACGTCAATGACAAAAAATAACTTGGGAATCACAAAAAAACGAGAGATTATTCTAATTTTATTACATTCATTTTAAGTTGCAATCAACAGTTGATAATAAATGTATTACTGATCAATGGTAACAAGGTTGCGCTGCTGAGGCTCGTGCAGCTTCTCCAGGAGAAACGTAAACAAATGAGCGCAGCACACAAAAAAGAAACCCAGTTAACAACATACTGACTATAAAAATTACAAATATGGAGTTTTTATATATTTTATAACCTATGATAGAGTTAAGCAACCTCACTTGACGAGTAGGCTACCGTTTCCTGAATACAATCACGATTGAAACTGTGACATTGATTTCATACAACAGGTTAATAAACAGTTATAATTAAGTCACTTACATTTTAGATGCAATATTGACTGTTTTTGTTCTGTTTCAGTAGCAAAAATAGTTAAACAAAGATCACAGCAGAACCGTCGCGCATCTCACGGCAACTTGTTTTCTCATTACTGAATGATTCAGCATTTTGAATGAATCGGTTGACTCAAAGATTCAATGATCAATCCATAAACATCTGTCTCAATCATGAATGACTCAGTCATTCGAACGAATCGTTTGAACGAATGAATCAATGACTCGCTCATTAAGACGGTCGCCTGGCGACACCTAATGGCGGATTAGTGTTATGTTTAAAAGTATCATTCTTTCCAACGTGTGTGCACCATTATCAATGTCCGTGCGGACGTCCGAATTTTACTTTCACTTTTATATTAACGATTTAAAAGCACCCGCTCGTGTCACACGTCGATTAACCGATGGGAAAATATCCTCACAGTCATATACCTAATACATTTATATTTAAATACAATAGGCCTACCTAGTAAAACGTTTTATATACTATTTTGATTTCCTTTTGGACACAAGAGGGCAGTATAGCCCTATGTTTGCTTTCTTGTTGAACCAAATAGCACTAAATAGCCTGTTTTTAACTTTTTCATACTCCTTGAATAGCAAAAACAGAATAAAATGGGTTTAGTTCTAATATTTGTATAATTTTATATAAAAATAAATGGTGTATAATTACATTTTTAGAAGTTATGAGATGTTTCCTGCTTCCTTTTTGACATTAATTTAATCCCTCGCCATAGCAAAACCGTTTGAGATATTCAATATCCGTTTACAATTTAGCATCATTAATATATTTGTATCATGTTGAAAAAGTTTGGTGGGAATAAAATAAATAGATTAAGAGGAGTGGCTAAAAATTCAGAGGCTGATTTTGCAAAAAAAATCCACATTCAGACCAAAATATCTGACTTCCTGATGGCCGGAGCTAATGAATGTAAATTAGAAAGTTGTCCGGCTTGATGAGTACAATATACAAACTTTTTTTTTTTTTACTGTAGTTAAAACTAACCCGCCCACTTTTGTCAAAAGCATGTTGAAAGTGACACACTTCCTGCTGCCAGTTGGTGGCGCTATAACTTTGACTCACAATAGTTACATCCATCTGATCGGCCTCTTGCCACGGACACACTGCTGAAGTTTCATCAAGATCAGTTAATGTATGCAGAAGTTATTCCACTTCGTGTTTCTCTTTTCTCGCCATAAATTCGTTTCCTCGCCACGGCCAAACCGTTCGAGATATCAAAAATCCGTCCGCAATTTAGAATCCTCAATGTCTTGACTTCATGCACACCGAGTTTGGTGGGGATTGGATGAATTCTCTAGGAGGAGTACTTCGCATTCCACAGCAAGCGTTTTCCAAACAACCCATAATAGCCGACTTCCTGTTGGGCTGGCGTAAAACTTAGAGCACGAAAGTTGTTCGGCCCGATGATATCTATATGTGTACTGAGTTTCAAATTAATTCATGCAAGCGTGTTTGATCTATGGACCAAGTTTTGGGACCCCGTTCAAGGGGGCGCTGTTGAGCCCCCCTGCCACGCCCGGGTACCAGCTTCAACCCGTCCCTGATGGCAGGGGGTTCCGACTTGTATGTAAAGTTTCAAGAGTTTTTGAGCACGTTAAGGACCCCAAAAGCCCCTGAAACCTTGATTAACAATATAAAAGCAATAGTCAAATCCCCCCTCCCCTCACACACACAGAGACACAGAGAGAGGGAGAGAAAATTCTTCAGAAAATCCACATTCAAACCAAAATATCTCTCTTCCTGTTGGTCGGAGATCGTTAATGTAAATTAGAAAGTTGTCCGTCTTGATGAGAACAATACACATACCAAGTTTTGTTGTTGTTGATAAAACTAACCCCCCCACTTATGACTAAAGGTGGCGCTACTGAGCCCCTCACCACGCCCGTTTCTGAAACTTTGCACATGTCTACGGGCTAATAAATGTGATGTGTCTGTCGAGTTTCATCCAATTTCAAGTATGTTAAGAGTCTCAAAAGCATCAAAAAATAATATTAAAGTTTGAAGCGTTGCCATGGCAACAGTATTAAAGATATCAAAAATCCTTTCACAGGTCTACATCTGCCGTGTGTTTACATTATACACATAAACTTTGAAGCAAATCGGGTAAAAATAAGAGGGTGATTTCAAAGCATTTTGAAAGGGACACACTTCCTGCTGCCAGTTGGTGGCGCTATAACTTTGACTCACAATAGTCACATCCATGTGATCGGCCACTTACAACGAACATACTGCTGAAGTTTAATCAAGATCAGTTAATGTATGCAGAAGTTATAACACACTTCCTGTTTCCATTATTCGCCATCAATTCGTGTCCTCGCCACGGCCAAACCGTTCAAGATATCAAAAATCTGTCCGCAATTTAGCATCCTCAATGTCTTGACTTCATGCTGACTGAGTTTGGAGGCGAATGGATGAATTCCCTAGGAGGAGTACATTAAATTCCACAGCATGCGTTTCCAAACAACCCATAATAGCCGACTTCCTGTTGGGCTGGCGTAAAAAGTAAAAGTACGAAAGTTGTTCGGCCCGATGAGATCTATATGTGTACCGAGTTTCATATTATTACATGCAAGCGTGTCTGATGTATGGACCAAGTTTTCGGACCCCATTCAAGGGGGCGCTGTCGAGCCCCCCTGCCACGCCCGGGTACCAGCTTCAGCCCGGCCCTGATGGCCGCGGGTTCTGACCCGTGTGCAAAGTTTCAAGAGTTTTCGAGCACGTTAAGGGTCTCAAAAGTGCCCGAAAGGTTGACAGAAAAATAAGAATAAGAAGAAATATATATATATATATATATATATATATATATATATATATATATATATATATATATATATATATATAAATATAGCTGCGAGCAGCGATTGCGGGCCCAAGCCGGTGGCACCGCCACCCTGGTGCCTTTAGTTACACTAAAGGCACCGGGGTGGCGGTGTCACCAGCTTGGTGCCTTTTATATATATATATATATATATACACACAAATATATATATATATATATATATATATATATATACACACACACATATATATATATATATATATATATACATATATATGTATATTCATATACATATATATATATATATATATAATAAAGATGGGAAATTTTACTTGTCTTACCTTATTCTGATTTTATGATACACTCAAAATATTCCACAACAAATCCTTTAAATTTAATGTAAAAATAAAAACGAAAGTAAGTGTTGGGCTCACGTAACCCTATCATTAGAATCAAAACGTTTCAACAGTTGTGATGTATTTGGATGCTAAACTATTCTTTATTATAGGCTTTGTACTTCACTCGGTTTCCAATATCGACGGAAAAAATCATCCTCTTCACACGCGCAAAAATGTGCTTGGAAAAATCACAGTGGAGCAGTGCTTACTGTTAATGTACGAATTGTACTACTGACTATTTAAACAGAGCAGTGTGTATATGTTAGGTTTACTATTTTATTATATTTTATTAAGGCTATAATGAACAGGCTGCGATGTCAAGTTTGCAATGCTCGAATGTGTGTGTGATTTAACAGTAGACACATAAAAACATAATTGGCACATAATTTTGTTCATACAGGATATCATTTCAAACTGCAAAGTGTTTACTTATATTTATGTACACTCGCAATAAAACACAACATGGTGCTTTTGTAAAATAAATTCAAGCAATCCACCCCCCGAAATGGCGTTCATTTTAAAATTAAACTAAAAGCTCTTGGCTAAACAGGCATTCATAACTGTGAGCGCCCACGGCGAGGAACGAGCAGAACAGAGTGAAAGTTTTTTAGTTAATTCCTACTTCCATAGGAATTCATTGAAAATGCTTGCTCTACTCAGCAGTCTGTGCAGACATCTGTATTTTACTTTAAGTTAGCGATTTAAAAGCCCCCAGCGGTGTCACACGTCGATTAACCGACATCCCTAATATATTTATATATATACAATAGGCCTACCTGAAAGAGAATTTAGCTTGCCCGACCAGAGTAGCCTGATTAGAACGTCAATGACAAAAAATAACTTGGGAATCACAAAAAAACGAGAGATTATTCTAATTTTATTACATTCATTTTAAGTTGCAATCAACAGTTGATAATAAATGTATTACTGATCAATGGTAACAAGGTTGCGCTGCTGAGGCTCGTGCAGCTTCTCCAGGAGAAACGTAAACAAATGAGCGCAGCACACAAAAAAGAAACCCAGTTAACAACATACTGACTATAAAAATTACAAATATGGAGTTTTTATATATTTTATAACCTATGATAGAGTTAAGCAACCTCACTTGACGAGTAGGCTACCGTTTCCTGAATACAATCACGATTGAAACTGTGACATTGATTTCATACAACAGGTTAATAAACAGTTATAATTAAGTCACTTACATTTTAGATGCAATATTGACTGTTTTTGTTCTGTTTCAGTAGCAAAAATAGTTAAACAAAGATCACAGCAGAACCGTCGCGCATCTCACGGCAACTTGTTTTCTCATTACTGAATGATTCAGCATTTTGAACGAATCGGTTGACTCAAAGATTCAATGATCAATCCATAAACATCTGTCTCAATCATGAATGACTCAGTCATTCGAACGAATCGTTTGAACGAATGAATCAATGACTCGCTCATTAAGACGGTCGCCTGGCGACACCTAATGGCGGATTAGTGTTATGTTTAAAAGTATCATTCTTTCCAACGTGTGTGCACCATTATCAATGTCCGTGCGGACGTCCGAATTTTACTTTCACTTTTATATTAGCGATTTAAAAGCACCCGCTCGTGTCACACGTCGATTAACCGATGGGAAAATATCCTCACAGTCATATACCTAATACATTTATATTTAAATACAATAGGCCTACCTAGTAAAACGTTTTATATACTATTTTGATTTCCTTTTGGACACAAGAGGGCAGTATAGCCCTATGTTTGCTTTCTTGTTGAACCAAATAGCACTAAATAGCCTGTTTTTAACTTTTTCATACTCCTTGAATAGCAAAAACAGAATAAAATGGGTTTAGTTCTAATATTTGTATAATTTTATATAAAAATAAATGGTGTATAATTACATTTTTAGAAGTTATGAGATGTTTCCTGCTTCCTTTTTGACATTAATTTAATCCCTCGCCATAGCAAAACCGTTTGAGATATTCAATATCCGTTTACAATTTAGCATCATTAATATATTTGTATCATGTTGAAAAAGTTTGGTGGGAATAAAATAAATAGTTTAAGAGGAGTGGCTAAAAATTCAGAGGCTGATTTTGCAAAAAAAATCCACATTCAGACCAAAATATCTGACTTCCTGATGGCCGGAGCTAATGAATGTAAATTAGAAAGTTGTCCGGCTTGATGAGTACAATATACAAACTTTTTTTTTTTTTACTGTAGTTAAAACTAACCCGCCCACTTTTGTCAAAAGCATGTTGAAAGTGACACACTTCCTGCTGCCAGTTGGTGGCGCTATAACTTTGACTCACAATAGTTACATCCATCTGATCGGCCTCTTGCCACGGACACACTGCTGAAGTTTCATCAAGATCAGTTAATGTATGCAGAAGTTATTCCACTTCGTGTTTCTCTTTTCTCACCATAAATTCGTTTCCTCGCCACGGCCAAACCGTTCGAGATATCAAAAATCCGTCCGCAATTTAGAATCCTCAATGTCTTGACTTCATGCACACCGAGTTTGGTGGGGATTGGATGAATTCTCTAGGAGGAGTACTTCGCATTCCACAGCAAGCGTTTTCCAAACAACCCATAATAGCCGACTTCCTGTTGGGCTGGCGTAAAACTTAGAGCACGAAAGTTGTTCGGCCCGATGATATCTATATGTGTACTGAGTTTCAAATTAATTCATGCAAGCGTGTTTGATCTATGGACCAAGTTTTGGGACCCCGTTCAAGGGGGCGCTGTTGAGCCCCCCTGCCACGCCCGGGTACCAGCTTCAACCCGTCCCTGATGGCAGGGGGTTCCGACTTGTATGTAAAGTTTCAAGAGTTTTTGAGCACGTTAAGGACCCCAAAAGCCCCTGAAACCTTGATTAACAATATAAAAGCAATAGTCAAATCCCCCCTCCCCTCACACACACAGAGACACAGAGAGAGGGAGAGAAAATTCTTCAGAAAATCCACATTCAAACCAAAATATCTCTCTTCCTGTTGGTCGGAGATCGTTAATGTAAATTAGAAAGTTGTCCGTCTTGATGAGAACAATACACATACCAAGTTTTGTTGTTGTTGATAAAACTAACCCCCCCACTTATGACTAAAGGTGGCGCTACTGAGCCCCTCACCACGCCCGTTTCTGAAACTTTGCACATGTCTACGGGCTAATAAATGTGATGTGTCTGTCGAGTTTCATCCAATTTCAAGTATGTTAAGAGTCTCAAAAGCATCAAAAAATAATATTAAAGTTTGAAGCGTTGCCATGGCAACAGTATTAAAGATATCAAAAATCCTTTCACAGGTCTACATCTGCCGTGTGTTTACATTATACACATAAACTTTGAAGCAAATCGGGTAAAAATAAGAGGGTGATTTCAAAGCATTTTGAAAGGGACACACTTCCTGCTGCCAGTTGGTGGCGCTATAACTTTGACTCACAATAGTCACATCCATGTGATCGGCCTCTTACAACGAACATACTGCTGAAGTTTAATCAAGATCAGTTAATGTATGCAGAAGTTATAACACACTTCCTGTTTCCATTATTCGCCATCAATTCGTGTCCTCGCCACGGCCAAACCGTTCAAGATATCAAAAATCTGTCCGCAATTTAGCATCCTCAATGTCTTGACTTCATGCTGACTGAGTTTGGAGGCGAATGGATGAATTCCCTAGGAGGAGTACATTAAATTCCACAGCATGCGTTTCCAAACAACCCATAATAGCCGACTTCCTGTTGGGCTGGCGTAAAAAGTAAAAGTACGAAAGTTGTTCGGCCCGATGAGATCTATATGTGTACCGAGTTTCATATTATTACATGCAAGCGTGTCTGATGTATGGACCAAGTTTTCGGACCCCGTTCAAGGGGGCGCTGTCGAGCCCCCCTGCCACGCCCGGGTACCAGCTTCAGCCCGGCCCTGATGGCCGCGGGTTCTGACCCGTGTGCAAAGTTTCAAGAGTTTTCGAGCACGTTAAGGGTCTCAAAAGTGCCCGAAAGGTTGACAGAAAAATAAGAATAAGAAGAAATATATATATATATATATATATATATATATATATATATATAAATATAGCTGCGAGCAGCGATTGCGGGCCCAAGCCGGTGGCACCGCCACCCTGGTGCCTTTAGTTACACTAAAGGCACCGGGGTGGCGGTGTCACCAGCTTGGTGCCTTTTATATATATATATATATATATATATATATATATACACACAAATATATATATATATATATATATATATATATACACACACACATATATATATATATATATATATATACATATATATGTATATACATATACATATATATATATATATATATATATATATAATAAAGATGGGAAATTTTACTTGTCTTACCTTATTCTAATTTTATGATACACTCAAAATATTCCACAACAAATCCTTTAAATTTAATGTAAAAATAAAAACGAAAGTAAGTGTTGGGCTCACGTAACCCTATCATTAGAATCAAAACGTTTCAACAGTTGTGATGTATTTGGATGCTAAACTATTCTTTATTATAGGCTTTGTACTTCACTCGGTTTCCAATATCGACGGAAAAAATCATCCTCTTCACACGCGCAAAAATGTGCTTGGAAAAATCACAGTGGAGCAGTGCTTACTGTTAATGTACGAATTGTACTACTGACTATTTAAACAGAGCAGTGTGTATATGTTAGGTTTACTATTTTATTATATTTTATTAAGGCTATAATGAACAGGCTGCGATGTCAAGTTTGCAATGCTCGAATGTGTGTGTGATTTAACAGTAGACACATAAAAACATAATTGGCACATAATTTTGTTCATACAGGATATCATTTCAAACTGCAAAGTGTTTACTTATATTTATGTACACTCGCAATAAAACACAACATGGTGCTTTTGTAAAATAAATTCAAGCAATCCACCCCCCGAAATGGCGTTCATTTTAAAATTAAACTAAAAGCTCTTGACTAAACAGGCATTCATAACTGTGAGCGCCCACGGCGAGGAACGAGCAGAACAGAGTGAAAGTTTTTTAGTTAATTCCTACTTCCATAGGAATTCATTGAAAATGCTTGCTCTACTCAGCAGTCTGTGCAGACATCTGTATTTTACTTTAAGTTAGCGATTTAAAAGCCCCCAGCGGTGTCACACGTCGATTAACCGACATCCCTAATATATTTATATATATACAATAGGCCTACCTGAAAGAGAATTTAGCTTGCCCGACCAGAGTAGCCTGATTAGAACGTCAATGTCACAGTGTCTGGTTGTGTTCCCCTGGTATCCACTAGATGTCCTCCTTTCCCCACGGTGTCATTCAAGAACTACCTTTCCCACAATTCCTGTATGTGTGATTGCACAGGTTTTTGTTATCTGTTCCCAGCTGTTTCTCGTTGTCATCTAGTTTGTTCCTGTATTTAAAGCCCTGTTTGTTCCATGTCCTGTGTGTATCGTTGTTTATGTCACACCGCGTTTGGTTTACCGTGTTCCCTGCCTGAGTCTGTTTGTAGTTTTTGTACTGCCTGTCTGGACATCGAACCCTGCCTGTTTGACTACTCTTTTGGATTACCCTTAATAAACCTCAATTTGACTGCACTTGGATCCACCTTGCTTTTTCCCTTGAGCGGAACGTGACAGAACGATACACACCATGTATGGATCCAGCAGTACGGGGTTTCGGATCCTTCCCCCCACCACTGAGAAGGAGAGGAGGGGAAGACTCCAAAATTTAATGGCCCTACACCAGCAGGGTCAGACAGTGAGTTGTTTGTCTCAAACTTTTTGGACCTTATCGAGAGGCATGAACTATAATGATGCAACCTTGAAGGACCTTTTTAACCACTGTCTTGATGACCCGTTACCGCAATGGGAGATGAAGGGACTGGAGATCCTTGACTTTTGGGGGTTTACGAGGTATCTACACCACCGTAGTCACTGGGATACCCCAGCTTCGCCGGCATCTCCTAGCGAGATGTTACCACTGCCCAGCCGAGAGAGTGCATCACCGCTGCCCGGCCGAGAGAATGCTTCGCCGCTGCCCAGCCGAGAGAGTGCATCGCCGCTGCCCAGCCGAGAGAATGCATCGCCACTGCCCGGCCGAGAGAACACATCGCCGCTACCTATCAGGCCCGGAGCCGGATCAGTATCTGGGCGTCTTAGATTAAGGTCCAGCGTGATGGACCCAGCGCTCATGTCAGCACAGAGGGCCCAGAGGATCAGCCGAACGGGGTTCCACAAGCTCATAGCATCCCATCAGCCTGAGCCCTCTTCACCGCTGGTCCCGTCCAGCACAGAGCCTGTGCCGGTGGTCCCAGTGCCGGTGGTCCCAGTGCCGGTGGTCCCTGTGCCGGTGGTCCCTGTGCCGGTGGTCCCTGTGCCGGTGGTCCCAGTACCGGTGGTCTCGAGTCCGGTGGTCCGGAAACGGCGGAGGAGGAGGAGGACTTCCTGCCTTCCCAATGGCCTGGAGGTCGTCCCCGAACAGCCCGCTGTCTCCCTGGAGGTCGTCCCCGAACAGCCCGCTGTCTCCCTGGAGGTCGTCCCCGAACAGCCCGCTGTCTCCCTGGAGGTCGTCCCAGAGCAGCCTGCTGTCGTCCCGGAGGCCGTCCCCAAGCTGCTTGCCCTGACGGCACCACCCCAGCGCCTCGCTCTGCCAGCGCCATCCGAGGGTCTCGCCTTATCGGTTCCTCTTATACTATCTGCCCAGCCAGAGACTGTTCCTGAGCCGGAGCCAGTGTCTGTTCCTGAGCCGGAGCCAGTGTCTGTTCCTGAGCCGGAGCCAGTGTCTGTTCCTGAGCCGGTGGTGCCAGTTCCAGTGCCTGAGCCGGTGGTGCCAGTTCCAGTGCCTGAGCCGGTGGTGCCAGTTCCAGTGCCTGAGCCGGTGGTGCCAGTTCCAGTGCCTGAGCCGGTGGTGCCAGTTCCAGTGCCTGAGCCGGTGGTGCCAGTTCCAGTGCCTGAGCCGGTGGTGCCAGTTCCAGTGCCTGAGCCGGTGGTGCCAGTTCCAGTGCCTGAGCCGGTGGTGCCAGTTCCAGTGCCCGAGCCCGAGGGGTCGTCTGAGCCGGTGGTGCCAGTTCCAGTGCCTGAGCCGGTGGTGCCAGTTCCAGTGCCTGAGCCCGAGGGAAAGTCTCCGCCCTGGCCGCCCGAGGGAAAGTCTCCGCCCTGGCCGCCCGAGGGAAAGTCTCCGCCCTGGCCGCCCGAGGGAAAGTCTCCGCCCTGGCCGCCCGAGGGAAAGTCTCCGCCCTGGCCGCCCGAGGGAAAGTCTCCGCCCTGGCCGCCCGAGGGAAAGTCTCCGCCGTGGCCGCCCGAGGGAAAGTCTCCGCCGTGGCCGCCCGAGGGAAAGTCTCCGCCGTGGCCGCCCGAGGGAAAGTCTCCGCCCTGGCCGCCCGAGGGAAAGTCTCCGCCGCCCTGGCCGCCCGAGGGACTGTCTGCTCCGCCCTGGCCGCCCGAGGGAGAGTCTGCTCCGCCTTGGCCACCCGATGGACTGTCTGCTCCGCCCTGGTCGCCCGATGAACTGTCTTCACCGCCCTGGCCGCCCGAGGGGTCTTCACCGCCCCGGCCGCCCAATGATCTGTCGTCTCCGTCCTGGCTGCCCGAGGGACTGTTCGCTTCGCCCCGGCCGCCCGATGAACTGTTTGCTTCGCCCTGTTCCCCCTCTGTACTGTCTGTGTCACCCTGGCCCCCTTTGAGTCTGTTACCCCCTGTTTCTGTGTCCCTTCATGGACCTGGCCCCCCGTCCCTCCCCCTGATCCTCCACCTTGCCACCTCCCTCCTGAACTTTTGTTTTGTTCTGTGTCCGGTCTTGGAGTGTCTGGGAGCCACTCCGTAGAGGGGGGGTTATGTCACAGTGTCTGGTTGTGTTCGCCTGGTATCCACTAGATGTCCTCCTTTCCCCACGGTGTCATTCAAGAACTACCTTTCCCACAATTCCTGTATGTGTGATTGCACAGGTTTTTGTTATCTGTTCCCAGCTGTTTCTCGTTGTCATCTAGTTTGTTCCTGTATTTAAAGCCCTGTTTGTTCCATGTCCTGTGTGTATCGTTGTTTATGTCACACCGCGTTTGGTTTACCGTGTTCCCTGCCTGAGTCTGTTTGTTGTTTTTGTACTGCCTGTCTGGACATCGAACCCTGCCTGTTTGACTACTCTTTTGGATTACCCTTAATAAACCTCAATTTGACTGCACTTGGATCCACCTTGCTTTTTCCCTTGAGCGGAACGTGACAGTCAATGACAAAAAATAACTTGGGAATCACAAAAAAACGAGAGATTATTCTAATTTTATTACATTCATTTTAAGTTGCAATCAACAGTTGATAATAAATGTATTACTGATCAATGGTAACAAGGTTGCGCTGCTGAGGCTCGTGCAGCTTCTCCAGGAGAAACGTTAACAAATGAGCGCAGCACACAAAAAAGAAACCCAGTTAACAACATACTGACTATAAAAATTACAAATATGGAGTTTTTATATATTTTATAACCTATGTTAGAGTTAAGCAACCTCACTTGACGAGTAGGCTACTGTTTCCTGAATACAATCACGATTGAAACTGTGACATTGATTTCATACAACAGGTTAAAAAACAGTTACAATCAAGTCACTTACATTTTAGATGCAATATTGACTGTTTTTGTTCTGTTTCAGCAGCGAAAATAGTTAAACAAAAAGATCACAGCAGAATCATCACGCGCATCTCTCAGCAATGTGTTTTCTCATTTCTGAATGATTCAGCATTTTGAACGAATCGGTTGACTCAAAGATTCAATGATCAATCCATAAACATCTGTCTCAATCATGAATGACTCAGTCATTCGAACGAATCGTTTGAATGAATGAATCAATGACTCGCTCATTAAGACGGTCGCCTGGCGACACCTAATGGCGGTTTAGTGTTATGTTTAAAAGTATCATTCTTTCCAACGTGTGTGCACCATTATCAATGTCCGTGCAGACGTCCGTTTTTTACTTTCACTTTTATATTAGCGATTTAAAAGCACCCGCTCGTGTCACACATCGATTAACCGTTGGGAAAATATCCTCACAGTCATATACCTAATACATTTATATTTAAATACAATATAGGCCTACCTAGTAAAAAGTTTTATATACTATATTCTTTTGGACACAAGAGGGCAGTATAGCCCTATGTTTGCTTTTTTGTTGAACCAAATAGCACTAAATAGCCTGTTTTTAACTTTTTTTATACTTCTTGAATTGCAAAAACAGAATAAAATGGGTTTAGTTCTAATATTTGTATAATTTTATCTAAAAATAAACGGTGTATAATTACATTTGTAGAAGATATGAGATGTTTTCTGATTCCTTTTTTGACATTACTTTAATCCCTCGCCATATCAAAACCGTTTGAGATATTCAATATCCGTTCACAATTTAGCATCTTTAATGTATTTTCATCATGTTGAAAAAGTTTGGTGGGAATAAAATAAATAGTTTAAGAGGAGTGGCTAAAAATTCAGAGGCTGATTTTGCAAAAAAATCCACATTCAGACCAAAATATCTGACTTCCTGATGGCCGGAGCTAATGAATGTAAATTAGAAAGTTGTCCGGCTTGATGAGTACAATATACAAACTATTTTTTTTTTACTGTAGTTAAAACTAACCCGCCCACTTTTGTCAAAAGCATGTTGAAAGGGACACACTTCCTGCTGCCAGTTGGTGGCGCTATAACTTTGACTCATAATAGTTACATCCATCTGATCGGCCTTTTACCACGAACACACTGTTGAAGTTTCATCAAGATCAGTTAATGTATGCAGAAGTTATTCCACTTCGTGTTTCTCTTTTCTCGCCATAAATTCGTTTCCCTCGCCACGGCCAAACCGTTCGAGATATCAAAAATCCGTCCGCAATTTAGAATCCTCAATGTCTTGACTTCATGCACACCGAGTTTGGTGGGGATTGGATGAATTCTCTAGGAGGAGTACTTCGCATTCCACAGCAAGCGTTTTCCAAACAACCCATAATAGCCGACTTCCTGTTGGGCTGGCGTAAAACTTAGAGCACGAAAGTTGTTCGGCCCGATGAGATCTATATGTGTGCTGAGTTTCATATTAATTCATGCAAGCTAGTTTGATCTATGGACCAAGTTTTCGGACTCCATTCCAGGGGGCGCTGTTGAGCCCCCCTGCCACGCCCGGGTACCAGCTTCAACCCGTCCCTGATGGCAGGGGGTTCCGACTTGTATGTAAAGTTGCAAGAGTTTTTGAGCACGTTAAGGACCCCAAAAGCCCCTGAAACCTTGATTAACAATATAAAAGCAATAGTCAAATCCCCCCTCCCCTCACACACACAGAGACACAGAGAGAGGGAGAGAAAATTCTTCAGAAAATCCACATTCAAACCAAAATATCTCTCTTCCTGTTGGTCGGAGATCGTTAATGTAAATTAGAAAGTTGTCCGTCTTGATGAGAACAATACACATACCAAGTTTTGTTGCTTTTGATAAAACTAACCCCCCCACTTATGACTAAAGGTGGCGCTACTGAGCCCCTCACCACGCCCGTTTCTGAAACTTTGCACATGTCTACGGGCTAATAAATGTGATGTGTCTGTCGAGTTTCATCCAATTTCAAGTATGTTAAGAGTCTTAAAAGCATCAAAAAAGAATATTAAAGTTTGAAGCGTTGCCATGGCAACAGTATTAAAGATATCAAAAATCCTTTCACAGGTCTACATCTGCCGTGTGTTTACATTATACATATAAACTTTGAAGCAAATCGGGTAAAAATAAGAGGGTGATTTCAAAGCATTTTGAAAGGGACACACTTCCTGCTGCCAGTTGGTGGCGCTATAACTTTGACTCACAATAGTCACATCCATGTGATCGGCCTCTTACAACGAACACACTGCTGAAGTTTAATCAAGATCAGTTAATGTATGCAGAAGTTATAACACACTTCCTGTTTCCATTATTCGCCATCAATTCGTGTCCTCGCCACGGCCAAACCGTTCGAGATATCAAAAATCTGTTCGCAATTTAGCATCCTCAATGTCTTGACTTCATGCTGACTGAGTTTGGAGGCGAATGGATGAATTCCCTAGGAGGAGTACATTAAATTCCACAGCATGCGTTTCCAAACAACCCATAATAGCCGACTTCCTGTTGGGCTGGCGTAAAAAGTAAAAGTACGAAAGTTGTTTGGCCCGATGAGATCTATATGTGTATTGAGTTTCATATTATTACATGCAAGCGTGTCTGATTTATGGACCAAACTTTCGGACCCCGTTCAAGGGGGCGCTGTTGAGCCCCCCTGCCACGCCTGGGTACCAGCTTCAGCCCGGCCCAGATGGCCGCGGGTTCTGACCTGTGTGCAAAATTTCAAGAGTTTTCGAGCATGTTAAAGGCCCCAAAAATGCCCGAAAGGTTGACAGAAAAATAATAATAATAATAATAATAATAATAAATATAGCTGCGAGCAGCGATTGCGGGCCCAAGCCGGTGGCACCGCAACCCCGGTGCCTTTAGTTACCTAAAGGCACCGGGGTGGCGGTGCCGCCGGCTTTGGCCCTCCATCGCTGCTCGCAGCTATATTTATATATATATATATATATATATATATATATATATTTATGTATATATATATATATATATATATATATATATATATATATATATACACACACACACACACACAACCACACATATATATATATATATATATATATATAAATAAATATCTATCTATCTATATCTATATCTCTCTATATATATATACACACACACACACACACACACGAAAAACGAAAGTAAGTGTTGGGCTCACGTAACCCTATCATTAGAATCAAAACGTTTCAACAGTTGTGATGTATTTGGATGCTAAACTATTCTTTATTATAGGCTTTGTACTTCACTCGTGTTCCAATATCGATGGAAAAAATCATCCTCTTCACACGCGCAAAAATGTGCTTGGAAACATCACAGTGGAGCTCTGCTTACTGTGAATGGTACAAATTGTACTACTTACTATTTAAACAGAGCAGTGTAATTCGTATATGTTATGTTGACTATTTTTATTATTATATTGTATTAGGGCTATAATGAACAGGCTGCGATGACAAGATTGCAATTCTGGAATGTGTGTGTGTGTGTGTGACGTGGTTGCAGTTGAACAGTGGACACATAAAAACATAAATAAAATGTATTAGTTTATTCCTACTTCCATAGGTGGGAAAATGTTATCACAGTCACATCCCTAATATATTTATATATAAATACAATAGGCCTACCTGAAAGAGAATTTTACTTGCCCGACCAGAGTATAGCCTGATTAGAACGTCAAGAACAAAAAAAAATAACTTGGGAATCACTAAAACGAGAGATTATTCTAATTTCATTACATTCATTTTAAGTTCCAATCAGCAGTTAATAATAAAATGTATTACTGATCAATGGTAACAAGGTTGCCCTGCTGAGGCTCATGCAGCTTCTCCAGGAGAAATGTAAACAAATGTGCGCAGCACACAAAAAAGCAACCCAGTTAACAACATACTGACTATAAAAATTACAAATATGGAGTTTTTATATATTTTATAACAGAGTTAAGCAACCTCACTTGACGAGTAGGCTACTATTTCCTGAATACAATCACGATTGAAACTGTGACATTGATTTCATACAACAGGTTAATAAACAGTTACAATTAAGTCACTTACATTTTAGATGCAATATTGACTGTTTTTGTTCTGTTTCAGCAGCATAAATAGTTAAACAAAGATCACAGCCGAACCATCGCGCATCTCACAGCAACTTGTTTTCTCATTACTGAATGATTCAGCATTTTGAAACGAATCGGTTGACTCAAAGATTCAATGGTCAATCCATAAACATCTGTCTCAATCATGAATGACTCAGTCATTCGAATGAATCGTTTGAACGAATGAATCAATGACTCGCTCATTAAGATGGTCGCCTGGCGACACCTAATGGCGGTTTAGTGTTATGTTTAAAAGTATCATTCTTTCCAACGTGCACCATTATCAATGTCAGTGCGGACGTCCGTTTTTTACTTTCACTTTTATATTAGCGATTTAAAAGCACCCGCTCGTGTCACACGTCGATTAACCGATGGGAAAATATCCTCACAGTCATATACCTAATACATTTATATTTAAATACAATAGGCCTACCTAGTAAAACGTTTTATATACTATTTTGATATCCTTTTGGACACAAGAGGGCAGTATAGCCCTATGTTTGCTTTTTTGTTGAACCAAATAGCACTAAATAGCCTGTTTTTAACTTTTTTTATACTTCTTGAATTGCAAAACAGAATAACAGAATAAAATGGGTTTAGTTCTAATATTTGTATAATTTGATATAAAAATAAACGGTGTATAATTACATTTGTAGAAGATATGAGATGTTTTCTGATTCCTTTTTTGACATTACTTTAATCCCTCGCCATTTCAAAACCGTTTGAGATATTCAATATCCGTTCATAATTTAGAATCTTTAAGGTATTTTCATCATGTTGAAAAAGTTTGGTGGGAATAAAATAAATAGTTTAAGAGGAGTGGCTAAAAATTCAGAGGATGATTTTGCAAAAAAATCCACATTCAGACCAAAATATCTGACTTCCTGATGGCCGGAGCTAATGAATGTAAATTAGAAAGTTGTCCGGCTTGATGAGTACAATATACAAACAATTTTTTTTTTACTGTAGTTAAAACTAACCCGCCCACTTTTGTCAAAAGCATGTTGAAAGTGACACACTTCCTGCTGCCAGTTGGTGGCGCTATAACTTTGACTCACAATAGTTACATCCATCTGATCGGCCTCTTACCACGAACACACTGCTGAAGTTTCATCAAGATCAGTTAATGTATGCAGAAGTTATTCCACTTCGTGTTTCTCTTTTCTCGCCATAAATTCGTTTCCTCGCCACGGCCAAACCGTTCGAGATATCAAAAATCCGTCCGCAATTTAGAATCCTCAATGTCTTGACTTCATGCACACCGAGTTTGGTGGGGATTGGATGAATTCTCTAGGAGGAGTACTTCGCATTCCACAGCAAGCGTTTTCCAAACAACCCATAATAGCCGACTTCCTGTTGGGCTGGCGTAAAACTTAGAGCACGAAAGTTGTTCGGCCCGATGAGATCTATATGTGTACCGAGTTTCATATAATTACATGCAAGTGTGTTTGATTTATGGACAAGTGTTCGGATCCCGTTCCAGGGGGCGCTGTTGAGCCCCCCTGCCACGCCCGGGTACCAGCTTCAGCCCGGCCCTGATGGCCGCACGTTCTGACCTGTGTGCAAAGTTTCAAGAGTTTTCGAGCACGTTTAAGGCCCCAAAAGCCCCTGAAACCTTGAAAAACAGGAATTTTAAACAAATCTCACTCAAAAGACAAATCCCCCCACCCCTCACACACACAGAGACGCAGAGGCAGAGAGAGAGAGGGAGAGAATTCTCCAAAAAATCACATTCAAACCAAAATATCTCACTTCCTGTTGGTCACAGCTTATGACTATAAATTAGAAAGTTGTCCGGCTTGATGAGAACAATATACATAACGATTTTTGTGACTCTACTTAAAACTAAGCCCCCACTTATGACTAAAGGTGGCGCTACTGAGCCCCTCACCACGCCCGTTTCTGAAACTTTGCACATGTCTACGGGCTAATAAATGTGATGTGTCTGTCGAGTTTCATCCAATTTCAAGTATGTTAAGAGTCTCAAAAGCATCAAAAAAGAATATTAAAGTTTGAAGCGTTGCCATGGCAACAGTATTAAAGATATCAAAAATCCTTTCACAGGTCTACATCTGCCGTGTGTTTACATTATACACATAAAGTTTGAAGCAAATCGGGTAAAAGTAAGAGGGTGATTTCAAAGCATTTTGAAAGGGACACACTTCCTACTGCCAGTTGGTGGCGCTATAACTTTGACTCACAATAGTCACATCCATGTGATCGGCCTCTTACAACGAACACACTGCTGAAGTTTAATCAAGATCAGTTAATGTATGCAGAAGTTATAACACACTTCCTGTTTCCATTATTCGCCATAAATTTGCTTCCTCGCCACAGCCAAACCGTTTGAGATATCAAAAATCCGTCCGCAATTTATCATCCTCAATGTCTTGACTTCATGCTGACTCAGTTTGGAGGCGAATGGATGAATTCCCTAGGAGGAGTACATTAAATTCCACAGCATGCGTTTCCAAACAACCCATAATAGCCAACTTCCTGTTGGGCTGGCGTAAAAAGTAAAAGTACGAAAGTTGTTCGGCCCGATGAGATCTATATGTGTACCGAGTTTCATATTATTACATGCAAGCGTGTCTGATGTATGGACCAAGTTTTCGGACCCCGTTCAAGGGGGCGCTGTCGAGCCCCCCTGCCACGCCCGGGTACCAGCTTCAGCCCGGCCCTGATGGCCACAGGTTCTGACCTGTGTGCAAAATTTCAAGAGTTTTCGAGCATGTTAAAGGCCTCAAAAATGCCCGAAAGGTTGACAGAAAAATAAGAATAAGAATAATAAATAATCCTACCGAAAACAATAGGGCCTTCGCCCTTTCAGGGCTTGGGCCCTAATAAATAATCCTACCGGAAACAATAGGGCCTTCGCCCTTTCAGGGCTTGGGCCCTAATAATAATAATAAATAATCCTACCGGAAACAATAGGGCCTTCGCCCTTTCAGGGCTTGGGCCCTAATAATCCTACCGAAAACAATAGGGCCTTCGCCCTTTCAGGGCTTGGGCCCTAATAATAAATAATCCTACCAGAAACAATAGGGCCTTCGCCCTTTCAGGGCTTGGGCCCTAATAATCCTACCGGAAACAATAGGGCCTTCGCCCTTTCAGGGCTTGGGCCCTAATAAATAATCCTACCGAAAACAATAGGGCCTTCGCCCTTTCAGGGCTTGGGCCCTAATAATCCTACCGGAAACAATAGGGCCTTCGCCCTTTCAGGGCTTGGGCCCTAAATATAGCTGCGAGCAGCGATTGCGGGCCCAAGCCGGTGGCACCGCCACCCTGGTGCATTTAGTTACACTAATATATACACACACATATATATATATATATATATATATATATATATATATATATATATATATAAATAATATATATATATATATATATATATATATGTGTGTGTGTGTGTGTGTGTGTGTATATATATATATATATATATATGTGATGATAATGAATGAGATAGGAAGCAAAAGCAGTGTGAACACATATATTTATTGACGACAAATATGGTGAACACAAACTCCGTGAAGACAATGATGAACTCCGTGGGTGATGATGTTATCTCTCGGCTGGGTGGCGCAGTGGCTTGATGGCTGGTGATGACGTGGCGTGAATCTCCCGTGATGAATACAATCCAGTGACGATCAACGGCGAAATAGACAATCCAACACGAACAAGACCAAGACAAACCAACAAGGCAGTCCAACATCCAGATCAACTATCAGACAAGGAAGGAGAGAATGAGGTGAGTATATGTAGCTGACGGTAATGTGAGACACCTGGTGCGGGGACTGATTAGCAGCTGATTCCAATGAGCATGATGTAACCACATGAAAGACACCAAATCACAGGACCTGAGAACACAGCCGATCCATGCACCGTGACAGTACCCCCTCTCCTAGGAACGTCCCCTGACGTTCCCAGCCTCCTGTACCTGTTGATTGAAATCATCAATAAGAGAGTGATCCAATATATCTCTAGCAGGAACCCAACTTCTCTCCTCCGGACCGTAACCTTCCCAGTCCACCAAGTACTGGAATCCGCGTCCCCTCCGTCTAGAGTCCAGAATACGATTGACCGAATAGGTTGGTTCCCCGTCTACGAGCCGCGGCGGTGGGGGAACCGGGGCAGGCGGATTAATACGAGCAAAAAATACAGGTTTAATCTTTGATACATGGAACACGGGATGAATCCTCCTGTACGCTGGAGGAAGATTGAGGCGGACTGCCACCGGACTAATGATCTTGGTGACAGAAAACGGGCCAATAAATTTGGGAGCAAGTTTATTAGCAACGGATCGGAGAGGAATGTTCTTGGTAGAAAGCCACACTTTGGAACCAACGACGTATACGGGAGGCCTCGACCGGTGGCGATCGGCTTTGGCCTTGGTGCGCGCTCCCACCTGGACCAGAGTCTCACGGGCTCTGGTCCATGTGCGACGGCACCTCTGGACGAAGGCGTGAGCGGAGGAGACCGCGACTTCGGATTCCAGACTGGGAAAAATAGGTGGCTGGTACCCTATACTACATTCAAATGGGGACAGGCCCGTGGCAGACACTGGTAAGGAATTGTGTGCGTACTCCACCATCGACAGCTGCTGACACCAGGAGGAAGGATTTCGAGCGACCATACATCGTAGTGTTCTCTCCAAATCTTGGTTGGCTCTCTCAGTTTGCCCATTGCTTTGAGGATGGAACCCCGAAGAGAGACTAACAGTGGCCCCCAGAAGTTTACAAAATTCTCGCCAAAATTTGGACACAAACTGGGGTCCTCTGTCAGAGACCACGTCTATCGGGAGGCCATGTAACCGAAAGACGTGATCAATGACTGTTACCGCTGTCTCCTTGGCTGAAGGTAATTTGGGCAAGGGGATGAAATGAACCGCCTTCGAGAATCGGTCCACCACGGTCAAAACTACCGTGTTACCCAGAGAGGGTGGGAGGGCGGTGACAAAATCTAGCGCAATGTGGGACCAGGGTCTCGAAGGGATTGGCAGCGGTTGTAGGAGCCCATCTGGGGGTCTGTTAGAAGTCTTACCAGTGGCACAAACTGAGCAAGCCAAAACAAAACTGCGAACATCACGAGCCATGAGTGGCCACCAAAATCTTTGCTTGACCAAATGTAAGGTGCGACTTACCCCTGGATGACATGCCACATTGGAACAATGACCCCATTGGATAACTTCGGACCGAAGACTTTCTGGCACAAACAAACGGTTAGGTGGGCAACCGGCCGGAGGCGTTACCCCATGTAAGGCTGTCTTAACCTTCGATTCGACCTCCCAACTGAGAGTAGAAACAATAAGTGTCTCAGAAAAAATACTCTCGGGAGTGGACGGGCGATCGGAGCGGTCAAAAATTCGAGATAAAGAATCGGGTTTGATGTTTTTGGAACCCGGGCGGTACGAAAGTGTAAAATCAAAACGTCCGAAAAAAAGTGCCCACCTAGCCTGCCTAGAGTTTAGTCTTTTGGCAGTTCTGATGTATTCTAGATTCTTATGATCGGTCCAAACCATGAAGGGTACCCCTGACCCCTCCAACCAATGACGCCATTCCTCCAATGCCAGCTTGACTGCCAACAGCTCTCTGTTACCAATATCGTAATTTGACTCTGCTGGCGACAAACGATGAGAGAAAAACGCGCAGGGATGCATCTTGTCGTCCGAGGGTGAGCGCTGTGAAAGCACCGCACCTACCCCCACCTCTGACGCGTCGACCTCTACCACGAACTGACGTGACGGATCAGGGGTAACAAGGATGGGGGCCGAAACAAAGCGGCGTTTGAGGTTGGCAAACGCAGCTTCCGCTGCGTCTGACCACCTGAACGCCGTTCTGGGAGAGGTCAAGGCAGTCAGAGGCGCGGCTAGTTGGCTGTAATTGCGAATAAAACGCCGGTAAAAATTGGCGAACCCCAGAAACCTTTGTAGGGCCTTACGGGAATCTGGACTTGGCCAATCTACCACAGCCTTGATCTTCTCGGGATCCATGCGCATACCCTCGGCCGACACGATGTACCCTAGAAAAGGAACAGACTGTGCATGAAAGTCGCATTTCTCCGCCTTGACAAAAAGCCCATTCTCTAGCAGCCTCTGAAGCACTCGTCTGACGTGTTGAACATGTTCCTGGAGAGAAGAAGAAAAAATCAATATGTCGTCCAGGTAGACATATATGAACTGATCGACCATATCTCTCAACACATCATTAACGAGTGCCTGAAAGACACCTGGGGAGTTGGACAAGCCGAAGGGCATGACCAAGTACTCAAAGTGCCCCCTGGGGGCATTAAAGGCAGTCTTCCATTCATCTCCCCTCCTGATGCGAACCAAATGATAAGCGTTTCTTAAGTCCAATTTAGTGAAGATCGATGCTCCCTGCAACCTCTCGAAGGCTGAAGATATCAACGGCAAAGGATAAGTATTCTTTATCGTGATATTATTCAGCCCTCGGTAATCAATACAAGGTCGCAGAGATCCATCTTTCTTCCCCACAAAAAAGAACCCCGCCCCCGCTGGAGATGAGGAAGGTTGGATGAACCCGGATGCTAGAGAATCAGAAATATATTTCTCCATAGCCTCTCTCTCAGGAATAGAAAGTGAGTATAACTTGCCCTTAGGCGGAGACGTACCTGGCAGTAATTCTATAGCACAGTCATAGGGACGATGAGGAGGGAGAGAAGCAGCCCGAGACTTACTGAACACTTCCTTCAGGTCGAGGTACTCCGCGGGCACGTTACACAGATCCGCCGCCTTCTCCTGCAACACAGACTCAGATACAGACGGACAGGCAGACACAAGACAAGACTCATGACATTTAATGCTCCACTCAGACACCGATTTCAGCTGCCAATCAATCCGGGGGTTGTGTTTGATGAGCCAGGGATGTCCTAAGACCACGGGTGCGTGGGGTGAGTCCAGGATGTAAAAGGAGATGCTCTCACGGTGGTTACCAGATACCGTGAGAGTGATGGGTTCCGTGATGGTGGTGATGGTGGGAAGCGTCTGACCATTGAGTGCGTGGACTGCAATAGAACTGGTGAGGGGGAGGAGGGGAACATGATTTTGATGCGCAAAAGTAGAATCCATAAAGTTACCTTCAGCCCCTGAATCCAAAAGTGCAGTGCAGTGCAGGTCCAGACGATGCCATCTAAGCCTGACCGGGAGGAGCGTGGAGGTAGATCTGAACGAGGACTTGATAGCGGAGATCCCACCCGACAGTAGCCCCTTCCTTACTGCCGGGCTGGCCCTTTTACCGGGCAGCTAAAGGCGAAATGTCCCGCCGCCCCGCAGTACAGGCAAAGGCCGTGAGATCTCCGCCTCTCCCTCTCCTCCCGAGTCAACCGAGCTCGACCCACCTGCATGGGCTCGTGATCCTGGAATGGGCCGACCGCGTCGTTGCCACTGGCTCGAACTGGAGGTCCCTCCCCAGGGGGAAACCGAGCGGTTAAACACCGCCGCTCGGTTCGGGAGAGTCGAGCGTCTACCCGTAGTGCCAGATCGATGAGGCCGTTGAGATCAGCGGGTAGATCCAGGGCGTAGATCTCACGTTGGACGCGGTCAGCCAGCCCATGCAGGAACATGTCCCACTGCGCCTCCTCGTTCCATCGGCACTCCGCCGCCAGGGTGCGAAACTCGATAGAAAAGTCTGAGACGGATCTCTCCCCCTGTTTGAGATCCGTCAAACGCCGCGCGGCCTCTCTTCCAGTGGCCGCGCGGTCAAACACCCGCTTCATCTCGGCGGAGAGCGCCGAGAACGAGGCACAACACGGATCTTGGTTCTCCCATACCGCCGTGCCCCACAGTGCCGCCTTCCCCGTTAACAGTGTGAGCGCGAACGCCACTTTGCTTACCTCACTGGTAAACGTGCGAGGTTGCAATGAAAAGTGCATGGAGCATCTAGTGAGGAAAGCCCGGCAGAAGTTTGGCTCACCGCTGTAAAGCTCTGGTGGGGGAAGGCGGGGTTCGGGTGACTGGGCAGCCCCGGATGGTTCCTGATGGGCGGGCGGCATGGGTGGTGGGGTTGGCGCAGTGGGTTGTTGCCAGTTCTGCATCCGCTGGGTGAGCTCAGATACCTGCGCCACAAGAGCTCGGATCGCTGTTCCCGTATCCGCCGAGCTCTTCTCCTGGGACTCCAGCCGAGAGATGCAGGAACGTAAAGCCTCCTCAGCCGTGAGTGGGGTGGAGCCTGCTGCTTCCATGAGTGGTCTGATAGTTCTGTGATGATAATGAATGAGATAGGAAGCAAAAGCAGTGTGAACACATATATTTATTGACGACAAATATGGTGAACACAAACTCCGTGAAGACAATGATGAACTCCGTGGGTGATGATGTTATCTCTCGGCTGGGTGGCGCAGTGGCTTGATGGCTGGTGATGACGTGGCGTGAATCTCCCGTGATGAATACAATCCAGTGACGATCAACGGCGAAATAGACAATCCAACACGAACAAGACCAAGACAAACCAACAAGGCAGTCCAACATCCAGATCAACTATCAGACAAGGAAGGAGAGAATGAGGTGAGTATATGTAGCTGACGGTAATGTGAGACACCTGGTGCGGGGACTGATTAGCAGCTGATTCCAATGAGCATGATGTAACCACATGAAAGACACCAAATCACAGGACCTGAGAACACAGCCGATCCATGCACCGTGACATATATATATACACACACACATATATATATATATATATATATATTTATTTATATATGTGTGTATATATATATATATATATATATATATATATATATATATATATATACTGTGTATATATAATATATATATATATACATATATAAATGTAACAATACATATATATATATATATATATATATATATATATATATATATATATATATATATATATTCATTCCTACTTCCATAGGAATTCATTGAAAACGCTCGCTCTGCTCCGCACCATGATCAATGTCTGTGCGGACGAACATATTTTACTTTCGTTTTTAAGTTACCGATTCAAAAGCCCCCAGCGATGTCACACATCGATTAACCGGTGGGAAAATTTTCCCACAGTCACATCCCTAATATATTTATATATAAATACAATAGGCCAACCTGAAAGAGAATTTTACTTGCCCGACCAGAGTAGCCTGATTAGAACGTCAATGACAAAAAAATAACTTGGGAATCACTAAAACGAGAGATTATTCTAATTTTATTACATTCATTTTAAGTTGCAATCAACAGTTGTTAATAAATGGATTACCAGTAATCAGTTGATCAATGGTAACACTGCACTGCTGTGCTGAGGCTCATGCAGCTTCTCCAGGAGAAATGTAAACAAATGAGATCAGCACACAAAAAACAAACTCAGTTAACAACTTACTGACTATAAAAATGATAAATATGGAGTTTTGATATATTTTATAACAGTTAAGCAACCTCACTTGACGAGAAGGCTGTTTCCTGAATACAATCACGATTGAAACTGTGACATTGATTTCATACAACAGGTTAAAAAACAGTTACAATCAAGTCACTTACATTTTAGATGCAATATTGACTGTTTTTGTTCTGTTTCAGCAGCGAAAATAGTTAAACAAAAAGATCACAGCAGAATCATCACGCGCATCTCTCAGCAATGTGTTTTCTCATTTCTGAATGATTCAGCATTTTGAACGAATCGGTTGACTCAAAGATTGAATGATCAATCCATAAACATATGTCTTAATCATGAATGACTCAGTCATTCAAACGAATTGTTTGAACGAATGAATCAATGACTCACTCATTAAGACGGTCGCCTGGCGACACTTAATGGCGGTTTAGTGTTATGTTTAAAAGTATCATTCTTTCCAACGTGTGTGTGATTTGTGTGTGCAACATTATCAATGTCCGTGCGGACGTCCGTATTTTTCTTTCTCATTTATATTAGCAATTTAAAAGCACCCGCTCGTGTCACACGTCGATTAACCGGTGGGAAAATATCCTCAGACACATACCTAATAAATGTATATTTAAATACAATATTGGCCTACCTAGTAAAAAGTTGTATATACTATTTTGATGTCCTTTTGGACACAAGAGGGCAGAATAGCCCTATGCATGACTTTTTTTTTTTTTTTTACTTTACTGTTTTTAATTTTAGAATAAAATTAGAATAAAATTCTTTTTAAAAACAGAAAAAAATGGGTTTAGTTGTAATATTTGTATACTTTTATATAGAAATAAATGGTATATAATTACATTTTTAGAAGATTTGAGGCTTTTTAGTGTTTCCTTTTTGGACATTAATCCCTCGCCATAGCAAAACCATTGAGATGAGCCCCTGGTCTAATGCGCCACCTGGCTTGAGAAACCCGTTCTCAAAGACTTACTTTTATAGTCATTATTTGGGTAGCACACATATTCTGAATGCCTTCGGCAGAATTCAAATGAGCCATTTTAATCTAGATTAATTTCAAAATTAATCTACATTAATCTAGATTAAAAAAATTAATCTATGCCCACCTCTAATATATATATATATATATATATATATATATATATATATATATATATATATATATATAATAGAGACGGGAAATTTTACTTGTCTTACCTTATTCTGATTTTATGATACACTCAAAATATTCCACAACAAATCCTTTAAATTTAATGTAAAAATAAAAACGAAAGTAAGTGTTGGGCTCACGTAACCCTTTCATTAGAATCAAAACGTTTCAACAGTTGTGATGTATTTGGATGCTAAACTATTCTTTATTATAGGCTTTGTACTTCACTCGTGTTCCAATATCGACGTAAAAATCATCCTCTTCACACGCGCAAAAATGTGCTTGGAAAAATCACAGTGGAGCAGTGCTTACTGTGAATGTACGAACTGTACTGCTGACTATTTAAACAGAGCAGTGTGTATATGTTAGGTTTACTATTTTATTATATTTTATTAAGGCTATAATGAACAGGCTGCGATGTCAAGTTTGCAATGCTGGAATGTGTGTGTGATTTAACAGTAGACACATAAAAACATAATTGGGACATAATTTTGTTCATACAGGACATCATTCAAACTGCAAAGTGTTTACTTATATTTATATACACTCGCAATAAAACACAACATTGTGCTTTTGTAAAATAAATTCAAGCAATCCACCCCCCGAAATGGCGTTCATTTTAAAATTAAACTAAAAGCTCTTGGCTAAACAGGCATTCATAACTGTGAGCGCCCACGGCGAGGAACGAGCAGAACAGAGCGAACGTTTTTTAGTTATTTCCTACTTCCATAGGAATTCATTGAAAATGCTCGCTCTACTCAGCACCATTATTAAAGTCTGTGCAGACATCTGTATTTTACTTTAAGTTAGCGATTTAAAAGCCCCCAGCGGTGTCACACGTCGATTAACCGACATCCCTAATATATTTATATATATACAATAGGCCTACCAGAAAGAGAATTTAGCTTGCCCGACCAGAGTAGCCTGATTAGAACGTCAATGACAAAAAATAACTTGGGAATCACAAAAAAACGAGAGATTATTCTAATTTTATTACATTCATTTTAAGTTGCAATCAACAGTTGATAATAAATGTATTACTGATCAATGGTAACAAGGTTGCGCTGCTGAGGCTCGTGCAGCTTCTCCAGGAGAAACGTAAACAAATGAGCGCAGCACACAAAAAAGAAACCCAGTTAACAACATACTGACTATAAAAATTACAAATATGGAGTTTTTATATATTTTATAACCTATGATAGAGTTAAGCAACCTCACTTGACGAGTAGGCTACTGTTTCCTGAATACAATCACGATTGAAACTGTGACATTGATTTCATACAACAGGTTAATAAACAGTTATAATTAAGTCACTTACATTTTAGATGCAATATTGACTGTTTTTGTTCTGTTTCAGTAGCAAAAATAGTTAAACAAAGATCACAGCAGAACCGTTGCGCACCTCACGGCAACTTGTTTTCTCATTACTGAATGATTCAGCATTTTGAACGAATCGGTTGACTCAAAGATTCAATGATCAATCCATAAACATCTGTCTCAATCATGAATGACTCAGTCATTCGAACGAATCGTTTGAAAGAATGAATCAATGACTCGCTCATTAAGACGGTCGCCTGGCGACACCTAATGGCGGTTTAGTGTTATGTTTAAAAGTATCATTCTTTCCAACGTGTGTGCACCATTATCAATGTCCGTGCGGACGTCCGAATTTTACTTTCACTTTTATATTAGCGATTTAAAAGCACCCGCTTGTGTCACACGTCGATTAACCGATGGGAAAATATCCTCACAGTCATATACCTAATACATTTATATTTAAATACAATATAGGCCTACCTAGTAAAAAGTTTAATATACTATATTTATATCCTTTTGGACACAAGAGGGCAGTACAGCCCTATGTTTGCTTTTTTGTTGAACCAAATAGCACTAAATAGCCTGTTTTTAACTTTTTTTATACTTCTTGAATTGCAAAAACAGAATAAAATGGGTTTAGTTCTAATATTTGTATAATTTTATATAAAAATAAATGGTGTATAATTACATTTGTAGAAGATATGAGATGTTTTCTGATTCCTTTTTTGACATTACTTTAATCCCTCGCCATATCAAAACCGTTTGAGATATTTATTATCCGTTCACAATTTAGCATATTTAATGTATTTTCATCATCTTGAAAAAGTTTGGTGTGAATAAAATAAATAGTTTAAGAGGAGTGGCTAAAAATTCAGAGGCTGATTTTGCAAAAAAAATCCACATTCAGACCAAAATATCTGACTTCCTGATGGCCGGAGCTAATGAATGTAAATTAGAAAGTTGTCCGGCTTGATGAGTACAATATACAAACAATTTTTTTTTTACTGTAGTTAAAACTAACCCGCCCACTTTTGTCAAAAGCATGTTGAAAGTGACACACTTCCTGCTGCCACTTGGTGGCGCTATAACTTTGACTCACAATAGTTACATCCATCTGATCGGCCTCTTACCACGAACACACTGCTGAAGTTTCATCAAGATCAGTTAATGTATGCAGAAGTTATTCCACTTCGTGTTTCTCTTTTCTCACCATAAATTCGTTTCCTCGCCACGGCCAAACCGTTCGAGATATCAAAAATCCGTCCGCAATTTAGAATCCTCAATGTCTTGACTTCATGCACACCGAGTTTGGTGGGGATTGGATGAATTCTCTAGGAGGAGTACTTCGCATTCCACAGCAAGCGTTTTCCAAACAACCCATAATAGCCGACTTCCTGTTGGGCTGGCGTAAAACTTAGAGCACGAAAGTTGTTCGGCCCGATGATATCTATATGTGTACTGAGTTTCAAATTAATTCATGCAAGCGTGTTTGATCTATGGACCAAGTTTTGGGACCCCGTTCAAGGGGGCGCTGTTGAGCCCCCCTGCCACGCCCGGGTACCAGCTTCAACCCGTCCCTGATGGCAGGGGGTTCCGACTTGTATGTAAAGTTTCAAGAGTTTTTGAGCACGTTAACCCTCTGGGGTCTAAGGTGTTTTTGGGGTCCTTGAGATGTTCTGACATGCCCTGACATTTGTGCTTTTTTCAGTTGCTTATAAACATATTAATGGCAAAAAAAAATTACACACTATTTAGCACAAACAGGGCTACCATAATATGTGAGCAACAAGAATGTACATGTCTGCATTTTTGAGAGAATAATGTTTATGCGTGGTTATTGAAAAAACTAAAAACTAAAGTTTCTGAAATAAGGCCATAAAACACATACTAAATATGTGCCAATAAGACTTTTGTCTAATGGATGTCATTGCCTAGTGTTTTTTCTTCAAAATGATGTGAAAATCATCCTGCCCTTATCATTCACATAACACAATACATTGATTTGAATTTTGCAAAGCACTTTCTGTTTGGAAAGGCAATATGCGGAGTGGGCGTCAACGATCATGCATATTTAGTGGTTCACACCTTAGGAGACAATGGGGCCTGCATACTTAATGACCCTTTCATTCAGGTGAGTCACTGAGCCACAAGAATGCAAGAGCAACAGTTGGAAGCATCTCAATTATTTTTTATTTTTCCACATATTGTGCTTGCAATTTGGCCTATAATATCCAAGGAAAACATGTCTAGTAATTGTGCAGTTAATTCTCATACTGTATTTTCAGTTTTGGAATATTTATCCTCTCCCCAAATTTGTCACTAATAAAACACAATAAAAATTATTTAAAGAAAAGGCTTATTACCTTATTACCTTTTAATAGTTTGTTTACATCTACCTTGTAAATATATTTTTTTATTAAAAAGGTTACAATTACAACAACAATTCAAGTGTAATCTTTCTTTGTAAAAACTAAAGTATACATTTTATCATACATATTTCAAAGTTAAGGATTTGATTGATTATTTGATTATTTTTGACAAAACATACTATATTTAACATGAGCAAATATTGGCAAACAAATATTGGCTTATTTGAGTTGGCAGATATTTTACAGTAAAAATGTATAATCTATCCAAAACTAATCAACGAAATGTTGTCTTTCATATGTCTGTAACATAGGTCTTTCATTTTTATTATAAGAAATATAAATGTTAATTTGCAGTTTAATACGTTGCTTATACAAATACATTTTATTTCAACATTTCAGTCGATTTTTACTCAGTATAGCAATACAGTTTGCTAAAACCGAAACATTCATTCACAAACAGAAACGCCTGACTGTAACGTTGTTTTTATGAAATATTAGGGCATATAAATGTTAATTTTCAGTTTAATACGTTGCTTATACAAATAGCCTACATTTTATTTCAACATATTTCTGTCGATTTTTACTCAACTCAGTATAGCAATACAGTTTGCTAAAACATCATCATTCATTCACACAGAGACGCAATTTAAATTTAAACTGTCTTTTTGCGAGCTGTGATAAACAGCGCGCATCTCTGCGGCTGCCGTTCATTCATTCACAGAAACGCGATTCACTTGAGAAGGAAAAAAAAACTTACTACATATTCGGATCCTCTCTCCTGCAATACCCGCACTCTGAGGTAGATTTTCCGTTATTATTATTCCTCACAGCGCTGCCAGATGGTGTAAACACGTAGGCTACAATGATATGATTAAACTTGTGTTTTCTCGAGCTGATATGTGGGCGTTCACAGGTTTGCCTCAGTAATTTGCGTTTGAATAGCACGCGCTCTCCGTGGGCGGAGTCACATTACCTTTGAATGAGCTCTAATTAGCTCGACTGGAATCGCTCTTTTAATACAGATTTCACAAGATGAGAATATTTGTTTTTTATATAAATTACCTCATTTTAAAGAAGAGAATTCAAGCTTCATGCCTGTGTGTCTGTATGCCTGTTTGACTCAGTATTCGCTGAGTTATTGTTAATTTTCGGACGCGTTTCAGAATGGACTTCACTGGCAGAGAGAAGGCAGAACTCGCATCACGTTTATTTTTCTTTATTTGGCAAAAAGCACAACACTTTGTTTTTATTGTGAGTACACACAAAAATAATACACATTTAACAGAATTGATTGATGTATGAAACTTGCTTGTAATATCAAAGTCAACAGAGCAAAATTAATTTCTTTTGAACTGAACTGAAAAAAATCCAGCAA
>NC_138723.1:2958324-2985824 GCF_965113295.1 Leuciscus leuciscus
GGAAGAAAGACAGACTGATTAGTTGGAAGGAAGGAAGGAAGGAAGGAAGGAAGGAAATATGGGCTTGGTAGAAAGAAAGACTAGTTAAAAAGAAAGAAATATGGGCTAGTTAGAAAGAAAGAAAGAAAGAAAGAAAGAAAAGAAGAAGAAAGAAAGAAAGAAAGAAAGAAAGAAAGAAAGAAAGAAAGAAAGAAAGAATGGTGGATTAGTTAGAAAGAAAAAAAGAAAGAAAGACTGATTAGTTGGAAGGAAGGAAGGAAGGAAGGAAGGAAGGAAGGAAGGAAAGAAAGAAAGAAAGAAAGAAATATGGGCTTGGTAGAAAGAAAGACTAGTTAAAAAGAAAGAAAGAAATATGGGCTAGTTTAGTAAGAAGATTAGTAAGAAAGAAAGAAAGAAAGAAAGAAAGAAAGAAAGAAAGAAAGAAAGAAAGAAAGAAAGAAAGAAAGAAAGAAAGAAAGAAATATAGAAAGAAAGATTAGTTAGAAAGAAAGAAAGAAAGAAAGAAAGAAAGAAAGATTTGTGGCTTATAAAGAGAAGGAAAGAAAGAAAGAAAGAAAGAAAGAAAGAAAGAAAAGAAAGAAAGAAAGAAAGAAAGAATTGTGGATTAGAAAGAAAAAGAAAGAAAGAAAGAAAGAAAGAAAGACTGATTAGTTGAAAGGAAGAAAGAAAGAATGGTGGAATAGTTAGAAAGAAAGAAAGATTAGTTAGAAAGAAAGATAGAAAGAAAGAAAGAAATATAGAATTGTGGATTAGAAAGAATGAACGAAAGAAAGAATTGTGGATTAGAAAGAAAGAAAGCAAGAAAGCAAGAAAGCAAGAAAGAAAGAAAGAAAGAAAGAAAGAAAGGTGGATAGTTGAAAGAAAGAAAGAAGAAAGAAAGAAAGAAAAAAAGAAAGAAAGAAAAAAGAAAGGGTGGATTAGTTGAAAGAAAGAAAGAAAGAAAGAAAGAAAGAAAGAAAGAAAGAAAGAAAAAAGAAAGAAAAAAAGAAAGAAAGAAAAAAGAAAGAAAAAAAAAGAAAAAAAGAAAGAAAGAAAGAAAGAAAGAAAGAAAGAAAGAAAGAAAGAAAGAAAAAAGAAAGAAAGAAAGAAAGACAGACTGATTAGTTGGAAGGAAGGAAGGAAGGAAGGAAGGAAGGAAGGAAGGAAGGAAGGAAGGAAATATGGGCTTGGTAGAAAGAAAGACTAGTTAAAAAGAAAGAAATATGGGCTAGTTAGAAAGAAAGAAAGAAAGAAAGAAAGAAAGAAAGAAAGAAAGAAAGAAAGAAAGAAAGAAAGAAAGAAAGAAAGAAAGAATGAATGGTGGATTAGTTAGAAAGAAAAAAGAAAGAAAGACTGATTAGTTGGAAGGAAGGAAGGAAGGAAGGAAGGAAGGAAGGAAGGAAGGAAGGAAGGAAGGAAGGAAGGAAGAAGGAAGGAAGGAAGGAAAGAAAGAAAGAAATATGGGCTTGGTAGAAAGAAAGACTAGTTAAAAAGAAAGAAAGAAATATGGGCTAGTTTAGTAAGAAGATTAGTAAGAAAGAAAGAAAGAAAGAAAGAAAGAAAGAAAGAAAGAAAGAAAGAAAGAAAGAAAGAAAGAAAGAAAGAAAGAAAGAAAGAAAGAATTGTGGATTAGAAAGAAAAAGAAAGAAAGAAAGAAAGACTGATTAGTTGAAAGGAAGAAAGAAAGAATGGTGGAATAGTTAGAAAGAAAGAAAGATTAGTTAGAAAGAAAGAAAGAAAGCAAGAAAGAAAGAAAGAAAGAAAGAAAGAAAGAAAGAAAGAAAGAAAGAAAGAAAAAAGAAAGGTGGATTAGTTGAAAGAAAGAAAGAAAGAAAGAAAGAAAGAAAGAAAGAAAGAAAGAAAGAAAAAAAGAAAGAAAGAAAGAAGAAAGAAAGAAAGAAAGAAAGAAAGAAAAAAAGAAAGAAAGAAAGAAAAAAGAAAGGTGGATTAGTTGAAAGAAAGAAAGAAAGAAAGAAAGAAAGAAAGAAAGAAAGAAAGAAAGAAAGAAAGAAAAAAGAAAGAAAAAAAGAAAGAAAGAAAGAAAGAAAGAAAGAAAGAAAAAAGAAAGAAAAAAAAGAAAAAAGAAAGAAAGAAAGAAAGAAAGAAAGAAAGAAAAAAAGAAAGAAAGAAAGAAAGAAAGAAAGACAGACTGATTAGTTGGAAGGAAGGAAGGAAGGAAGGAAGGAAGGAAGGAAGGAAGGAAGGAAATATGGGCTTGGTAGAAAGAAAGACTAGTTAAAAAGAAAGAAATATGGGCTAGTTAGAAAGAAAGAAAGAAAGAAAGAAAGAAAGAAAGAAAGAAAGAAAGAAAGAAAGAAAGAAAGAAAGAAAGAAAGAAAGAAAGAAAGAAAGAAAGAAAGAAAGAAAGAAAGAATGGTGGATTAGTTAGAAAGAAAAAAGAAAGAAAGACTGATTAGTTGGAAGGAAGGAAGGAAGGAAGGAAGGAAGGAAGGAAGGAAGGAAGGAAGGAAAGAAAGAAAGAAATATGGGCTTGGTAGAAAGAAAGACTAGTTAAAAAGAAAGAAATATGGGCTAGTTTAGTAAGAAGATTAGTAAGAAAGAAAGAAAGAAAGAAAGAAAGAAAGAAAGAAAGAAAGAAAGAAAGAAAGAAAGAAAGAAAGAAAGAAAGAAAAAAGAAAGGATGGTGGATTAGTTAGAAAGAGAGAAAGAAAGAAAGAAAGGTGGATTAGTTAGAAAGAAAGAAAGAAAGAAAGAAAGGTGGATTAGTTGAAAGAAAGAAAGAAGAAAGAAAGAAAGAAAGAAAGAAAGAAAGAAAGAAAGAAAGAAAGAAAGAAGAAAGGAAGAAAGAAAGAAAGAAAGAAAAAAGAAAGAAAAAAGAAAGTAAGAAAGAAAAAAAGAAAAAAAAGAAAGAAAGAAAGACTGATTAGTTGGAAGGAAGGAAGGAAGGAAGGAAATATGGGCTTGGTAGAAAGAAAGACTAGTTAAAAAGAAAGAATTATGGGCTAGTTAGAAAGGAAGAAAGAAATATGGGCTAGTTAGAAAGGAAGAAAGAAAGAAAGAAAGAAAGAAAGAAAGAAAGAAAGAAAGAAAGAAAGAAAGAAAGAAAGAAAGAAAGAAAGAAAGAAAGAAAGAACAAAGATTAATTAGTTAGAAAGAGAAAGAAAGAAAGAAAGAAAGAAAGAAAGAAAGAAAGAAAGAAAGAAAGAAAGAAAGAAAGAAAGAAAGAAAGAAAAGATTAGTTAGAAAGAAAGAAAGAAAGAAAGAAAGAAAGAAAGAAAGAAAGAAAGAAAGAAAGAAAGAAAGAAAAAAAGATTAATTAGTTAGAAAGAAAGAAAGAAAGAAAGAAAGAAAGAAAGAAAAAAGATTAATTAGTTAGAAAGAAAGAAAGATAGAAAGAAAGAAAGAAAGAAAAAAAAGAAAGTAAGAGAGAAAGATTGATTAGTTAGAAAGAAAGAGAGATAGATTAGTTAGAAAGATAGATAGATTAGTTAGAAATAAAGAAAGATAGATTAGTTAGTTAGAAAGATAGATAGATTAGTTAGAAAGAAAGAAAGATCGATAAGTTAGTTAGAAAGAAAGAAAGAAAGAAAGATAGATTATTTAGTTAGTTAGAAAGATAGATAGATTAGTAAGAAATAAGTAAAGATAGATAAATTAGTTAGAAAGATAGATAGATTAGTAAGAAACAAAGATAGATAAGTTAGTTAGAAAGATAGATAGATTAGTAAGAAACAAAGATAGATAAGTTAGTTAAAAAGATAGATAGATTAGTTCAATTGATTCGTTAGAAAGTATTAGTTAGAAAGAAAGATTAGTTAGAAAGAAAGAAAGAAAGATTAGTTAGAAAGAAAGAAAGGATTAGTTAGAAAGAAAGAAAGATTAGTTAGAAAGAAAGAAAGATTAGTTAGAAAGAAAGAAAGAAAGAAAGAGAAGAAAGAAAGAAAGAAAGAAAGAAAGAAAGAAAGAAGATTAGTTAGAAAGAAAGAAAAAGAAAAAAGAAAGATTAGTTTGAAAGAAAGAAAAAGAAAAAAGAAAGATTAGTCAGAAAGAAAGAAAGAAAGAAAGAAAGAAAGAAAGAAAGAAAGAAAGAAAGAAAAAAGATTAATTAGTTAGAAAGAAAGAAAGAAAGAGAAAGAAAGAAAGAAAGAGAAAGAAAGAAAGAAAGAAAGAAAGAAAGAAAGAAAGAAAGAAAGAACAAAGATTAATTAGTTAGAAAGAAAGAAAGAAAGAAAGAAAGAAAGAAAGAAAGAAAGAAAGAAAGAAAGAAAGAAAGAAAAGATTAGTTAGAAAGAAAGAAAGAAAGAAAGAAAGAAAGAAAGAAAGAAAAAAGATTAATTAGTTAGAAACAAAGAAAGAAAGAGAAAGAAAGAAAGAAAGAAAGAAAGAACAAAGATTAATTAGTTAGAAAGAAAGAAAGAAAGAAAGAAAGAAAGAAAGAAAGAAAGAAAGAAAGAAAGAAAGAAAGAAAGAAAGAAAGAATTGTGGATTAGAAAGAAAAAGAAAGAAAGAAAGAAAGACTGATTAGTTGAAAGGAAGAAAGAAAGAATGGTGGAATAGTTAGAAAGAAAGAAAGATTAGTTAGAAAGAAAGAAAGAAAGAAAGAAAGAAAGAAAGAAAGAAAGAAAGAAAGAAAGAAAGAAAGAAAGAAAGAAAGAAAGAAAAAAGAAAGGTGGATTAGTTGAAAGAAAGAAAGAAAGAAAGAAAGAAAGAAAGAAAGAAAGAAAGAAAGAAAGAAAGAAAAAAAGAAAGAAAGACTAGTTAAAAAGAAAGAATTATGGACTAGTTAAAAAGAAAGAAAGAAATATGGGCTAGTTTAGTAAGAAGATTAGTAAGAAAGAAAGAAAGAAAGAAAGAAAGAAAGAAAGAAAGAAAGAAAGAAAGAAAGAAAGAAAGAAAGATAGATAAATTAGTTAGAAAGATAGATAGATTAGTAAGAAACAAAGATAGATAAGTTAGTTAGAAAGATAGATAGATTAGTAAGAAAGAAAGATAGATAAGTTAGTTAAAAAGATAGATAGATTAGTTAAATTGATTCGTTAGAAAGTATTAGTTAGAAAGAAAGATTAGTTAGAAAGAAAGAAAGAAAGAAAGATTAGTTAGAAAGAAAGAAAGAAGGATTAGTTAGAAAGAAAGAAAGATTAGTTAGAAAGAAAGATTAGTTAGAAAGAAAGAAAGAAAGAAAGAAAGAAAGAAAGAAAGAAAGAAAGAAAGACTGATTAGTTAGAAAGAAAGAGATAGATTAGTTTGAAAGATAGATAGATTAGTAAGAAATAAAGAAAGATAGATTACTTAGTTAGTTAGAAAGATAGACAGATTAGTTAGAAAGAAAGATAGATAAGTTAGTTAGAAAGATAGATAGATTAGTTAGAAAGAAAGAAAGAACGAAAGAAAGAGATTACTTAGTTAGAAAGATAGATATATTAGTTAGAAAGAAAGATAGATAAGTTAGTTAGAAAGATAGATAGATTAGTAAGAAAGATAGATAAGTTAGTTAAAAAGATAGATTAGTTAAGAAAGAAAGATACGTTAGTTAGAAAGATAGATAGATTAGTTAGAAAGATAGAAAGATTAGTTAAAAAGAAAGAAAGATGGATTAGTAAGAAAGAAAGATAGATAAGTTAGTTAGAAAGATAGATAGATTAGTAAGAAAGAAAAATAGATATGTTAGTTAGAAAGATAGATAGATTAGTAAGAAAGAAAGAAAAAAGATAGATAAGTTAGTTAGAAAGATATATAGATTAGTTAGAAAGAAATATAAGTTAGTTAGAAAGATAGATTAGTTAGAATGAAAGAAAGATAGATAAGTTAGTTAGAAAGATAGAAAGATTAGTAAGAAAGAAAGAAAGAAAGAAAGAAAGAAAGAAAGATAGGTTAGTTAGAAAGATAGATTAGTTAGAAAGAAAGAAAGATAGATAAGTTAGTTAGAAAGATAGATAGATTAGTAAGAAAGAAAGAAAGAAAGATAGATCGATAAGTTAGTTAGAAAGATATATAGATTAGTTAGAAAGAAATATAAGTTAGTTAGAAAGATAGATTAGTTAGAATGAAAGAAAGATAGATAAGTTAGTTAGAAAGATAGAAAGATTAGTAAGAAAGAAAGAAAGAAAGAAAGAAAGATAGGTTAGTTAGAAAGATAGATTAGTTAGAAAGAAAGAAAGATAGATAAGTTAGTTAGAAAGATAGATAGATTAGTAAGAAAGAAAGAAAGAAAGATAGATCGATAAGTTAGTTAGAAAGATAGATTAGTTAGAATGAAAGAAAGATAGATAAGTTAGTTAGAAAGATAGAAAGATTAGTAAGAAAGAAAGAAAGAAAGAAAGAAAGAAAGAAAGATAGGTTAGTTAGAAAGATAGATTAGTTAGAAAGAAAGAAAGATAGATAAGTTAGTTAGAAAGATAGATAGATTAGTAAGAAAGAAAGAAAGAAAGATAGATCGATAAGTTAGTTAGAAAGATAGATAGATTAGTTAGAAAGAAAGACAGATTGATAGATAGATTGATAGATAGATAGATAGATAGATAGATAGATAGATAGATAGATAGATAGATAGATAGATAGATAGATAGAAAACGTTTGAAGATAGATAGATAGATAGATAGATAGATATGGTTTGAAGATAGATAGATAGATAGATGATAGATAGATAGATAGATAGATAGATAGATAGATAGATAGATAGATAGATAGATAGATAGATAGATAGATAGATAGATATGGTTTGAAGATAGATAGATAGATAGATAGATAGATAGATAGATAGATAGATAGATAGATAGATAAGGTTTGAAGATAGATAGATAGATAGATAGATAGATAGATAGATAGATAGATAGATAGATAGATAGATAGATAGATAGATAGAAAACGTTTGAAGATAGATAGATAGATAGATATGGTTTGAAGATAGATAGATAGATAGATAGATAGATAGATAGATAGATAGATAGATAGATAGATAGATAGATAGATAGATAGATAGATAGATAGATATGGTTTGAAGATAGATAGATAGATAGATAGATAGATAGATAGATAGATAGATAGATAGATAGATAGATAAGGTTTGAAGATAGATAGATAGATAGATAGATAGATAGATAGATAGATAGATAGATAGATAGATAGATAGATAGATAGATAGATAGATATAGAATGGTAGTTTAATTGAGTCTAGGGCTTCAGAGAATTTAGATTTGAGATTTTGGCTTGTACACTAATGGGCTACCGTAGTCTTGGCTCAATTTGAGCAGTCTGCAATGAAAGTCTATGGGATTTTTATGATTTTGAATATTAATTTTTAAGAAAACCGTAAGTCAAACCAGTCTGAAAAGATATAGCACACCAAGTCAGAACAGTATGAAGGTCTGACCCGAGTTTGGAGTATGTAGCTTGAACGGTCTATGAGGAGTTAGTGTCCCAAAATTTGCGGTCAGAAAAAGAAGTAAGAAGAATAATAATAAGTTTAAATAGGATTTCAGTAAGATGGCTTTCTCAAGCCAACTTAATAAGTTTAAATAGGATTTCAGTAAGTTGGCTTTCTCAAGCCAACTTAATAAGTTTAAATAGGATTTCAGTAAGTTGGCTTTCTCAAGCCAACTTAATAAGTTTAAATAGGATTTCAGTAAGTTGGCTTTCTCAAGCCAACTTAATAAGTTTAAATAGGATTTCAGTAAGTTGGCTTTCTCAAGCCAACTTAATAAGTTTAAATAGGATTTCAGTAAGTTGGCTTTCTCAAGCCAACTTAAAAATAACTTGGGAATCACAAAAAAACGAGAGATTATTCTAATTTTATTACATTCATTTTAAGTTGCAATCAACAGTTGATAATAAATGTATTACTGATCAATGGTAACAAGGTTGCGCTGCTGAGGCTCGTGCAGCTTCTCCAGAAGAAACGTAAACAAATGAGCGCAGCACACAAAAAAGAAACCCAGTTAACAACATACTGACTATAAAAATTACAAATATGGAGTTTTTATATATTTTATAACCTATGATAGAGTTAAACAACCTCACTTGACGAGTAGGCTACCGTTTCCTGAATACAATCACGATTGAAACTGTGACATTGATTTCATACAACAGGTTAATAAACAGTTATAATTAAGTCACTTACATTTTAGATGCAATATTGACTTTTTTTGTTCTGTTTCAGTAGCAAAAATAGTTAAACAAAGATCACAGCAGAACCGTCGCGCATCTCACGGCAACTTGTTTTCTCATTACTGAATGATTCAGCATTTTGAACAAATCGGTTGACTCAAAGATTCAATGATCAATCCATAAACATCTGTCTCAATCATGAATGACTCAGTCATTCGAACGAATCGTTTGAACGAATTAATCAATGACTCGCTCATTAAGACGGTCGCCTGGCGACACCTAATGGCGATTTAGTGTTATGTTTAAAAGTATCATTTTTTCCAACGTGTGTGCACCATTATCAATGTCCGTGCGGACGTCCGAATTTTACTTTCACTTTTATATTAGCGATTTAAAAGCACCCGCTCGTGTCACACGTCGATTAACCGATGGGAAAATATCCTCACAGTCATATACCTAATACATTTATATTTAAATACAATATAGGCCTACCTAGTAAAAAGTTTAATATACTATTTTTATATCCTTTTGGACACAAGAGGGCAGTATAGCCCTATGTTTGCTTTTTTGTTGAACCAAATAGCACTAAATAGCCTGTTTTTAACTTTTTTTGTACTTCTTGAATTGCAAAAACAGAATAAAATGGGTTTAGTTCTAATATTTGTATAATTTTCTATAAAAATAAACGGTGTATAATTACATTTGTAGAAGATATGAGATGTTTTCTGATTCCTTTTTTGACATTAATTTAATCCCTCGCCATATCAAAACCGTTTGAGATATTTATTATCCGTTCACAATTTAGCATCTTTAATGTATTTTCATCATGTTGAAAAACTTTGGTGGAAATAAAATAAATAGTTTAAGAGGAGTGGCTAAACATTCAGAGGCTGATTTTGCAAAAAAATCCACATTCAGACCAAAATATCTGACTTCCTGATGGCCGGAGCTAATGAATGTAAATTAGAAAGTTGTCCGGCTTGATGAGTACAATATACAAACTATTTTTTTTTTACTGTAGTTAAAACTAACCCGCCCACTTTTGTCAAAAGCATGTTGAAAGTGACACACTTCCTGCTGCCAGTTGGTGGCGCTATAACTTTGACTCACAATAGTTACATCCATCTGATCGGCCTCTTACCACGAACACACTGCTGAAGTTTCATCAAGATCAGTTAATGTATGCAGAAGTTATTCCACTTCGTGTTTCTCTTTTCTCGCCATAAATTCGTTTCCTCGCCACGGCCAAACCGTTCGAGATATCAAAAATCCGTCCGCAATTTAGAATCCTCAATGTCTTGACTTCATGCACACCGAGTTTGGTGGGGATTGGATGAATTCTCTAGGAGGAGTACTTCGCATTCCACAGCAAGCGTTTTCCAAACAACCCATAATAGCCGACTTCCTGTTGGGCTGGCGCAAAACTTAGAGCACGAAAGTTGTTCGGCCCGATGAGATCTATGTGTGTGCCGAGTTTCATATTAATTCATGCAAGCTAGTTTGATCTATGGAGCAAGTTTTCGGACCCCATTCCAGGGGGCGCTGTTGAGCCCCCCTGCCACGCCCGGGTACCAGCTTCAGCCAGGCCCTGATGGCCGCAGGTTCCGACTTGTATGTAAAGTTTCAAGAGTTTTTGAGCACGTTAAGGACCCCAAAAGCCCCTGAAACCTTGATTAACAATATAAAAGCAATAGTCAAATCCCCCCTCCCCTCACACACTCAGAAACACAGAGAGAGGGAGAGAAAATTCTTCAGAAAATCCACATTCAAACCAAAATATCTCTCTTCCTGTTGGTCGGAGATCGTTAATGTAAATTAGAAAGTTGTCCGTCTTGATGAGAACAATACACATACCAAGTTTTGTTGCTGTTGATAAAACTAACCCCCCCACTTATGACTAAAGGTGGCGCTACTGAGCCCCTCACCACGCCCGTTTCTGAAACTTTGCACATGTCTACGGGCTAATAAATGTGATGTGTCTGTCGAGTTTCATCCAATTTCAAGTATGTTACAGTTTTTTACAATTGCTATGACAGATTTTTCAATACTTTTAACAATTTTCCAAAACTCTTAACACAGTTAGCACTACATCCGTCTGTATAAGCTATACTATTAACACATTTCTTGTTGCTTTAACACAAAATGCATACAATTAACACAAATTTAAAATGCTTGAACTTCTTTTACACACAAGCTCAAACAAGACCAAAACAATGGATTTTTACTGCCAAATTTACCAATGCTTTAACACTGTATGTCAGAACAGATAACACCATGTTCTAAACCTAACCTTACAGGCTAAAGTCAAGGTAAACAGCTGCTTATATTGTGAATTGAAACACAAATATATCCCCTGTATTTTATTCTAGTCTTACTGAGAAACAGCTGATTGAATAATAATTAGAAGATGACTCTTTTTTTTATTTTTATTTTTTTATTCTTCTGGTGCTTTTTCTGTTCGTATATTTTGTATTTTCACATTATTCCATTGCTAGTGAAACAGCTGATTGAAGTTATGCAAATATGGGACAATGTGGCATTCCACCATTCCCATCTAGTCACAGCCTGGTTTGACGCCCATCAGAGGATGATGTCCATTTTCCTTGCCCCTTACTTCCCTTTCCTCAACCCCATTGAGGAGTTTTCTCAGCCTGGAGATGAAAGGTTTTTGACCATCATCCACAGGACCAAATGTCCTTCCTGTATGCAAAAGATGTTGCATACCAAGACATCACAGTTGAACACTGCCAGGGGTGGATAAGGCATGTTACTGTAAAAGATTCTTCCCAAGATGCCTTGCCAGAGAAGATATCAGGTGTGATGTGGATGAGAACATGTGGACAAATGCAGAAGACCGGGCAGATTAGAAGATGGCCTTTTCTGTTTGTATATTTTGTATTTTCACATACAGTAATACTGTAAATGGCAGCTATGCATATTTTTGTTATCTTGCAGAAATGTCCTGTTGCAAATAAAGCCGTTACTGCAGCAATTCTGTCTCTGTCTTCTTTTTTTATAAACCATACATTCTATAAAGCTACTCTAAGAAGGGTCATTTATTTTGTTGTATTGCATTTCTGCTGCAAAAAACAACAACAACAACAAAATGCATGCATTTACATTACAAACAAAACAAAAATGTAGAGCGACTTCAAAAAAAAAAAAAAAAAAACTGCAGTGCAAAACACAATCTATGATCAATACAATATACTGTATATTGTATAAGGGCAGACCTGACACATAAAATAATGCAGTTTCTGTAATTTCAGCTGATGATAGTGTTTTTTTTGTTGTCATTGTGTTATGATTGACTAAATGTTCCTGTTGGAAGAGAACATGTGTTAGTGTTTTGAATAATTATTTGATTTTGAAACATGTTTGCAATGTTTTGTTAGACATAGTGTATTGTGTTAGTGTATTATTGTATTTAGAAAATTAGTTTTGGAGTTTAGTTTACAATGTGTGATTTTGAGCATGCAATTAACCGTTTTGCCAATTGTGTGTTTTAGGTGTGTTGGTGCGTTAAGAGTTTAGGAAACTTGTTAAATGTATTGAAAAAACTGTCATAGCGATTGTAAAAAACTGTATTGTATTTTGAAAATTAGTGTTGGAGTTTAGTTTACAATGTGTGATTTTGAGCATGAAATTAACTGTTTTGCCAGTTGTGTGTTGTAGGTGTGTTGGTGCGTTAGGAGTTTAGGACATTTGTTAAAAGTATTGAAAAAATTGTCATAGCGATTGTAAAAAACTGTAAGAGTCTCAAAAGCATCAAAAAAGAATATTAAAGTTTGAAGCGTTGCCATGGCAACAGTATTAAAGATATCAAAAATCCTTTCACAGGTCTACATCTGCCGTGTGTTTACATTATACACATAAACTTTGAAGCAAATCGGGTAAAAATAAGAGGGTGATTTCAAAGCATTTTGAAAGGGACACACTTCCTGCTGCCAGTTGGTGGCGCTATAACTTTGACTCACAATAGTCACATCCATGTGATCGGCCTCTTACAACGAACACACTGCTGAAGTTTAATCAAGATCAGTTAATGTATGCAGAAGTTATAACACACTTCCTGTTTCCATTATTCGCCATCAATTCGTGTCCTCGCCACGGCCAAACCGTTCGAGATACCAAAAATCTGTCCGCAATTTAGCGTCCTCAATGTCTTGACTTCATGCTCACTGAGTTTGGAGGCGAATGGATGAATTCCCTAGGAGGAGTACATTCAATTCCACAGCATGCGTTTCCAAACAACCCATAATAGCCGACTTCCTGTTGGGCTTGCGTAAAACTTAGAGCACGAAAATTGTTCGGCCCGATGAGATCTTTATGTGTACCGAGTTTCATATTATTACATGCAAGCGTGTTTGATTTATGGACCAAGTTTTCGGACCCCGTTCCAGGGGGCGCTGTCGAGCCCCCCTGCCACGCCCGGGTACCAGCTTCAGCCCGGCCCTGATGGCCGCGGGTTCTGACCCGTGTGCAAAGTTTCAAGAGTTTTTGAGCATGTTAAGGGCCCCAAAAGTGCCTGAATAGTCGTAAGAAAAATAATAATAAATATAGCTGCGAGCAGCGATTGCGGGCCCAAGCCGGTGGCACCGCCACCCTGGTGCCTTTAGTTACACTAAAGGCACCGGGGTGGCGGTTCCACCGGCTTGGGCCCTCCATCGCTGCTCGCAGCTATATTTACATATATATATATATATATATATATATATATATATATATATATATATATATACACATACATACATACATACATATATATATATATATATATATATATAATAAAGACGGTAAATTTTACTTGTCTTACCTTATTCTGATTTTATGATACACTCAAAATATTCCACAACAAATCCTTTAAATTTAATGTAAAAATAAAAATGAAAGTAAGTGTTGGGCTCACGTAACCCTTTCATTAGAATCAAAACGTTTCAACAGTTGTGATGTATTTGGATGCTAAACTATTCTTTATAATAGGCTTTGTACTTCACTCGTGTTCCAATATCGACGGAAAAAATCATCCTCTTCACACGAGCAAAAATGTGCTTGGAAAAATCACAGTGGAGCAGTGCTTACTGTGAATGTACGAACTGTACTACTGACTATTTAAACAGAGCAGTGTGTATATGTTAGGTTTACTATTTTATTATATTTTATTAAGGCTATAATGAACAGGCTGCGATGTCAAGTTTGCAATGCTCGAATGTGTGTGTGATTTAACAGTAGACACATAAAAACATAATTGGCACATAATTTTGTTCATACAGGATATCATTTCAAACTGCAAAGTGTTTACTTATATTTATGTACACTCGCAATAAAACACAACATGGTGCTTTTGTAAAATAAATTCAAGCAATCCACCCCCCGAAATGGCGTTCATTTTAAAATTAAACTAAAAGCTCTTGGCTAAACAGGCATTCATAACTGTGAGCGCCCACGGCGAGGAACGAGCAGAACAGAGTGAAAGTTTTTTAGTTAATTCCTACTTCCATAGGAATTCATTGAAAATGCTTGCTCTACTCAGCAGTCTGTGCAGACATCTGTATTTTACTTTAAGTTAGCGATTTAAAAGCCCCCAGCGGTGTCACACGTCGATTAACCGACATCCCTAATATATTTATATATATACAATAGGCCTACCTGAAAGAGAATTTAGCTTGCCCGACCAGAGTAGCCTGATTAGAACGTCAATGACAAAAAATAACTTGGGAATCACAAAAAAACGAGAGATTATTCTAATTTTATTACATTCATTTTAAGTTGCAATCAACAGTTGATAATAAATGTATTACTGATCAATGGTAACAAGGTTGCGCTGCTGAGGCTCGTGCAGCTTCTCCAGGAGAAACGTAAACAAATGAGCGCAGCACACAAAAAAGAAACCCAGTTAACAACATACTGACTATAAAAATTACAAATATGGAGTTTTTATATATTTTATAACCTATGATAGAGTTAAGCAACCTCACTTGACGAGTAGGCTACCGTTTCCTGAATACAATCACGATTGAAACTGTGACATTGATTTCATACAACAGGTTAATAAACAGTTATAATTAAGTCACTTACATTTTAGATGCAATATTGACTGTTTTTGTTCTGTTTCAGTAGCAAAAATAGTTAAACAAAGATCACAGCAGAACCGTCGCGCATCTCACGGCAACTTGTTTTCTCATTACTGAATGATTCAGCATTTTGAATGAATCGGTTGACTCAAAGATTCAATGATCAATCCATAAACATCTGTCTCAATCATGAATGACTCAGTCATTCGAACGAATCGTTTGAACGAATGAATCAATGACTCGCTCATTAAGACGGTCGCCTGGCGACACCTAATGGCGGATTAGTGTTATGTTTAAAAGTATCATTCTTTCCAACGTGTGTGCACCATTATCAATGTCCGTGCGGACGTCCGAATTTTACTTTCACTTTTATATTAGCGATTTAAAAGCACCCGCTCGTGTCACACGTCGATTAACCGATGGGAAAATATCCTCACAGTCATATACCTAATACATTTATATTTAAATACAATAGGCCTACCTAGTAAAACGTTTTATATACTATTTTGATTTCCTTTTGGACACAAGAGGGCAGTATAGCCCTATGTTTGCTTTCTTGTTGAACCAAATAGCACTAAATAGCCTGTTTTTAACTTTTTCATACTCCTTGAATAGCAAAAACAGAATAAAATGGGTTTAGTTCTAATATTTGTATAATTTTATATAAAAATAAATGGTGTATAATTACATTTTTAGAAGTTATGAGATGTTTCCTGCTTCCTTTTTGACATTAATTTAATCCCTCGCCATAGCAAAACCGTTTGAGATATTCAATATCCGTTTACAATTTAGCATCATTAATATATTTGTATCATGTTGAAAAAGTTTGGTGGGAATAAAATAAATAGATTAAGAGGAGTGGCTAAAAATTCAGAGGCTGATTTTGCAAAAAAAATCCACATTCAGACCAAAATATCTGACTTCCTGATGGCCGGAGCTAATGAATGTAAATTAGAAAGTTGTCCGGCTTGATGAGTACAATATACAAACTTTTTTTTTTTTTACTGTAGTTAAAACTAACCCGCCCACTTTTGTCAAAAGCATGTTGAAAGTGACACACTTCCTGCTGCCAGTTGGTGGCGCTATAACTTTGACTCACAATAGTTACATCCATCTGATCGGCCTCTTGCCACGGACACACTGCTGAAGTTTCATCAAGATCAGTTAATGTATGCAGAAGTTATTCCACTTCGTGTTTCTCTTTTCTCGCCATAAATTCGTTTCCTCGCCACGGCCAAACCGTTCGAGATATCAAAAATCCGTCCGCAATTTAGAATCCTCAATGTCTTGACTTCATGCACACCGAGTTTGGTGGGGATTGGATGAATTCTCTAGGAGGAGTACTTCGCATTCCACAGCAAGCGTTTTCCAAACAACCCATAATAGCCGACTTCCTGTTGGGCTGGCGTAAAACTTAGAGCACGAAAGTTGTTCGGCCCGATGATATCTATATGTGTACTGAGTTTCAAATTAATTCATGCAAGCGTGTTTGATCTATGGACCAAGTTTTGGGACCCCGTTCAAGGGGGCGCTGTTGAGCCCCCCTGCCACGCCCGGGTACCAGCTTCAACCCGTCCCTGATGGCAGGGGGTTCCGACTTGTATGTAAAGTTTCAAGAGTTTTTGAGCACGTTAAGGACCCCAAAAGCCCCTGAAACCTTGATTAACAATATAAAAGCAATAGTCAAATCCCCCCTCCCCTCACACACACAGAGACACAGAGAGAGGGAGAGAAAATTCTTCAGAAAATCCACATTCAAACCAAAATATCTCTCTTCCTGTTGGTCGGAGATCGTTAATGTAAATTAGAAAGTTGTCCGTCTTGATGAGAACAATACACATACCAAGTTTTGTTGTTGTTGATAAAACTAACCCCCCCACTTATGACTAAAGGTGGCGCTACTGAGCCCCTCACCACGCCCGTTTCTGAAACTTTGCACATGTCTACGGGCTAATAAATGTGATGTGTCTGTCGAGTTTCATCCAATTTCAAGTATGTTAAGAGTCTCAAAAGCATCAAAAAATAATATTAAAGTTTGAAGCGTTGCCATGGCAACAGTATTAAAGATATCAAAAATCCTTTCACAGGTCTACATCTGCCGTGTGTTTACATTATACACATAAACTTTGAAGCAAATCGGGTAAAAATAAGAGGGTGATTTAAAAGCATTTTGAAAGGGACACACTTCCTGCTGCCAGTTGGTGGCGCTATAACTTTGACTCACAATAGTCACATCCATGTGATCGGCCTCTTACAACGAACATACTGCTGAAGTTTAATCAAGATCAGTTAATGTATGCAGAAGTTATAACACACTTCCTGTTTCCATTATTCGCCATCAATTCGTGTCCTCGCCACGGCCAAACCGTTCAAGATATCAAAAATCTGTCCGCAATTTAGCATCCTCAATGTCTTGACTTCATGCTGACTGAGTTTGGAGGCGAATGGATGAATTCCCTAGGAGGAGTACATTAAATTCCACAGCATGCGTTTCCAAACAACCCATAATAGCCGACTTCCTGTTGGGCTGGCGTAAAAAGTAAAAGTACGAAAGTTGTTCGGCCCGATGAGATCTATATGTGTACCGAGTTTCATATTATTACATGCAAGCGTGTCTGATGTATGGACCAAGTTTTCGGACCCCGTTCAAGGGGGCGCTGTCGAGCCCCCCTGCCACGCCCGGGTACCAGCTTCAGCCCGGCCCTGATGGCCGCGGGTTCTGACCCGTGTGCAAAGTTTCAAGAGTTTTCGAGCACGTTAAGGGTCTCAAAAGTGCCCGAAAGGTTGACAGAAAAATAAGAATAAGAAGAAATATATATATATATATATATATATATATATATATATATATAAATATAGCTGCGAGCAGCGATTGCGGGCCCAAGCCGGTGGCACCGCCACCCTGGTGCCTTTAGTTACACTAAAGGCACCGGGGTGGCGGTGTCACCAGCTTGGTGCCTTTTATATATATATATATATATATATATATATACACACAAATATATATATATATATATATATATATACACACACACATATATATATATATATATATATATACATATATATGTATATACATATACATATATATATATATATATATATATATATAATAAAGATGGGAAATTTTACTTGTCTTACCTTATTCTAATTTTATGATACACTCAAAATATTCCACAACAAATCCTTTAAATTTAATGTAAAAATAAAAACGAAAGTAAGTGTTGGGCTCACGTAACCCTATCATTAGAATCAAAACGTTTCAACAGTTGTGATGTATTTGGATGCTAAACTATTCTTTATTATAGGCTTTGTACTTCACTCGGTTTCCAATATCGACGGAAAAAATCATCCTCTTCACACGCGCAAAAATGTGCTTGGAAAAATCACAGTGGAGCAGTGCTTACTGTTAATGTACGAATTGTACTACTGACTATTTAAACAGAGCAGTGTGTATATGTTAGGTTTACTATTTTATTATATTTTATTAAGGCTATAATGAACAGGCTGCGATGTCAAGTTTGCAATGCTCGAATGTGTGTGTGATTTAACAGTAGACACATAAAAACATAATTGGCACATAATTTTGTTCATACAGGATATCATTTCAAACTGCAAAGTGTTTACTTATATTTATGTACACTCGCAATAAAACACAACATGGTGCTTTTGTAAAATAAATTCAAGCAATCCACCCCCCGAAATGGCGTTCATTTTAAAATTAAACTAAAAGCTCTTGACTAAACAGGCATTCATAACTGTGAGCGCCCACGGCGAGGAACGAGCAGAACAGAGTGAAAGTTTTTTAGTTAATTCCTACTTCCATAGGAATTCATTGAAAATGCTTGCTCTACTCAGCAGTCTGTGCAGACATCTGTATTTTACTTTAAGTTAGCGATTTAAAAGCCCCCAGCGGTGTCACACGTCGATTAACCGACATCCCTAATATATTTATATATATACAATAGGCCTACCTGAAAGAGAATTTAGCTTGCCCGACCAGAGTAGCCTGATTAGAACGTCAATGTCACAGTGTCTGGTTGTGTTCCCCTGGTATCCACTAGGTCCTCCTTTCCCCACGGTGTCATTCAAGAACTACCTTTCCCACAATTCCTGTATGTGTGATTGCACAGGTTTTTGTTATCTGTTCCCAGCTGTTTCTCGTTGTCATCTAGTTTGTTCCTGTATTTAAAGCCCTGTTTGTTCCATGTCCTGTGTGTATCGTTGTTTATGTCACACCGCGTTTGGTTTACCGTGTTCCCTGCCTGAGTCTGTTTGTAGTTTTTGTACTGCCTGTCTGGACATCGAACCCTGCCTGTTTGACTACTCTTTTGGATTACCCTTAATAAACCTCAATTTGACTGCACTTGGATCCACCTTGCTTTTTCCCTTGAGCGGAACGTGACAGAACGATACACACCATGTATGGATCCAGCAGTACGGGGTTTCGGATCCTTCCCCCCACCACTGAGAAGGAGAGGAGGGGAAGACTCCAAAATTTAATGGCCCTACACCAGCAGGGTCAGACAGTGAGTTGTTTGTCTCAAACTTTTTGGACCTTATCGAGAGGCATGAACTATAATGATGCAACCTTGAAGGACCTTTTTAACCACTGTCTTGATGACCCGTTACCGCAATGGGAGATGAAGGGACTGGAGATCCTTGACTTTTGGGGGTTTACGAGGTATCTACACCACCGTAGTCACTGGGATACCCCAGCTTCGCCGGCATCTCCTAGCGAGATGTTACCACTGCCCAGCCGAGAGAGTGCATCACCGCTGCCCGGCCGAGAGAATGCTTCGCCGCTGCCCAGCCGAGAGAGTGCATCGCCGCTGCCCAGCCGAGAGAATGCATCGCCACTGCCCGGCCGAGAGAACACATCGCCGCTACCTATCAGGCCCGGAGCCGGATCAGTATCTGGGCGTCTTAGATTAAGGTCCAGCGTGATGGACCCAGCGCTCATGTCAGCACAGAGGGCCCAGAGGATCAGCCGAACGGGGTTCCACAAGCTCATAACATCCCATCAGCCTGAGCCCTCTTCACCGCTGGTCCCGTCCAGCACAGAGCCTGTGCCGGTGGTCCCAGTGCCGGTGGTCCCAGTGCCGGTGGTCCCTGTGCCGGTGGTCCCTGTGCCGGTGGTCCCTGTGCCGGTGGTCCCTGTGCCGGTGGTCCCAGTACCGGTGGTCTCGAGTCCGGTGGTCCGGAAACGGCGGAGGAGGAGGAGGACTTCCTGCCTTCCCAATGGCCTGGAGGTCGTCCCCGAACAGCCCGCTGTCTCCCTGGAGGTCGTCCCCGAACAGCCCGCTGTCTCCCTGGAGGTCGTCCCCGAACAGCCCGCTGTCTCCCTGGAGGTCGTCCCAGAGCAGCCTGCTGTCGTCCCGGAGGCCGTCCCCAAGCTGCTTGCCCTGACGGCACCACCCCAGCGCCTCGCTCTGCCAGCGCCATCCGAGGGTCTCGCCTTATCGGTTCCTCTTATACTATCTGCCCAGCCAGAGACTGTTCCTGAGCCGGAGCCAGTGTCTGTTCCTGAGCCGGAGCCAGTGTCTGTTCCTGAGCCGGAGCCAGTGTCTGTTCCTGAGCCGGAGCCAGTGTCTGTTCCTGAGCCGGTGGTGCCAGTTCCAGTGCCTGAGCCGGTGGTGCCAGTTCCAGTGCCTGAGCCGGTGGTGCCAGTTCCAGTGCCTGAGCCGGTGGTGCCAGTTCCAGTGCCTGAGCCGGTGGTGCCAGTTCCAGTGCCTGAGCCGGTGGTGCCAGTTCCAGTGCCTGAGCCGGTGGTGCCAGTTCCAGTGCCTGAGCCGGTGGTGCCAGTTCCAGTGCCCGAGCCCGAGGGGTCGTCTGAGCCGGTGGTGCCAGTTCCAGTGCCTGAGCCGGTGGTGCCAGTTCCAGTGCCTGAGCCCGAGGGAAAGTCTCCGCCCTGGCCGCCCGAGGGAAAGTCTCCGCCCTGGCCGCCCGAGGGAAAGTCTCCGCCCTGGCCGCCCGAGGGAAAGTCTCCGCCCTGGCCGCCCGAGGGAAAGTCTCCGCCCTGGCCGCCCGAGGGAAAGTCTCCGCCGTGGCCGCCCGAGGGAAAGTCTCCGCCGTGGCCGCCCGAGGGAAAGTCTCCGCCGTGGCCGCCCGAGGGAAAGTCTCCGCCCTGGCCGCCCGAGGGAAAGTCTCCGCCGCCCTGGCCGCCCGAGGGACTGTCTGCTCCGCCCTGGCCGCCCGAGGGAGAGTCTGCTCCGCCTTGGCCACCCGATGGACTGTCTGCTCCGCCCTGGTCGCCCGATGAACTGTCTTCACCGCCCTGGCCGCCCGAGGGGTCTTCACCGCCCCGGCCGCCCAATGATCTGTCGTCTCCGTCCTGGCTGCCCGAGGGACTGTTCGCTTCGCCCCGGCCGCCCGATGAACTGTTTGCTTCGCCCTGTTCCCCCTCTGTACTGTCTGTGTCACCCTGGCCCCCTTTGAGTCTGTTACCCCCTGTTTCTGTGTCCCTTCATGGACCTGGCCCCCCGTCCCTCCCCCTGATCCTCCACCTTGCCACCTCCCTCCTGAACTTTTGTTTTGTTCTGTGTCCGGTCTTGGAGTGTCTGGGAGCCACTCCGTAGAGGGGGGGTTATGTCACAGTGTCTGGTTGTGTTCGCCTGGTATCCACTAGATGTCCTCCTTTCCCCACGGTGTCATTCAAGAACTACCTTTCCCACAATTCCTGTATGTGTGATTGCACAGGTTTTTGTTATCTGTTCCCAGCTGTTTCTCGTTGTCATCTAGTTTGTTCCTGTATTTAAAGCCCTGTTTGTTCCATGTCCTGTGTGTATCGTTGTTTATGTCACACCGCGTTTGGTTTACCGTGTTCCCTGCCTGAGTCTGTTTGTTGTTTTTGTACTGCCTGTCTGGACATCGAACCCTGCCTGTTTGACTACTCTTTTGGATTACCCTTAATAAACCTCAATTTGACTGCACTTGGATCCACCTTGCTTTTTCCCTTGAGCGGAACGTGACAGTCAATGACAAAAAATAACTTGGGAATCACAAAAAAACGAGAGATTATTCTAATTTTATTACATTCATTTTAAGTTGCAATCAACAGTTGATAATAAATGTATTACTGATCAATGGTAACAAGGTTGCGCTGCTGAGGCTCGTGCAGCTTCTCCAGGAGAAACGTTAACAAATGAGCGCAGCACACAAAAAAGAAACCCAGTTAACAACATACTGACTATAAAAATTACAAATATGGAGTTTTTATATATTTTATAACCTATGTTAGAGTTAAGCAACCTCACTTGACGAGTAGGCTACTGTTTCCTGAATACAATCACGATTGAAACTGTGACATTGATTTCATACAACAGGTTAAAAAACAGTTACAATCAAGTCACTTACATTTTAGATGCAATATTGACTGTTTTTGTTCTGTTTCAGCAGCGAAAATAGTTAAACAAAAAGATCACAGCAGAATCATCACGCGCATCTCTCAGCAATGTGTTTTCTCATTTCTGAATGATTCAGCATTTTGAACGAATCGGTTGACTCAAAGATTCAATGATCAATCCATAAACATCTGTCTCAATCATGAATGACTCAGTCATTCGAACGAATCGTTTGAATGAATGAATCAATGACTCGCTCATTAAGACGGTCGCCTGGCGACACCTAATGGCGGTTTAGTGTTATGTTTAAAAGTATCATTCTTTCCAACGTGTGTGCACCATTATCAATGTCCGTGCAGACGTCCGTTTTTTACTTTCACTTTTATATTAGCGATTTAAAAGCACCCGCTCGTGTCACACATCGATTAACCGTTGGGAAAATATCCTCACAGTCATATACCTAATACATTTATATTTAAATACAATATAGGCCTACCTAGTAAAAAGTTTTATATACTATATTCTTTTGGACACAAGAGGGCAGTATAGCCCTATGTTTGCTTTTTTGTTGAACCAAATAGCACTAAATAGCCTGTTTTTAACTTTTTTTATACTTCTTGAATTGCAAAAACAGAATAAAATGGGTTTAGTTCTAATATTTGTATAATTTTATATAAAAATAAACGGTGTATAATTACATTTGTAGAAGATATGAGATGTTTTCTGATTCCTTTTTTGACATTACTTTAATCCCTCGCCATATCAAAACCGTTTGAGATATTCAATATCCGTTCACAATTTAGCATCTTTAATGTATTTTCATCATGTTGAAAAAGTTTGGTGGGAATAAAATAAATAGTTTAAGAGGAGTGGCTAAAAATTCAGAGGCTGATTTTGCAAAAAAATCCACATTCAGACCAAAATATCTGACTTCCTGATGGCCGGAGCTAATGAATGTAAATTAGAAAGTTGTCCGGCTTGATGAGTACAATATACAAACTATTTTTTTTTTACTGTAGTTAAAACTAACCCGCCCACTTTTGTCAAAAGCATGTTGAAAGGGACACACTTCCTGCTGCCAGTTGGTGGCGCTATAACTTTGACTCATAATAGTTACATCCATCTGATCGGCCTTTTACCACGAACACACTGTTGAAGTTTCATCAAGATCAGTTAATGTATGCAGAAGTTATTCCACTTCGTGTTTCTCTTTTCTCGCCATAAATTCGTTTCCCTCGCCACGGCCAAACCGTTCGAGATATCAAAAATCCGTCCGCAATTTAGAATCCTCAATGTCTTGACTTCATGCACACCGAGTTTGGTGGGGATTGGATGAATTCTCTAGGAGGAGTACTTCGCATTCCACAGCAAGCGTTTTCCAAACAACCCATAATAGCCGACTTCCTGTTGGGCTGGCGTAAAACTTAGAGCACGAAAGTTGTTCGGCCCGATGAGATCTATATGTGTGCTGAGTTTCATATTAATTCATGCAAGCTAGTTTGATCTATGGACCAAGTTTTCGGACCCCATTCCAGGGGGCGCTGTTGAGCCCCCCTGCCACGCCCGGGTACCAGCTTCAACCCGTCCCTGATGGCAGGGGGTTCCGACTTGTATGTAAAGTTGCAAGAGTTTTTGAGCACGTTAAGGACCCCAAAAGCCCCTGAAACCTTGATTAACAATATAAAAGCAATAGTCAAATCCCCCCTCCCCTCACACACACAGAGACACAGAGAGAGGGAGAGAAAATTCTTCAGAAAATCCACATTCAAACCAAAATATCTCTCTTCCTGTTGGTCGGAGATCGTTAATGTAAATTAGAAAGTTGTCCGTCTTGATGAGAACAATACACATACCAAGTTTTGTTGCTTTTGATAAAACTAACCCCCCCACTTATGACTAAAGGTGGCGCTACTGAGCCCCTCACCACGCCCGTTTCTGAAACTTTGCACATGTCTACGGGCTAATAAATGTGATGTGTCTGTCGAGTTTCATCCAATTTCAAGTATGTTAAGAGTCTTAAAAGCATCAAAAAAGAATATTAAAGTTTGAAGCGTTGCCATGGCAACAGTATTAAAGATATCAAAAATCCTTTCACAGGTCTACATCTGCCGTGTGTTTACATTATACATATAAACTTTGAAGCAAATCGGGTAAAAATAAGAGGGTGATTTCAAAGCATTTTGAAAGGGACACACTTCCTGCTGCCAGTTGGTGGCGCTATAACTTTGACTCACAATAGTCACATCCATGTGATCGGCCTCTTACAACGAACACACTGCTGAAGTTTAATCAAGATCAGTTAATGTATGCAGAAGTTATAACACACTTCCTGTTTCCATTATTCGCCATCAATTCGTGTCCTCGCCACGGCCAAACCGTTCGAGATATCAAAAATCTGTTCGCAATTTAGCATCCTCAATGTCTTGACTTCATGCTGACTGAGTTTGGAGGCGAATGGATGAATTCCCTAGGAGGAGTACATTAAATTCCACAGCATGCGTTTCCAAACAACCCATAATAGCCGACTTCCTGTTGGGCTGGCGTAAAAAGTAAAAGTACGAAAGTTGTTTGGCCCGATGAGATCTATATGTGTATTGAGTTTCATATTATTACATGCAAGCGTGTCTGATTTATGGACCAAACTTTCGGACCCCGTTCAAGGGGGCGCTGTTGAGCCCCCCTGCCACGCCTGGGTACCAGCTTCAGCCCGGCCCAGATGGCCGCGGGTTCTGACCTGTGTGCAAAATTTCAAGAGTTTTCGAGCATGTTAAAGGCCCCAAAAATGCCCGAAAGGTTGACAGAAAAATAATAATAATAATAATAATAATAATAAATATAGCTGCGAGCAGCGATTGCGGGCCCAAGCCGGTGGCACCGCAACCCCGGTGCCTTTAGTTACCTAAAGGCACCGGGGTGGCGGTGCCGCCGGCTTTGGCCCTCCATCGCTGCTCGCAGCTATATTTATATATATATATATATATATATATATATATATATTTATGTATATATATATATATATATATATATATATATATATATATATACACACACACACACACACAACCACACATATATATATATATATATATATATATATATATATATATATATAAATAAATATCTATCTATCTATATCTATATCTCTCTATATATATATACACACACACACACACACACACGAAAAACGAAAGTAAGTGTTGGGCTCACGTAACCCTATCATTAGAATCAAAACGTTTCAACAGTTGTGATGTATTTGGATGCTAAACTATTCTTTATTATAGGCTTTGTACTTCACTCGTGTTCCAATATCGATGGAAAAAATCATCCTCTTCACACGCGCAAAAATGTGCTTGGAAACATCACAGTGGAGCTCTGCTTACTGTGAATGGTACAAATTGTACTACTTACTATTTAAACAGAGCAGTGTAATTCGTATATGTTATGTTGACTATTTTTATTATTATATTGTATTAGGGCTATAATGAACAGGCTGCGATGACAAGATTGCAATTCTGGAATGTGTGTGTGTGTGTGTGACGTGGTTGCAGTTGAACAGTGGACACATAAAAACATAAATAAAATGTATTAGTTTATTCCTACTTCCATAGGTGGGAAAATGTTATCACAGTCACATCCCTAATATATTTATATATAAATACAATAGGCCTACCTGAAAGAGAATTTTACTTGCCCGACCAGAGTATAGCCTGATTAGAACGTCAAGAACAAAAAAAAATAACTTGGGAATCACTAAAACGAGAGATTATTCTAATTTCATTACATTCATTTTAAGTTCCAATCAGCAGTTAATAATAAAATGTATTACTGATCAATGGTAACAAGGTTGCCCTGCTGAGGCTCATGCAGCTTCTCCAGGAGAAATGTAAACAAATGTGCGCAGCACACAAAAAAGCAACCCAGTTAACAACATACTGACTATAAAAATTACAAATATGGAGTTTTTATATATTTTATAACAGAGTTAAGCAACCTCACTTGACGAGTAGGCTACTATTTCCTGAATACAATCACGATTGAAACTGTGACATTGATTTCATACAACAGGTTAATAAACAGTTACAATTAAGTCACTTACATTTTAGATGCAATATTGACTGTTTTTGTTCTGTTTCAGCAGCATAAATAGTTAAACAAAGATCACAGCCGAACCATCGCGCATCTCACAGCAACTTGTTTTCTCATTACTGAATGATTCAGCATTTTGAAACGAATCGGTTGACTCAAAGATTCAATGTTCAATCCATAAACATCTGTCTCAATCATGAATGACTCAGTCATTCGAATGAATCGTTTGAACGAATGAATCAATGACTCGCTCATTAAGATGGTCGCCTGGCGACACCTAATGGCGGTTTAGTGTTATGTTTAAAAGTATCATTCTTTCCAACGTGCACCATTATCAATGTCAGTGCGGACGTCCGTTTTTTACTTTCACTTTTATATTAGCGATTTAAAAGCACCCGCTCGTGTCACACGTCGATTAACCGATGGGAAAATATCCTCACAGTCATATACCTAATACATTTATATTTAAATACAATAGGCCTACCTAGTAAAACGTTTTATATACTATTTTGATATCCTTTTGGACACAAGAGGGCAGTATAGCCCTATGTTTGCTTTTTTGTTGAACCAAATAGCACTAAATAGCCTGTTTTTAACTTTTTTTATACTTCTTGAATTGCAAAACAGAATAACAGAATAAAATGGGTTTAGTTCTAATATTTGTATAATTTGATATAAAAATAAACGGTGTATAATTACATTTGTAGAAGATATGAGATGTTTTCTGATTCCTTTTTTGACATTACTTTAATCCCTCGCCATTTCAAAACCGTTTGAGATATTCAATATCCGTTCATAATTTAGAATCTTTAAGGTATTTTCATCATGTTGAAAAAGTTTGGTGGGAATAAAATAAATAGTTTAAGAGGAGTGGCTAAAAATTCAGAGGATGATTTTGCAAAAAAATCCACATTCAGACCAAAATATCTGACTTCCTGATGGCCGGAGCTAATGAATGTAAATTAGAAAGTTGTCCGGCTTGATGAGTACAATATACAAACAATTTTTTTTTTACTGTAGTTAAAACTAACCCGCCCACTTTTGTCAAAAGCATGTTGAAAGTGACACACTTCCTGCTGCCAGTTGGTGGCGCTATAACTTTGACTCACAATAGTTACATCCATCTGATCGGCCTCTTACCACGAACACACTGCTGAAGTTTCATCAAGATCAGTTAATGTATGCAGAAGTTATTCCACTTCGTGTTTCTCTTTTCTCGCCATAAATTCGTTTCCTCGCCACGGCCAAACCGTTCGAGATATCAAAAATCCGTCCGCAATTTAGAATCCTCAATGTCTTGACTTCATGCACACCGAGTTTGGTGGGGATTGGATGAATTCTCTAGGAGGAGTACTTCGCATTCCACAGCAAGCGTTTTCCAAACAACCCATAATAGCCGACTTCCTGTTGGGCTGGCGTAAAACTTAGAGCACGAAAGTTGTTCGGCCCGATGAGATCTATATGTGTACCGAGTTTCATATAATTACATGCAAGTGTGTTTGATTTATGGACAAGTGTTCGGATCCCGTTCCAGGGGGCGCTGTTGAGCCCCCCTGCCACGCCCGGGTACCAGCTTCAGCCCGGCCCTGATGGCCGCACGTTCTGACCTGTGTGCAAAGTTTCAAGAGTTTTCGAGCACGTTTAAGGCCCCAAAAGCCCCTGAAACCTTGAAAAACAGGAATTTTAAACAAATCTCACTCAAAAGACAAATCCCCCCACCCCTCACACACACAGAGACGCAGAGGCAGAGAGAGAGAGGGAGAGAATTCTCCAAAAAATCACATTCAAACCAAAATATCTCACTTCCTGTTGGTCACAGCTTATGACTATAAATTAGAAAGTTGTCCGGCTTGATGAGAACAATATACATAACGATTTTTGTGACTCTACTTAAAACTAAGCCCCCACTTATGACTAAAGGTGGCGCTACTGAGCCCCTCACCACGCCCGTTTC